>NC_092411.1:241982812-242290444 GCF_040894005.1 Engystomops pustulosus
CCCTTTAAAATATTATTTTTAAAATTGTTTTGTATATAATAAAAGGTTTCGTATCCTGCAATTTTCAATCTGGCCTCATTATAAGAAGCTGCTTCCTGGTTCTTTGCAGAGGTCACTTCTTTTACATCACAGACAATAGAAGATAACACCTCTATGGATAATACCATTATTGCAATCACTAACAACTGACAATAGATGAAGACGAACTTAGACGAACCATGTAGTTTTTTTGCTATTTGGATTACAAAAATTGTGGATAGATTCCCTTTTAACTGCCGGTACTTCTGGATGTAATACGAAACTGCTGCCATGTTGATTTCTGTGAGGGAATTGGTGATATTAGCCACTTCCTACTTCACCTATGTTAATGTTTAACTTGATCTTTGAGCTGTATTTGCTGTTCATCTTGTGAAACAAAGTGGAACCGTCTAGTATAGAATTAATACTGATGAAGGCTTTTGTTTGACAGAATCTCAAGATATATAGTAAGCTGTAGTCCGGGGCCCGATTAAGCTTTCTATTGGCCCTGGGCTGTATGAATATTATAGCCCCTACTAGTCTGGAATTCACTTCATACATATGGTACTGGAATTATGCTTATTGGTTAATGGGGAATGCTTCCCTTCTGCCTGCTTTTAATCTGTGCTTTCAGGACCGTTTGATGACCTTCAAAGGTCCTGAAATGTCTCTGGTGTACACGTGTATTGAGAGCATGAACAGGTTAAACTGAATTTCATGGGTGAAGGTCCTTGTCAGTATAAAATCACCGCCTATATTATAACCCAAACCACCTTTATTATAATCCACTACTTGCTGTAGTACTATACATAGTTTCACCAAAAGTGCATGACATCTCCAGTCCAACAACCCAATCCGTTTTTTCCCAAACAACTACCATTGAGGAACATCAAGGCATCCACTTCCATTTCCACTGAAGCCTATTTTATTGGAAGATAGTTGTGTTTGCACTCTGATCTTGAAGCTTGGGTCTTCTTATGGGGATTTGGAATTAGAAAAGCATAAACGGACCCTTCTAGGAACATGGAATAGCTCTCTAAGTATTTTATAGTCTTTTCTTGCCATCCAGGCATTGGTAAACGAAACAATATTCTGCTCAAGCCCATAACTGTGATATCCCTACCTTATTCCCCAACATAACACAGATTTTCTAACACAGTAATAATCCTATTGAACAGATAAGCAGCATTGGAAAAATATAAAACTTTGTTGCGAAGGACCCACTTGGAAGCTGACAGCTCAGGGCAAATGACCTTTCTCCAAACTACAAAAATGATAAGTTCTACTTGGCGGAGATACTTTGTATGTAGTCAGTGTTGTGTAGGAATAAGAAAAATAAGAAAATGTAGAAATGAATAATTCACTGCTGGCATTCTCGATAGTATTTAGTTCCATCTCTGGCTGAATGTATTGAAATATCTTGACACATTAAAACTTTTAATGTTCTCCGGTACTTCACTGAATAATTTTTTCGGCAGACTTTTTTGACTTGTTAAAATGATGGAGTTCTGCACATAGAACCGGCTAGTAAGACGATTATTTAAGGAAAGTCTACATCAAGTGTATTAAATTGATTAGCTGTGGTGTATGCATATGTATAGAGGTTAGGATAACTCACCCCCGCAGTACGGTGTGGATTTAGAGAACTAAAGTAAGCACAATCTGGGGAATATATTTTGGTCGTAATAGCTTTTTCTACGTATATTATGTATCATTGTGCACGAAGACATGGTGGCCCATGATGCTTTGCTTTAAAGACCTCATTTTATAGCAGATTTAAAGAATTTCTTATATTTCAACTTGTAAAATGGTTATAATTTTTTCGCTTTTTTTTCCTTAGGTGAACTGAAGACTTCATCACTTCTTGACCGAGAGATACAGGAAGTCTACCATCTCGTGGTGAAAGCAACTGATGGAGGAGGTCATTTTTGTGAAGTTAATGTGGAATTGACATTAGAAGATGTTAATGACAATGCTCCTGAGTTCTCTGCAGATCCTTACACGGTCACTGTGTTTGAGAATACCGAACCCAAAACTCCAGTTACCAGAGTTCAGGCAATCGATGCTGATGCAGGTAATATGTGATGTACTCTTTGTTCTTTGTGTTAGATCTCTAATGAAAGGCAATCTAACTTTCCTCAGTCACATGAAGAACACCAAGTCTGGACATACTTGTTGATGGCTGTCATGCAAGTTCGACTGTACATTGCAACTTCCTTCTTTAAAGAGGACATTTTACCACCTCACATGTGATTAAGAATACACCATTATGTATGGGCCATACCATTCTTGTTGCATAAGGATTTTTAGACTTGCCTATCCGCAGCTTCTTAGTTTCTTGTGGCCGTCATCTCCTGCTCTTCTTTAGCGCATGATCCCGACTCCTGTCTGCTGTATTCTGTGCGTTAATTGAAGCATGGAACAGTGTGATAGGTATTCAGATAAGGAGATCACATCGTGCATGCACACAGCAGATTCTCTGACACTGTCTTCCACAGTGTTAGAGAAGAGTATTACACATGCCCCTCCCCCGCTCCAGCGCCTCCTCTCTGACAGTGGAAAGGATTACAATGGTCAGATACCAGGACTGACATCTCAGTAACCGTGAAGGCTAGAAAGAGAAGTACTTCCGCATCCATGTAGCAGCCATTACAGAATGGTATGTTCATCACCAAATGCGTGAGGTGGTGAAATGTTCTTTATAAACATGCAAATTTTGTTTTTCTGGATGTCTGTGTTTCTCAGTATAGAGAGGCGAATAAGCTGATACTACACATTTAGAGAAGAAATGATTGGGCATATTGAGGTCCATTCTCCTAACATTTCCCATTGTTGGGGAAGGCAGAAGAATACACTGTTTCTACATATTTGTTAAAACCAGCAAGCATACCAGGCAAATTTTTATCAGGTAATTGTCCATACAGTTCATGGTTCCTCCACCACTATGCACATAAGACCAGAAATAATCGAGATGAGCTGCCTCTCCACAGGACTGCCCTCCTACCGCGTAGGCCGGTGGTGACTGCCGAGCTTCATGCGGCAGTCACCACCCCTAATCCAGCCCCCTCATGAATACGCCTGGCTGCTTACAGTGCGGTCCGGGGTTTTCAATTGTACACCGCTGCAGTGTTTGTTAGCGTTATTGGAGGTTTCGGGTGTAACACTGCGGCATATGCTGTAGCACTAAGAGCTGCTTACTTTAGTTTTTAGAGGTGACAGGTCCTCTTTAAAGAGGGATTCTACAAATCATAGTTATTTGTGATTCTAGGAGTCCCTGCATCCCCATAGCACAAAAGCTAATGTTTGACTGGGATGTTGTGACACCTATGATGTATGGAATTCAATTCCTAAAATTGTATGTGGTCCATGAAACGTGTCCACCAAACAGTATATGTTTCACACATCGAACGTGCTTGTGTGAAACCAGCTTAAGGAGATCACTTATTTGTAGGATGTTTTTTTTATTTCTTGTATGATTCGCAGCTTTGTATAAGTGGTCGATGCTAACATGTTTCTATTAGAAGTTTAGCACTATCATTGTTCACGCAATGCAAAGCAAAAGCTTTTCAATTTTTATGTCTTGTACTGAACTTCTTATGGATACCATATAATATCTACTGCCAAGTAGTTAAAATTTTACAGTGTTTCTATGTATGTTTTTTTATTGCAGGACTTAATCAAAAGGTGCAGTATTCATTAGTCAGCTCGGCAGAAGGTCAATTCTCCATTGATGAAATGTCCGGAATAATTAGTTTGGAGAAGCCTCTTGATCGGGAGACTCAAGCAATATACACCCTGACTGTTAAAGCTACCGACCAAGGTCTACCTAAAAAGCTCTCCTCTGTTGCCAACGTTGTGGTGTCAGTCCTGGACATAAATGACAACCCACCCGTCTTTGAACACAGAGAATATGTAGCAACTCTTCCAGAAGATATTGAAGTCGGTACAGAGGTTCTCCAGGTATATGCCACAAGCAGAGACATCGAAGCTAATGCAGAAATTTCATATCAGATCATCAGTGGCAATGAACATGGAAAGTTCAGTATAAATCAAGCAACAGGTAACATTGTTTCTACGCTTGACTGTACGTGACCACTAAGGTCGATGAGAACTTATACTAAAGTGATATAGCTCCTGTAGGCTCTTTATGTAACACATCTTTGACTCAGCTTGAGAGGCGCCGTATAATGCGTTACAAGTGTCTTTCTATCCTTGTGCCGCAATTAGTCACTACTTGCTTGTACGACTTTGTTAGGAATCTGTGTGTGTGTGTGTGTTATCACAGGACATAAAGCGACTGCAGGCATTGAATTTATGAGCTGTGATAAAGGCTGTAATCACAGAAGTGTTTTAAAATGCCATGCTTTTTCTTCAGAGGAAAATGTGTTATGAAGCCTTGGTACCAAGCGCTGTGGCATTTAATGGGAAATACTGTTTTTCCGACAGGCTTGAATGTTACCACTTAATTGTTTCCATCCTTGGACTTCTCATATGCCTGAAATATAGATAAATCAAATGGGTTTACTATAAAATAATAGTACATATTGTATTAGAATATTACATTTTTGTTGAGGATTTCGGAGACCCTATGTTGTGCTATTTATTGACCTGGTCTTATTAGCCTCATAATTCTATAATAAGGATGACAATTCTGAAACAAAATGACTGCATTTCACAAGGATCATTTAATTTTATTATTCCCATTTAGAAAAAAACTACTTTTTCCCCAGACATAGGAGCTTACCATGCCAAAACCAGAGCTTTCTATCAATGACGATAGTATTATATGGGTGCTAGCATGTGTTCAAAATGCTAAAGAAACATTTAGGAATTTTTTTTTAATTACCTGTTGTGCTAGATTATTCAGTAAATTCATGCTTTAATTTTAGAAACGCTTATTAGAAAAACAAAACATTGTTGGTATGTGTACCGGTAGCACTTTTTGTAATTTTTGTTTTTTATAAAAGGTTCATAGTAGCAAACTAGAACTTAGCAGAACTTAATGGGCTGTTCCCATGTTTATAATTTATGGCGTATCCAGAGGATATGCCATAAATACATGACAGATTTGGGATCTGGACATGTCTAGTAACCTTGAGAATTGCTCCTTAGAAAAATGTTCCCAGAATCATTACTTATCAATAGGGCTGAGTGGAGCCATTAAAGCATTACCTCAAAATGTCATTTGGTACCAGTAACACCCATGATCACAAAATGTCATTCGGTACCAGTAACACCCTTGATCGGTGCTGGCATGCATGCCATCATTTTGCCATGGATCATCTCTCTACGGTGATGTCACAGAGAGAAACGATCCTTGGCAAAATCGTGGAGCACCATTGATATTTAGGTGTCATGCAGATGCCGTCTACGTTTTGATGCCCCCAGTGGTTTTATTGAAGGGGTTTTAAGAGTTTATACCTGTTAAACAGGTGAGGGTAGAGTTTAATCCAAACTTCTGATTGAAGGGGAACCTTAACCCACAATGCTTGGCATGGTCCATCCAGATAGAAGATGCACAATTCTTAATCGGGGAATCAGTGATGGTTCCAGCAGTTAGAGACCCCTGAAAGTAGTTGGTTCCTTTACGTAAATTTACAAATTATTATAATTGCTGGTTCTCATGCAACATCTCTACTGTGATTTCAGTGGTGCCATGAGTGGTGCAATTTCTTAAATTTAGCCATCATAGACTATAAACTGTTCTTGGTGTTCAATATACATATAGCTCTTATTGTGCTAATTACCTTTTACTTTTTGTCTTATTTTCCCAATAGGCATTCTTTTTATAATTGAAAACCTGGATCATGAAACATCAGCAGAGTATTATTTGACAGTAGAGGCCACAGATGGTGGCACTCCGCCTCTCAGTGACGTTGCCACTATTAGCATTAACATTACCGACATCAATGACAACTCCCCAGTTTTCAGCCAAAGCTCATACACGGCCGTGGTCGGTGAAGATGCTATATCCGGACAGCCTGTTTTGATGGTAATTTACTTTCTATCATTTCTTGGAGTTTTAGAGACTTGTGGAATATTTTAACGTTCTCAAGTTTTTCTTGTTGTGCTATCAGTTCTATATAATTGCCTCAGGATTATACTTCATTAGCAAACACACTGAATATGTTATTTTACTGTCTTTGAAAAAAGATAATTACACTTCTTGAAAACATCAGACGAGGATATAATAGAAGAATAAAGTTACATTTGTACTTTTTTACTAGCATAAAGATAACTTTTATACATTTATCATTAGAATCAGTCAAGGTAAAATAACAAGTTTCTTTAATTACGCTTCGGGTATTTAATTATGAGAATTGAGGTGGAACATGTACTATAAGACAATGTTGCTCAGGCTAATGTATCCATGCAGTATATACTTATGCATACATAGTATATACGTCTATAAATATTAACAAAACTTTGAAGACCTGACTTCCCGGTGACAGGGGTGATGACAGGTGAATAGTATATTAATAGCATTGACAGAGAACTGTCATGAAGCGCTTTATTAGAACCATACTGGTCATGAAAAAACATAAATTACTTATATGAGTTTGCTTTATGTTGTCTTTACAGAATGCTTACTGTTTTTAAGATGTAGACTATGTACTAGGGGGTCTTAACTTGAATTTTTTTACGCACATTACGAGACCACTGTTTCAGCATGATTCTCCATAAATGAATAATAAATGACACTGCTGTCAGTTTCTAATTATGAGCTGGTGCTCCGTTTTGTTAACATCTCAGCTTTCGTATTGATATTAACACTTAGGACTTCACTTCTACTTCAAATCCTCTGTCATCAATCTCAGTGAGGTTCAGACAGCAGCTTGAAGTAGTCACTCATTTAGATTTGTCCCTTCTTTTATCTCCATTTATTGATACGCTCATGGCCGTAGGCAGCAGTAGACTGGAGCCGACTCATTTAGGTCTACGGTAGAGACTTGTCCCTTTTTATCTCCTTTTCTGAACATCATTATGTAGGCTGCCATCTTGCCTCTGCTTTAGTAACAGCATTAAGTGATATGCTTTACTGCGGCCTCATGGACATAGGCATTGATAGACTGGAGATGACTCCAGATTTTATGGGAGAGACTTGTCCTTTTCTGAACATTATTATGGGGATGCCACCTTGCTTTTGCTCTGGTAACTTCATTTAATGTAATTTTTTACAGCAGGCTCATAGGCAGCAGTAGACTGGAGCCGACTCATTGAGGTCCATGGGAGAGATTTGTAGGATGTATAACTGATAGGTGATGTGCTCATAGACTTATGAACACTCTTGTCTCGTTATAAAAAATTATGTCCTGGAGATGGTTAGCCATTATTAAGGTTTTTGGTGGAAAAATGAAGGTGCACATATCATGACCGCAATTTAAAACATCTAACATCTATTATTGTCAGTTCTATGGACAAACAGAACCGCAACTGAATACCGTATTTTTTTACGTTGTGACAATGGTTATTGCTACTATGTAATAATTATAGCCTCAAGATTCATATTCCAACCTGTAGTTTCTCTAGCAAAGATTTCATGGAAGGATGGATGTATCACATTCTTTTTCGAGAACAATAGTGCAGGATGTTACATTGTATTATGTTCCTTCAGGCACTTTTTCTGTTCACTTGGTTGAGTTTATGAAGGTAACATAGAATCTATTGAAATAAATCTGCTGGGAGCTCTTCTAATAAGTTAAAACTGGGACATGAGGAAGAATTATTTCAAAAATGTTCACTTGTCTACCAGAGTCTGCTCCAAATGAGAAAGTGCTTTTTATCTAGGTTGTTGCAGACGATGCCGATGGACCTTTGAACAGCCACATCCGCTACACAATTACAGATGGCAATCTGGGGAATACCTTTATCATTGATCCTGTACGAGGGGAAGTTAAAGTGAATAAACTTTTAGATCGAGAGAAGGTAAGACTTGTCACATTATTTTTCTTCCAAGTTCTTTCCCCCGAAGGTTTATTACCAAAACCTTTTTATACAATTAATTATCTTCTACCTCTCCCATGTTTCCAACCAGTCATAATCAAATGTGATTGATATTTTTACAGATTTCTGGCTATACTTTAACTATCCAAGCAGAAGATAATGGCTCTCCACCTAAAATGAACACCACAAGAGTTAACATTGATGTCTCTGACGTCAATGACAACCCTCCAGTGTTCTCCAAGGAGAATTACAGCATTATTATTCAGGTAGTTGTGACACTAGTTGTGTTATTTTTCTTGCGATAAAAGTATCTTTTATAAAGCTGTTGACCTTTGAATAAGAATGGGTTTTAGCTGTCGCACATTTCTAGGTGACAGAGGCATAAGTTGAAGCTGTGCTCTGAAGCTTATTATACAACAGGACCCAAGACTATTGTATTATTTACAGTGCTAGTCTCTATGTCCATCTCCTTGTGTACCCTCTGCACCATCTCAAGTTACGCCCCTGCAATGAGTCATTATCATGCACCAGTCCTTGATATTTCCCCTGCACCCTTGGTCCCGCAGGATGTACCTATATTCTTCGAGCTCTTAGTATATTTGTTGCCTGACCTGCAGATGAACAAGAATAGCGGTATAACCTGTACCAGAAATGGGCACTAGTGCTCCTTGGTCCACTCCAGGATCCTCAATTACCACTTGGAGATGGTGTAAGGGGGGTGAGGTCCCAATTCCTGGCTGTGTGCCATCAAACCATGAAAAATTCCCCATTTTCTTTGGGCCATTGTCACCTCCCTTACATACTGTAGAATTTTTGTAGACAGGGTGCTTTCCAATTTACACACTGAGCAATCCCATCAACTGTATATGGTTTCATTGCTTTTGCCACTAGGATGCTGATTATGTTATGGACTTTCTTTATTATCTTCTCCAATGCTTGTCAATTATAAAGAATGGGAACAACTTGATATATCCCTCTCCATGACTCCATATCATGTCTTGTTTCTTAAACTTGGGATATGTCCATATAAACACACTAGAATAAACAACAATGGACTGTCAGTCTATTGGTATTGGATATAATGATGTAACACAGCGCTCTGAGGCGCTTCTCCCCGTTTATATCTTGCTATACTGCAGGAGGCTCAAACTTTTCATGAACTTCTTCTTTGTATAAATAAGAAAAATCTGCTTGCACGGTGTCCATCCAGTGATCTGGGATCTGTAGGCAGACGATTTATTGTTAACTCTCTTTTACAATAGACTTTATGCATATGTTCAGTATGTAAATGCAGCCCACCTCCTGAGACCCTCAGCCGCCACCTCCAGAGTATTTCCTTGAGAAGAGACTTACATCTTTAGAGGGTTATTTTGGCTGCAGATATATCATCCTGTCTACTCTCTTTATATTCACTCTCACAGTTTTTATGTTTTTCATTTTTTATATTCCCGGGTCTTTGGAAACCTGAGGCTTTGCTTTGGGCTGTCTATACTCATCATCCCTGGTAGGCAGAAAATGCCAATGGCTAAGCAAAGTTCTTCCTTTATTTTTGCTTCCTACAAGTTATGTTCTCGGAAAACTTAAATGAGTTTAAGATTTTTTTCCACTGAACTGTCTAACAAGCACTTGATGTGTCATTAATATAGGATTTTATATACAGACGAAAGCCGAAGAAGAATAGATTTTTTTACAGTTCTGTCTGTATCGAGGTGTTGAAGCGGCTGCTTTTCTCCTTCTTGAGACTGTAACAAGCTCATTTATCTATGAGTGCATTCAATACAAGTTGTAGACACAGAGTGTCAAGTGTAATTCTCATGTTCTCATCAGTTTTTATTTTTGTTGTCCTTTCTTGTTGGTTTCTATGAAGATCCATTCTTCATGCTGTTCTGTCCAGGGCTGAAAAACTGGGAGCTTTAATACATAGAAACTTATGTCAACTAGAAGACAAATGTATCCGTCTGTGACAGTATTGTAATCGTATAACAATATATCTCTACAGGAAAATAAGCCAATTGGCTTCAGCGTTCTGCACTTGCTGGTGACGGACAAGGATTCGTCTCACAACGGCCCTCCATTTACGTTCACAATCCTAAGTGGAAACGAAGATAATACTTTTCAGATTAACCAGCAGGGAGTGTTGATAACCGCAGGCGCACTGAACCGCAAAACCAATGATCACTTCTTACTCCAAATTAAGGTAAGAGGATGGTTTCTCACTGCTAGGGGTGTCTCGTTGGTGTGGTTGTGGCTCAGTTATTGCGATCACTCAAAACATATCCCCTATCCTATTGCAGTAGTTCCTTCTAGTATTATCCAGTATGTAAGAGAGAATAACACAAATAGTTTTGTTACATCTTCTAATACTGTACTGTCATCAGAAATTGACCTAATAAACCACTACAAATGTGTTGACAAGCAGCTTAACACCCAGCAGATCATGTTTCTTTCATGGCCAAGTGTGGTGGCATCATCCAGAAAAATCTTACACTGAAGTCAAGCTCTCTCTTCCTCAGAACACCCTTTGCATTGTAATTTATGTTCCTGCATCTAGAGAATCACTATCCAGATCTCCTGACATCAGATGCATGATGTCAATGACATGCATGAGGAGTAGGCGTTCATAGCTCCCCACCTTGACTCCAGAGTTAAATTCTCCACCTTCTTGACTTTATACAATCAATTTACATCTCACTTCAAAGTTGCTTTTCATGTTGATGCCATCACACTGGACCATGAAAGAAACAAAAACTGTTTTACAATATACTGTTAGTGGTTTATTAGACCATTTGCTGATAACAGGTTCCCTTTAAAGGGGACATTTACTTCTAAAACTCTAAAGAGGACATTTATCAGGGTTTTGTTTCCCCCTTTACGCCACTTCCATGCCATTCCTCCACCAAACCTGCGCTGTCGCTATAGGCTGGGACCGTTCAAGTCTGAACAGTGACTCATAATAGCACAAATCTACATCAGACTGGACCAGAGCCTCCTGATGTTTCTGGTGCGCCGGAGGGGTGGGGACTTCATCATATGTCTGTTGTATGATAAATGTCCCCCATTATGTAACCAGTAGAACAGTCTGTGTTAAGATAGAGGGGGTTTCTTGTTTAGAACCCCAATCTCTTGCCCAGTGTGTTGGTTGGATGCAAATGAGCCTTACTATTATTCTATAACATATACACAGTAGCATCAATGGAGGGTTCTGTTACTTATTGAACTCCAGAAAGTTCTATTCTCTCCTATAATATAAGTAGTTCCTCAGTAACTGAAAAAGATAATGGAGCGGAAACTTTGGAAATAGTCAGAGACAGAAGCATTGACCAACGTAGGTGTTACTAATGCTGAGACTGCGGGAAGAGGTACAGTTGATTTGTGTCACCGCATTCATAACTGCAGCCGGTGATCAGAGTAAAGTGACAGAAAGATAGCAAGAAGGTAGAAGCGTAGCGGGCTGGGGACTGCAAGCTGTGATGAGACGGAAGCTGTCTGACACAAAATTTCTGTTTTGCTATGAGAGGAAGGATAGCGAGGCACGAAGATAATCATGACAGATAAACCGACATAATGACCAAAAACGGCGCCAGAAATGTATCCTGACTAAGTCCTAAGTGCTACAAAGAGGCTCTTTCATTTCTTATACGGCCATGGAATAATAAGGAGTAAATGAGAAGCTGAGACTTGGAACAATGTGGAACAACCTGCAAATCCTTATACCCCAGGTGCTTGTATCCTAAATATGTCACCCAAATTTTAGTCTGACTTATGTAATACAATGTCTGTAATCATGGTTCCTTCGTACTACATAAGTTGATCTTTATAAAGATCTATACAAAAGGGTAAAGTCTGTACAGTTAGAGTTTTATCATTTAGTTATGAAGGAAATTCCTAATATTTATGGACCATCTCCTTATCCCAGCTATTTGTTGCTCAAGTCACTAACCTCTAACTTTATCCAGCAGAAAAAATGACTCTCCTCTCCCCACCACATTGGTACCACTGCAGCCAGTCTCCAGTGCACTGCACTTCCCTGAGTGTCACCCAACAACACAAGAAACATTAGTGGAAGACACTTACAGCAAGCTGCGTCATCCAGTTATTGGGTATCAACCGCTGATTTGTTGAGCCGCCAACCATAAGCGCAGTGCAGTAGGGACCTGAAGTGACAGTCCAAAAAGCTGAGTGATAGGGATCCCAAGAGTCATAGAACCCCTTTTAAGAGTCGGCTCTAAATCATGTAGCATCACCTTTAACTCAGAAAAGAATTTATGATATGTGTTTTCCATAGGGAGAAGGGAGTATCCCATTAAGGATACCTCTGGTGGTGAACAAAGGTTTTAAGTTAACATTAAAATTCAACAATCCTTCTCCCACCCAAACATCTGTCTGTGGGAAGAGCCAGAACACATACATTGGAAGGTCAGCCGGTTCTGCAGAAGTCGGTGGGTTTGGCTGATATTCATGGAATGTGTATGATCATCTTTAGTACTCAGTTGCATTCTCAAGTGTACAGTTTACTATTGGAATCCATCTAAAACCCATTCATCCACTTCTGCTAATGTGTATAATGGTTAATAATGTTCATGGGCTGCTTGCATGAAAGATGTTAGTGGATAGAAGGATGAGGCACCTTAGATTTCAGACGGTATGATCCTTTGTTCTCCGTTATATAGAGGGGCTTCTTTTGAGGCTGGAGGCTATTTCTGATCCTCTTTTCATGATGACGTATCTCCAATGGGGGACCTACATCTGCACCCCATTGATCACCGCTTCCAGGTAGTCTCTCCAGAGGTTTAAGGGGATGCAGTTGTGTTCTCCATATAATGACTTTATAGTAGTTCTGCAACGCATATCCTATTCAATTGAATGCCCCCGGCCCTTTTCCCTATTCGGAATACATCTGCCTATATACCTATGTACATATCCAAAAATGTAATCCTGATGCGCCTCATCTGAGAAAGTCCAGTACCGACATTAACCCTGGGATATGCTGGGAGTATTGTAAAGCAGCTCGGGAGCTAATCAGTGGATCTGTTATCAGATGTGACTGACCAGGTTTTATGTCTATGGTGTCCCCTCTAATTCCTCAGTGAAAACTTCCATAAAATTACAATTGTATGTGAACAGTAGGGATCCCGAGTTCTGCTGAGAGCTGATGTCTAGGCAATTTACACTTGGTTAATTAAGCCTAATACTGTTCCTGAACAACTTCCTGTTGGTTTAAAGAATAACGAATCAAACACTAAGCTCACAGAAGACCTATTATTCTTTTCTTAATTTCCTCTGACCCATAGAATTCTTTCCATGCTCGTAATCTCGGATTGTTGCCAGTGAATGTTTGTTTTAAATGCCGGGGTCTGATTCTGCCTCCTACTACATGACGTCGTCCTCAGGCCTATTTCATTCCGATTCCAAAGTTTATTAAAACGATAAAAGTTGTTTTTGTTCATTGAAGCAAGTCAATTTATTGAGGCATTTTCGGCTTATTAGTTGCTTTGTGATTGTCGACAGAGGTTAATTTACATCTTAGTACGTCTGATATAAAACCTCACTGTGTCAGATGTTGTAGACATGAAGAATTTTGCTAATAAAAAAAACTTTTATAAGATATTCATCACCAGGCTTTACTTTTTGTTGGTTAAAATATACTTGACCGCCATCTACTGGCGGAAAAAATTAATTTTGGAAGAAAAAAAATTCAGTTCATTTGGAATCATGACTTGGTGTCATTAACTAATGCTAGAGAAACATTTATAATTAATAGTGTCCTATCTGGACCCAGCATGTTATAGAGCAGGAAGAGCTGAGCAGATTGTACATAGTGTCCATAGTGCAGGCAGCATGTTATATAGCCGGGGGAGCTGAGAAGGTTTTATAAAGTGGACTATCTGTCTGCATCATATTATAAAGCAGGTGGACCATCATCATCAGTTTTAAGAAAGCACTGATATGACAATTTATGAACTGTCATGTTTAGCCTGTAAGGGGTAATCCCAGGATTTCACTATAAATAAAGTAACTTGGATCTCTCTCCCTGACCATATCCCATATAAGGGTGGTTGGCCATATTCTCCATGTCTTTCTGTTTTGTCTCAATCTCGAACCCACAGACAACTTTAACGATACTATGTATAATCTTCTCATCCCTATCTGCTCTATAACATGCTGCCTGCAGGTAAGATACTATGTACAATCTTCTCAGCCCCTCCTGCTCTATAACATACTGCCTGCAGGTAGGATACTATGTACAATCTGCTGAGCTCTTCCTGCTCTATAACATACTGCCTGCAGGTAGGACACTATGTATAATCTGCTGAGCTCCTCCTGCTCTATAATATACTGTCTGCAGGTTGGACACTATGTATAATCTGCTGAGCTCCTCCTGCTCTATAATATACTGTCTGCAGGTAGGACACTATGGGGGACATTTACTCAGGGCCCGATTCACGTTTTCCTGAAGTGTTACCCGAATATTTCTGATTTGTGCCGATTTTCCCTGTATTGCCCCGGGATTTTGGCGCACGAGATCGGATTTTGGCGCATCGGCGCTGGGATGCACGCGACGGAAATCGGCACAAAAAAGTGTTGCGGAGCTTGCACTTACTTTCACCAGGAATAGGCCGGTGTACTTGAGTGCATTTCAGCGGACTTCAGCGCTGCAGCGCCACCTGGTGGACGTTGGAGGAACTACCTTATCGCGATCGCGAATGGACCGGGTAAGTAAATCTGCCCCTATGTATAATCTGCTGAGCTCTTCCTGCTCTAGAACATACTGTCAGGTCATCCTGCTAGATAACATGCTGTCAGTGGTATATGCTGTGCTGTTACATGCTGTGCGGTAACTGTGGTATAATGTAAGATTCTGACAAATATGGTAATTTCCACAAAGCATAAATGCCACTGTATTTATTTATCTGCTAATATCTACAATTTGTTTGTCCTTTTATAGCATCTCCTCACTGTAGTTCTTCTTTCTGCCTCTAGGTGGCTGATAACGGTAAACCACAACTATCATCAGTGACCAACATTGATGTGCGAGTCATTGAAGAGAGTATCTACCCCCCGGCCATTTTACCCCTGGAAATTTACATTACAACATTTGGGGAAGAATATGCAGGTGGTGTGATTGGAAAGGTCCATGCGACAGACCAGGATGTCTACGATACGCTCACCTATAGTATAGACTCCAAAGTAGAGAACCTCTTCTCAGTATCCAGCACTGGAGGGAAACTGATAGCACACAGGAGATTGGATGTGGGCCAGTATCTGCTTAATGTCAGTGTAACGGATGGGATGTTTACCACCTCAGCCGATATAACCGTCCATATCAAGCAGATAACCCAAGCGATGCTAAATCACAGCATCTCCTTCCGCTTTGCAAATCTCTCTCCAGAGGAATTCATCGGAGATTATTGGCGCAACTTCCAGAGAACCCTCAAAAACATTTTAGGAGGACGCAAAATAGATGTTCACATTATGAGCCTGCAGCCATCTGATGCAGCGGCAAACCTTGACGTCCTGCTTGTGGTAGATAAGCCGGGCAGCACACATTTTGTACCTAAGCTTCTTATCCAGAAGATAAACGCCTCCGTTGCTGAGATTGAAGACTTCAGCGGAGTGAAAATCCTTGAGGTCTTCCACAAGCTTTGTGCCGATGTTGACTGTCCCTTGAGATATTGCGATGAGAAGATCAGTGTAGATGAGAATGCCATGTCCACACACAGTACTGCCCGGCTGAGCTTTGTCACCCCCAGACACGTGCGGAAAGCTGTGTGCCTGTGCAAAGGTCAGGAGAGAGAAGTCACCACCCAGAGCTCACATTCTTACAAATATGACATTTATGTGAATTATTATTTTTTTTATCTTTTTGTCAAACAGGAGGAAAGTGTCCTGTAATAAACACTGTCTGTGAAGGAAACCCATGTCCGGAGGGTATGGACTGTGTTCCAGATCCAAAAGAAGATACATACAACTGCGTGTGTCCTGCAGGCCAGCCGTGCAATGGTAAGACTGGCAGACAGGAGGGGAAGCTGCACTCTCATTGGGATATGGGCGACTTAGACCAAAGTACTTTTCTAAAATAGTGATGAGCTTTCCTAAGATATTTATATACATAATATTATCATAATGGACATCATCAATCTGTAGAGTGCAATGTTACCCCCAGTAACACATAGATATACTGCGCCAGCTCCAGTGACACGTTTATACACAGCACCACCCCCAGTAACACGTATATACACAGCACCACCCCCAGTAACACGTATATACACAGCGCCATCCCCAGTAACACGTATATACACAGCACCACCCCCAGTAACACGTATATACACAGCACCACCCCCAATAACACGTATATACACAGCGCCGGCCGCAGTAACACGTATATATACATCGCCGGCCGCAGTAACACGTATTTACACAGCACCACCTCCAGTAACACGTATATACACAGCACCACCCCCAATAACACGTATATACACAGCGCCGGCCGCAGTAACACGTATATATACATCGCCGGCCGCAGTAACACGTATATACACAGCACCACCCCCAGTAACATGTATATACACAGCGCTGGCCGCAGTAACACGTATATACACAGCACCACCCCCAGTAACATGTATATACACAGCGCTGGCCGCAGTAACACGTATATACACAGCACCACCCCCAGTAACATGTATATACACAGCGCTGGCCGCAGTAACACGTATATACACAGCGCTGGCCGCAGTAACACGTATATACACAGCGCCGGCCGCAGTAACATGTATATACACAGCACCACCCCCAGTAACACGTATATACACAGCGCTGGCCGCAGTAACACGTATATACACAGCGCCGGCCGCAGTAACACGTATATACACAGCACCACCCCCAGTAACATGTGTATACACAGCGCTGGCCGCAGTAACACGTATATACACAGCGCCACCCCCAGTAACACGTATATACACAGCACCACCTCCAGTAACACGTATATACACAGCACCACCCCCAGTAACACGTATATACACAGCGTCGGCCGCAGTAACACGTATATACACAGCGCCGGCCGCAGTAACATGTATATACACAGCTCTGGCCGCAATAACACGTATATACACAGCGCCACCCCCAGTAACACATATATACACAGCGCCACCTCCAGTAACACGTATATACACAGCGCCGGCCACAGTAACATGTATATACACAGCGCTACCCCGAGTTACATGAATATACACAGCGATACCCCCAATAACATTAATATATACACAGCGCCGGCCGCAGAAACATGTATATACACAGCGCTACCCCCAGTAACATGTATATACGCAGCGCTACCCCCAGGAACACATATATAACACAGCACCACCCCCAGTAACACGTATATATACAGCGCTACCCCCAGTAACACATATATAACACAGCACCACCCCCAGTCACGCATATATACACAGCACTACCCCCAGTAACATGAATATACACAGCACCACCCCCAGTAAAATGTATGTACACAGTGCTACCCCCAATAATGCTTAAGTATAAAGCCCCCCTACCGAAAGGCATAGACACAGCCCCTCCAAAGCACCCCACCCCCCAGGAATACATGGATATATATGGCCCCACCCCCAGGAATACACTGCATGGATATATATATATATATATATATATATATATATATATATATATATATATATATATACGCTGTCAACCCCCCTCCCCAGATTACTCGCCTTCTCACATTTTCAAATGTAACAGATCTATGTACTAGATTGCGCACAGATCACTCTCTACTCTCCTGTTTGTTCCACAGCTGTAAGGGTTGACCCATTCTGCTCTTTCGCTGGTTGCAGTTTACTATGAAATATATTTTCAAAGATCAAGCTGAATGAGAAGGGGTTTAATCTTTCCATCTCAGAGCAGTTTAACCAAACACTAGATGTGAGCTCATGCAGCCTCCATAGACACACACTGTACAGGCTGGAATACACATATCTATGAGAGGGAGTAGCTTAATTTTTTTACAGATTAAACAGAATTTGTTAATGAAGTATATTAGAAAAATGTTCACCAAATCCCTCCACACACAATATAAAATGTTTTCTCTAATGACGGTTATGCTTTAAATAAGGAAGAAAGGCAGGGAAAAAAGGACACAGGAACAGATCTCCTTACTTATTACTTTTCATTATAGAATTTTGTTAAAAAGTTCAGCTACATGTAAAAAAAACCCAATGGGGGTCATTTACTAAGGGCCCGATTCGCGTTTTCCCGACGTGTTACCCGAATATTTCCGATTTGCGCCGATTGTACCTGAATTGCCCCGGGATTGTGGCGCACGCGATCGGATTGTGGAGCATCGGCGCCGGCATGCGCGCGACGGAAATCGGGGGGGCGTGGCCGAACGAAAACCCGACGTATTCGGAAAAACCGCCGCATTTAAAAACCGAAAAAGTGTCGCTTGGGGAGCGCTTACCTTCACCTGGTCCGAGGTGGTGCATTCCGGCGCGATGAGATGACTTTCAGCGCAGCAGCGCCACCTGGTGGACGGCGGAAGAACTACATTCATAAATCCCGGCCGGACCCGAATCCAGAGCAGAGAACGCGCCGCTGGATCGCGACTGGACCGGGTAAGTAAATGTGCCCCAATGTGTCAGCTCATAGGGAACATTTTCTGTAATTTTTCCTTACAAAAGGCTTTACACTACTAATTTTCTTCCTTCTGCTGTTGGGTGGATTGTACCCATCTTCTCTCAAAGGGTCAATTCAGCCATTTGTTGCTGAGATTGAAGGTGAATTGACCTATGCCCATTCACCTTTGGATACAGCTTTTAAGCCTGTATCCAGAAATCTATGTTGTGCCCTGGGGTATAAGACCGATGATCTAGGTTACTCTTATTCGTGATAAATAATATATGATTTTTCTTGTTGATTGATTTTTTGTTTTGGAGAAGGGATCACCAGTGAATGATGCTTATGGTGCATTAGTTACCATCATAGAAACACCAAATGAAATTCACAATGCTGAAATATATTTCTGTTTTCTTCCTAGTTGGCTCATCAGTCACATTCACTGGCAGCAGCTATATAAAATACAGGCTGCTGGAAAATGAGAACAAGGAAGAAATGAAACTTACCATGAAGCTCAGAACCTATTCTGCACATGCAGTCGTCATGTACGCCAAAGAAACCGACTACAGCATTCTGGAGGTGAGATTATACGGGGGTAGATATTGTTTTGGGGGGTAGCCATTTCTAAGACAGTCGAGGGCCCCTATCGACTCTCTTGTTATGAATCACTCTATTTGCATCTTTATCAATTTACGAGTAATTGTGAGCTATTTTCCTGTCTAATAGAATGTAGGAGGCTACTTGTAAAGTGAATTTCCAACCAGAAGACTATACTATACAAATATGATGGAACCTCCATTGCTTTATTCACCTCCTCTGTTGTGTCTCTCCTCAAATGGCCACTAAATTTTTAAGAAAATAACCTGTAGCTTCCACACATGTCCCCTTTCACTTATCTAAACTGTAATGATGGAGAAAGACTGTCAGCGAGTTATCATTTTAGTAACAGGAGGAGTAGCAGAACAGGGGACACCCGGCATGTTACCAAAAGTATGGCAGCCAACTCTCTTACCTACTGCGTGAAGTGTTAATGGCATTTTCCAATACATTTCCAACTTTATAGGAAGATTTCATACTTGTAGTGGACTCACATCTTTAGTTTACATTTCTGCAGGTTTCACCGCATAAGCCACAACATTCGCAGCCCTGGAGGCTCTTGCAAAACTCTTAAGAACTCTAAATGTATGGTCAGGTAATGGTTAGGCTCAAGTGAAATTTTTAAAGCAAAACCTTTGTTGGTTTAACACATAACTACTGGTGTTGTCTCCTTTCCAGGCTACTTGGTGCCCATTAAAGGAAGCCTACCACTTGAAGTGGCAGGTTTCAGATGGAAATACCGGGCACCAGCTCAGGGTGAGCTGGTGCCGGAGCTTATTTTTGTTAGTGTTTTAAACCGCGGTATCGCGGTATAAAACACTTTTTAAACTTTAGAGCCGGCGCAGGGAGGTACGCGCTCGGCGCTTACCATGCGCGCGGCAACATAGGAAGTGAAGGAGAGCCTCGCGCATGGTAAGCGCCGAGCGCGTACCTGCCTGTGCCGGCTCTAAAGTTTAAAAAGTGTTTTAAACCGCGATACCGCGGTTTAAAACACTAACAAAAATAAGCTCCGGCACCAGCTCACCCTGAGCTGGTGCCCGGTATTGCCATCGGAAACCTGCCACTACAAGTGGTAGGTTTCCTTTAAGGGGTAGTGTCATTGACATTATTAAATATGGTGATCATTGGATTGTAGTGCCCCAAGCTGGATAGAGCTGCAGGACGGTGGTTGACCCAGATCAACTGAACCAGTTCAAACACTGCAAGATGAAGCTGTCACCATACAGAGACTGTCCTGTTCAACCCAAAATGACAACTTATTTTTATCAACTAAAGCATAAAAATGGATTGTTAAGTCACAACAAATCCTGTGGATAGGCGCTAGCTTGCTTATTGGTGGGGATCTCAGTGATCATGATATAATGCACCCCAAAAGGTAGGACATAGACACTGTTTCTCTATTCACCCTCCATGACTCTGATGGAGATAGTTGAGTACACTCTGCTATCTGCCTCAGCTCCATAGAGATGAATAGAGGAGCTGAGTTCATAAGCAAGCAGCTTTTCTGTTCATTTTTGTGTAAGCATGGTGGAACAATGGACCTTTGATCTCTTTGACTGTGTGTATCCCACCACAGAGACCCCCACCAATCAGCAAGTTAGCCTCAATTACCAGCAAAACAATTTCTAAAAAAGTGTCCGGTCATGAAGTCTCATTATGTATCAATAAGGGGTTAAAGATGTGGGATGTTTTTCACAGAGTGACATTGACAGATTAAGAAGGTCTTGGTTGTGAACTTGGTGACATTGGCTGCCCATGTTATATAAGCGAGGCCACTTTTAGAAATTACATTATCTCATTAATCAGTGTAGGAGCAGCGAATATTCTTCCTTCATTTAAAAATGAAGTTTCAAGTTGCGCCAAAGGGGATTCATAACCGACGTGATTGCAAAAGGAGACACCATATCAATCCGGCAGTCAAAATATAGACACTGTAATTTTGAAGCTGGCGGTGGAGGATAAAATGTGACATGCCTACTCATTGTGCTTCATCTCGGTGGCGATGACTGCTGAAGTGGGGAGATGAAAATGAATTGTATTTCGTTATGTGCTCACTTGTCATGTTCCTTTTTCTATAAAACACATAAACTTGTGTTTTTTTTTCTGCATATTTGCATTTCCATTATTGTGCAGAGGCACATTTATCATGACGAGATAGCGGCTCGGCTGGAGACATAAACCGGGGAATAAAGCGTTATTAGTTTGTGTCACTACAACATTCAACGCTGATTAGCTTTATTTACAAAAATGTGACAACAAGAATTTCCTCTGAGGATACATATGCAGCTCATCAAACACATTCCCAGCCAAGTCCCATCTCCATGATCCTTTCTGACAAGTTTGACCAGTTCCTGGCACACACGAGAGGCCCTCAGTATGGGACCTGCCCCTCATATGACACCAGCGTCACTCTCACTGATACTCTTTTATGAAACATGACTTGACTGACATTCCTATGAATAGTTGCCATCTCTAAAAATTAGTATTCAGTGCAATAAACAGCAGCATAAATGAGACTAACTTCTACAGAATCTGTGACTCGGTTCCATTATTGTAATAGTGATATTCTGTTGTAAGGCGATTACTAAGTCCTGGACACAATATTTGTACCTATGAAAGCAGATGATTCTATACATTAAAGAGGACCTGACACCAAGTGCAAAATTCAGAATAACCAATAGCTCAGTTGTTTGTGCCTCACATCACTAGTGGTTCATACTAACCAAGGGGGCAGTCGCCAATTCGCAATCGCCATACAGAACATATAACCGAGCCCCCTGGACTAGTATTGCCAAACAGGTAACCAAATGAGGAGGAATGTCATTTCACATTTTGTGCCGGTCCCTTCATGGCATATAGTCAGAATATGACATCTGGGAGCTGGGGCAGGATACAAAAGAAGACATACACTCTTGCTTCATGCTCTCCTTTGGTCTGAAACTTCCATTTTTGGGCATGAAGTTCTAGGATGTTATTTGCCCTGCTTCAGTTTACTCATACCAGGAAGTAAAGTCCCCTGATAAATTGAAGGGATGCCCGCTCATTTGCTGAAATTAGTCTTTTGATTCCCTAGAATTTCTGGCTATAAGAGGCCCCAAAAATGTAGGGTATTAGAGGGACATGGAAACCTCATAGGGGTAAGTATGTGTTCTTTTTTTCCCCACCCTGGCCCTAGCCCAATGAGTTTTTTATGCTCCGATGGATCATCCACCCACCAAGTGTCTGGAACATCCACCATCAGGGAACTACAATACTGCCCCACTCACCTAAATCCAGGTGGGTTGCAGTTCCCTGTACATACCACGTAGAAACAGTAGTAACCGCACACCATTCATGGGTGGCACTCAATGTAGTATTCTCAATATGTCTTCAATCCAAATAGAGAACATGGCACACACCGAACTGGATTTTTTTTACTTTTTATTTCAGTGAATATTTCACAAAGTATAGCCTTCACCATAGTAAATGAACACAAATTATATATTATTGTACAGATCAGAAATAGATAACGACGTTTCGGTCATCGCAACCTTTGTCAAGTATGATCTGGCACTGTTTGGAGTAGTTTGAAGGGGAATGGTGAGGCAACATGTGTGCAGGGCCGGGTCTCGGCTTTTGCGTCATCATTTGTATCAAGAGTAGATATCATGAACATCATATGCCCAATCCCCCCGTAATAGAGTCATCTTGAATATATATTATTACAGATGGATTTCCTCCCTAACTTGATATGCTGCAACCCAATACAAGGGCTGAGTGACTTTCACAATTTGAGATCACAAAACAATATTGTCATGAGAATCTGGTGATATTAGATAAGGAATTATATCAAAATACGGTATTTCAACCTGTTGGCAAAATCCTTGACCCATTGCAGTACAGAACCCCACCACAAGGCCTTACATAGATAGAAATAGAGTAAACGCAACATTTAGTCCGGG
Organism: Engystomops pustulosus; assembly: GCF_040894005.1. Lineage (NCBI taxonomy): Eukaryota > Metazoa > Chordata > Amphibia > Anura > Leptodactylidae > Engystomops > Engystomops pustulosus. The sequence continues at coordinate 242,005,933 of NC_092411.1, forward strand.
AGTTACTGCATGTCCCACAGCCGTCCTGAGGCAATGATTGCTGAATCCAGGTGGTCAGGCAGGACTCAATAGCTCATGTCTGGCGACTTCTGCCGAAATGTGAGGTGGTCGTATCCGAGGAAGCCATCTCGCTTCTAAGGGACAGAATGACTACATTTCTGAGAAATTATCTTCACACAGGAACATTTTTGTTAATAACATCCAATTGAAGAAATGTTTATAAATGGAAGATTAGTGAAACTGAATGTTAATGCCCAGGCGAGAATACCCCTTTAAGTAAGGAGTAAGTATTATTAGAATTAGAGGGACATGTAACAGGTACTTTTCCAGATGAACAGAAAAGGCAGTACTATTAAATTTGATACTTGAATTAAATTCTCAGCAAGTTGTCAGAACATGTAGACATAAAGTCATATTTGCTCAGTTACTAAAACAACCAAAGTGGCTGAAAGTGGTTATAACTTTATCATAACCACCAACATATTGTTTTTCTGATGTACTCACATTTTACCTTTATATATACTTACTTTCCATTACTCACATGATGAACTATTGAATTTTAACCCCTCATGGACAGTGGGCAAATAATGGTACATGAACATGTAAAAAAGAGCTTGAAAATGAGAAAATACATATGATCATCCTTATACTGTATTGTTATTTATATTTTATGTTTTTGCATTGCCTTTAGATTCATGGTGGGAAGCTGCAGTATAAGTTTGATTGTGGCAGCGGTCCTGGGATCGTGTCTGTTCAGAGCATCCATGTTAATGATGGCCAGTGGCACACAGTGTCTTTAGAGGTTGATGGTAATTACGCCAGGCTTGTCTTGGATCGAGTTCATACTGCATCTGGCACTGCACCGGGAACTCTGAGAACACTCAACCTTGACAACTACGTCTATTTTGGAGGTCATATCCGTCAGCAAAGTTCAAAACATGGAAGAAACTTGCCGGTTACCAATGGTTTTAGAGGTTGTATGGACTCGGTTTTTCTGAATGGCCAGGAGCTACCTCTTCATTCTAAGTTAAAGGGCTCGGTACATATAGAAGAATCTGTGGATATTTCTCTAGGATGTTCACTTACTGCTGCTGATGCTTGCTCTACCAATCCCTGCCATAACGGCGGGGTATGTTCCACCTTGGCCAACGGAGGTGAGCCATTCTAAGAATCATATTTTTTATTGTAAATGACCCAAATATATAGTGTAAGAGTGTTTATAGGTGGATGTTATTTAATATGCTTCACAAGAGGCTGTATATTCCAAAACTGCTGATAACCACCGTACAACATGTTCCCTTTTGTGCTGTAAAGTGTAGATTAGAAAATCTATCTTGAGTTTTATCTAGAGCCTCGCATATTATCAGACATAAAAGAACCAATCCTTCATTTTAATAGCGCTATTGCTAAAATATTAATGGAGTCACAATACAATACAGATTTTATTTAAAGGAAGGTGCGTTGAATACAGCACAAGGACAAAGAGCTCTATTTAAAAGGAGGGCCCCGAGTTCACATTCATCCCATCCTCGGCCTGAAGAAGTCATCACAGCACGATACTAAATGATGTCTTATGTCATCTTTATGGCATCTTTACTTGGATTAGCATTCCTTGTTAGGAAAGAGGAAATTGTTTTGGTAAAGGGCAGCATATACATGGTTGTAAGCACAGCCAGTATTGGTAAGGTAGAAGGACGGATATAAGATAGCATCTTCTTTTTTTGAACACTGACTGCTAGATTTGAAGTTGACAATAGGCACTCCTCTATTTTAGGAGAGGAAGAGGGTGAAGTCCATTGTCAGACAGTTCTTCTCTATTAGCTATGATGAGTATTTTGAAGCTGCTAAACCCCAATGCAGAATCTGGACCTTCCAACCATCATCATGGTTTTTTTTTTATAGTAATGGTTACTTTGTATCAGAGGTACAAAGAGACTAATACTCCAAAACTTTTTGGGCCTAAGTGCAACCTCTACACACCCTTAAGTTACACCACTGCCAAGAGCTATGTCACATATACCTCTTAGTTCCAAGTTTCTGAGCCATTTATCTAGCCTGACAATAGCGGCTAATCATGGTGACCCCAAGCAAAAGAAATTCTGATTTAATTGAATCTTCCAAATTCCACTTTATTTTGCCCAGAAACCTATATAGTGTGTTTAGAATACATCTAGAATTAGCTTTTATTACTCGTTCTATGACTACACACTGCTACCCTATAGTCATCCATGGTTTGTTTCTTCTCAGGTTACTACTGTAAATGTACATCAATGTTCATGGGCACACATTGTGAGATTGCCATCAATCCCTGTGCCACCAACCCGTGTTTGTACGGTGGAACGTGCATTGTGGTGAAGGATGATTTCTTCTGCAAATGTAGAGGGGAATATAGTGGTGAGAGGTGAGTTATTATTTTCACTGTGTTGTTCTATTTTATTCCATATGTGAGCTGATAAAAAAACATAATCCATAATTCATAACCATTTATTGTACCACAATGTTTCTCTCTATTACAGATGTCAGTTGGGTCCATACTGCAAAGACAATCCATGCAAAAACAGTGGGAAATGCATAGACAGTTTAGATGGGCCTGTATGCGAATGTGAAGCTGGTTTCCATGGAGAAAGGTATAGAATTTTATTCCTGTTCATAGTTACTTATATAGTTTTATTCATTGATAAAATTTTTGCATATTGTGTTAAAGAGAACCTGTTGCCACACTGTTTCACTTAAAGGGCAATTAAACATTTAAATCAAATTTCTTTAGTTAACAAATGAATAGAGCAGGTGATAATGAACTATTACAGAATCAGCATTTTTCTGCTTCTTTCTCCTGCAGTGAGCATAAATACAGAAGGTATATATGCATTCTCCTAAAATACAATACTTACTTCCCCCTCTACAGGTATAAAAAATTGTGTTCTGTAATATTTGACTGTATACCTGTAGAGGGCATATTCCGCAGACATTTCCCAATTTATGATCACCAGACTAACAGATGACCCCGTAGTTACAGACAGACCTTTGTGCCCACTCTGATAAAACTCTGTGGATGCTAATAATTTACTAAAATGAAGCCAAAGGCTGCAATAATCAAAGGTGTCTGCGATACTAATTTATTGTTAATCCCATAGCCCAAAATTTTGAAAATCCTAATGTCATAGGGACAAAAAAAATTGGAGTTACACTTAGAAAATATACCTGTTCCGACTTCAGTATATACGAATCTATATCAATCTATACGAACTTTAGAACAAACCTACAGAACCTACTTTGTGCGTAATGAGGGGACTGCCTGTTATGTACAATATTCATGCTCTTCTTTTATAACCAATATTTTATATCTCTTCTCTATAGGTGCCTAATTGACATTGATGAATGTCAAGAAAATCCATGTACTAATGGTGCTCTGTGTGAAAATACCTATGGCTCTTACAATTGCACCTGCAGTCATGGATATGGTGGAAAGCACTGTACAGATATGGCCCTCAACAAATATGTCTCCACCTCCTGGAATATTAGCCTGGCTGAAGTTATTGGGATTATTGTTTTCATAGCAGGGATTTTCTGTATTGTTGTGATCTTTGTCGTTTGCCGAGTAGTAACCAGTAAAAAGAAGAAGAAGAGGCAGCAGGAACCTGAAGACAAGCACTGCGGGGCTACATCAGCATTTTTGCATAGACCATTTTTAGATCCTAAAGTGAACAAGAATATGTACCCAGATATTCCACCACAGGTGCCAGTCAGGCCTATATCCTACACTCCAAGCATTCCAAGTGACTCTAGAAATAATCTGGACCGAAACTCATTTGAGGGATCTACCATTCCAGAGCATCCAGAGTTCAGCACTTTCAATCCAGACTCCATGCATGGACATAGAAAGGCAGTGGCAGTTTGCAGCGTTGCACCAAATCTGCCACCTCCACCTCCATCCAATTCTCCCTCTGACAGTGACTCAATACAAAAGCCAAGCTGGGATTTTGACTATGATGGTGAGTAAAATGTATCTACTCAAAAACAAGATATTTGTAAATGCCATTCCTTGAATCGCAGAAGACGGTTTTTCAATAGAAGTGAATGAATGATAGCAGTGCATGCATGTGGCCACCATTAAGCCTCTAGTCTATGAGTTTGGTCCGAGAAGTGGTCGATATGAATTCTGTAGAGCTGAGACCTCCATCTAAAAGGAATTCATGGAAAATTACTATAGTTTGTCACTCTTATGTCCAAAAACACAATCAATGTATAATGTCCACCCTACCTACCAACCTATTCCTTTAAATTAATGTTCAAGTTTCTCTACAAAATAATTACAGCATTTTGAGATTAAAAGTGAAAACATTTTTGGGCCAAAGAAGGTTACAAGGGAGCGCTCAGCATATATTCTCCCTTCATCCTCAATTTCTCCTTTGATTATTTTTTATCTCCAATTACCAAAAAACTGAGAAAATATAATATAATTTTCTCTAGGTATCCAAGAAGCTCAACCATATCCCTTCTTTTCCTCCTTAATGCATCTAGTTATAAGACAACTGGCTATAGCCAAAGCTTCTTATCTGCGATAGGGCAAAATGATTATGAAAGCACGCCCCTTGGATAAGCCCCACCCCCTTAATCCAGAAACCGAATGGCAAGAGATTCCTCTAATCTTTCCAATATTTCTTCAAGACTGTTATATATACATGCTGGAAATGCTGCTGATATATACACATCATATTATAGTTACTTAACTTCTATCAGATATTTTACTCTATTTAATCTTATTAAATGGGTTGTCTGGACGCTGCAAAAACTACATAATTCTGTTTTTGTTTTTACAAACCCCCAAGTTCATTTTGCAAACCCCTTTTATTGCTATAGGGTGTTCTCAACTTGCCAGTTAACATGGAGAAACAGCACAGGACACATCATTTACGAAAGGGTGTTACTGACCTTTGCTTCCATTCCTTAATCAGACAATCTTGTCTTGTTCAATGCATGGTCAAAGGGGTTGTCCTAGAGATGAGCTGTTCTGGGATTGGGCTGCATAACTAGGACAGTGGCCGGGTAGGCGTGCCGGCCGGCCAGAAGCTGCAAAAGCGGATCTTCCGTGCTCCTGTGAACAAACGGGTGCATAGCACAGAGAGACAATGGTGCAGAACACCGGGAGCGCCGGATGAGATAAGTACTAGTTATTTTTTTTATGCAGCCCATCCCCAGACAACCCCTTTAAATTAGGAGCCAGCACCTAGGCCAAGGTATGGTTTTAATATCATGAACTTTTCACAGTCTGAAAAGTGATTGTTTGTAATCTACTAAAATATGCATTCATTCTTAATTTATTGGACTGCTCAGCACTTTGCTATGAGTATTGTGGCTTTATATATACTTTATTCATAAGCTCAACGTCTGTGAATAAATACTTAATTATAATATTATAATAGATTTTGGGATATGCCTGGATGTTTTTCAAGTTGGCTTCCTTACAAGTTGGAATCTTATTTTTCTTATCTCGTTTTTCAGAGACACAATATTTACAATATTCCTATATCCTTGTATTCTGTCCCATTAAAAAGTAGGCAATAATCCCCCGAAGTACGATACACGCTGTTGCGCACTTGTAATCTCAACAAACCATTGAACCAAATTGCTTTTTTTCTGCCTTGGAGATTTGTTCTGTGTTTTGTGTCATTTCAATTATTATTTCATTTGAAAGTAATTCTGTGATTGTTACTTTGAAACATATTTTATTGCTGCTTTGCTTGAACTGAATATCTAGAGACAACCCTTTGGGAAATGATCAAAGAGAGATCTTATTAATTGAGTGTCCTTAACATTTTGACATTGTCTCTTCTTTTGCGCTTTCAGCTAAAGTTGATCTTGACCCATGTCTTTCAAAGAAATCTCTGGATGAAAAGCCTTGTCATCTCTACAATCCTCGGGAGAGCATGTCGGAGATTCAGTCTCTTAGTTCATTCCAATCAGAATCTTGTGATGATAATGGTATGTATGAGGCGTTACACTTCATATTCTCATGACATTGGATAGATAAGATTTTCTCTAGTCAGCTGGACAGTCTGAATCCTGGAATATATGGAAAAGATTGAAATGTCCTAATTTTTACTAAATGTTTTTCTTTCTATTCTTCTGAAGATAAATGATTTTGTTTTATACTTTTTACAACTTTATAAAGTATTAGGTTAAAATAGAGGATGAGGATAATTGAAATGGGTCCATCAAGTAGAAATTTAACACTTTTTGGTTATTTATATTTAAGAGAAATGTCAGTGATATGCCATCACTTTACTAGATGGGGATAACTCGTTAAAGTGGTTTTATGGAATTTAAAAATCAATCCCCTGTTCTCATAGCGGTTTAACCCCCAATATCAGCAAAGAACTGTGCTCCAAAGAACTGTGCTCACTTTATTGTATGCACAGGGACAATGGTGACATACCAGTATCGGATCTGGTATTAAACCCTACAGAAGTCTTTAAGGAAAGAAAGACAGCCTCCCCCATTGCAAAAACTGAACTTAACATGCGAATATGGTCGAAAAAAAGTCGGTCCTGCACAAATTTCAGTGCTCTGCAAAGACCTATAGAAGCTTCAATATCATAACCTATACAATTCAATATCTACTGTCTACTATACCGTCTATCTGCTTGTAGATGTTGGTAGATTTGCTCTTTGTTGGTCTTATTATGCACCCAAAGATTGTGCCAGAAAGTGTTAGGAAATTAGAAATGTGGGCATTAAGAGCTGTGACCAAATCAAACAGCAAAAAACTAACATTGTGCGCGTTAGAAAAGAAGCTAAATTGTGGTACAGAAATATAATAAATATGGTGCACAGGGCGCAACAACATAAAAAAATGTGTTTGCCAACAAAGTGGAGCAAAGCCAATTAAAAATGCCCCCCACCGTGTCTGTTTACACAATGAAGAACCTGTTCAAACTTACTGGGGTGCTGCTTCCGCTTTATTCTGCTGATTTTTGGGGTCCAATATGATGCAATTTTCCCCAATAAAATTGATGTTTGGAAAAGTAATCAGGGAGACATTCGTCATACATTTTAACACAGTTTTATGCTGTTGATTTTCACCATGAAAAAACAATCTGTATTTGGATCTAGCAGAATTTGCAGCAAATGTTTCCAATATACAATATTGGTCCAGTGTGGGCATACCCTATGGCCAGTTGTACACATAAAAGTTTGTTCTAACAAACTCGATGCGCAAGTCTGATGGATTTTAAGGACATGGGTTTAGTGGTTTTAACCAAGCATACTTTTACGCTGGTGGGTGCCCCCCTGAAACAGGATTTTCATCTAAAAACATGCAAATGAGCCTCAGGGGGTCCCATGGCTTTGACAGATCCAGAAGGGGTTTCTGTGATGTACACAGGGACCACTGAGGCTCATTTGCATATCTGGAAAAGTTCTTTTTCATGAGAAATAAGCCATTAATAGCTAAATGTCGAACAGACCCTGTTTTGGGAGGCCCACGCCAATGTATAACCACTAAATCCATGTGGTTAATTTCTTTTGATGGTCTAAACAAAGGAATGCTGAACTAGACTGGGCTGCTGAGTTTAGTTCAACGGTTCCATGTTCTGAATGGTAAATCCTGCGGATACACACATCAAGTTTTGCCTGTATACTACCCGCGTATGTCTTATTCTGTTGTGCACAGAAGTGATCATAGTCTTTCTATTCCTATACCGGAATAATATTTCTACCAGAAAAAAAACACATAGCAAATTCTGCTTTAATTCTTAAAAAAAAAAACAATAGAGATTCTCACAGACTGTAATTCTGCAGAAAACAACTTTCATAGATGACAGCTTTGTCCACAGCTTGGCTCCACAAGCTCATATACTGTATTTCAGGATTTAGAGATATTAAGAACTTTTGCTTATAATTTAATGATTATTTTAGAGACCTTTTAGACATTATGCTCAGAAATACGCTAATTTACAGTAGGGCCGTGCTTATACTGCGTTCTTGTGTATAAGAGCTTCTCGTCTCCATTAGTAGTTAATTGATCCTTCATGTTAAGGTTAAACGCTCGCGCACTAAAACAGATGAAACCGCATTTCTTTTCTTTACCTCTTAAGGCTGTTTATCATGTACTAATGTTTGCTCTGCTTCTGTAATCACCGTCTGAACTATGAAAAATGACAGGTTAATAGCATTTTTGGTCAACCAACTGCTTGCGAGATTTAAGGCAGAAGTTGTCTTTTCCTCTGGGCCTCTCGTAAAGATGTCTCCTTTCTCTCTCATGCTGCGGCCTCAGTTCCTATATGGATCAAATCACCCCTGAGCGAGAGCAGAGTTTGACAAGGGGCTCATTGTAAGTTTGATGGAATTTGTAATAAAGGAAGTGGTTATAAATAAAAAAATATATACATAAAACAAAACCTCTAATAAAATAACCATGGACCGATGACCATATGTAGAGGAATGACATTGATCACGATCCATGTGTGATGTATGGGAACAATCAGCGCTCCCTTACGCCATACTAGTTTTCTAGCTGATTTTAGTTCTCTCTATTTATTGCTCAATTCCAGATTTATTCCATGTCCCTAAGCAATATCGATTTTCCCATCATTTACTCATGCTTAATGTTAAGAGAGATTTTAGCATTATATATCAACGTGACGTATAATAACCTTGTTCTAGATATATGGGAGAGTAAATTTGTCAGATTATTATAAAATCTATACAAATGTCATACTGCTTCCTTTATTGCTTTTCTTTATTGGGTTTATAGTTTTTTACATTTCAAGTCCATGTGCAGTATTGTGATTCCTGGTGATGTGTTTTGTGATTGTATATGGTCCATTCTTTATTTTGCTAGTATAAATGTTTGTACTTAACAATAGATAGGTTGGAAATGTAGAAAAATGTTGTGAAAGTGCTGTTGTTCGGTTGTTGTTTTTTTGGCACAAAATATAACAGTTTAAACAATTTTCACCAAACTTGCTCCTTTGGAAAAAAAATGGATATGGTGGATCTTACCAGACTTAGAGACAGAGACAGGTTTTATGAATTCACCCCAATATCTCAAAGGGATGGCACCAAAAAGCTGATTGGTGTGGGCCCAACTGCTGGGGCCATTACTGATCATGACAACTGACACCAGGGTTTTGGAGAACAGGGGTCCTGTTTTTACCAATTGATGGAGAAAGAAGAGCATGCTCCATTCATTAGTATGGGAATGTTGGAAATTCCTGAGTGCACACATAAATTGTTACAGGGGGTATTCTGCCATTTCTGATACTCACATATTATTGAATAGAGCATCAGGACACATGCTAACTAGCCAGTTTCACTATTGAGAAGATCCCTGTTAAGTAGATTGAGGGGGGTCCTATATTTAGGATCAGTGCGGTCCCAATAGTCAGACTTTCACTGATCAGCTTGGAAAGTTAGTACTTCCCCTTTAAGGAAAGTATCTATGTGAACAGAATTGTGAATTGATCAGAGCTGAAATGTTTTCATCTATGATAATGATCCAGTGGTTCAGACAAATGAAGTCTGAAAAAAAAAGACATATACCCGATACTTACCACCCGATACTTACCTGGACCACCAGCCGTGGTGGTGCCACCACTTTTGGGTAATTGCTATGTGACAATATGTGCTTAATTTCCATACAAATCAATGTACAAATCAATCAAAAGTTTACATCCCCCTGAAGAATTTTGGCTTTATTGAATATGAAATATAACACAAAAACTTTTTTTTACACTGATGGTAGGGATTGGATGAAGTCACAATAAATGGCTACACCCAACCACTAACCATGAGTGGAAAAACAATTTTTGTTTTATATTCTCTGAAAAGAGGCCAAGAAAGGCATAATTTTGCAGGGGCAGAACTTGTATATCACAAATGTTATTTTTTTTTTCTGTATGATCCTATAATCTAGTTATTTTTGGATTTAAAATTATGTCAGTGTTTTTATCTAACCATCAGCATCTTAACATTTATGGAAATGTGAATGTAATGATGGGTTTGATGTAGCCCAGCCATTGCTTTCATTCAGTTACAGAAGATGCCGGGAAATAATAATCCCTTCTCTCTCATTATGTGGTGAAGTGAAGAATCATAAATGAATGGGTGGACCCTTCTCACCCCATCACTCTATAGTCTTCAGCAATGTTACAAAGTTACCTGGATATCCTGCATAGTATTAAATACAGTATGCTGAATCTGGATATGAGTTATCGGGGGGGGGGGGGGTGTTATTCACTATATAGTTACAATACATATGCAGATTAGTGCACAGTAAAAAGGTTGGATCCCCATTTGATGTAATGACTGTATCATAATTTGTGGACTGCACCACAGTTTCCATTTCTTTAATTTTTCCTTTTCTTACAAACCAGTCAGCTAATCTTGCTACTGGCTGATTTTTGGATACAGCTGTATCTGAGACAGCTTAATTAATTAAATGCAGCAATAATTAAAAGGGAATCTGTCAGCACTCTTGACTTGGGGAGGGGCTTTATCCTGAAGAGCTTTCTGCACTTATCTGCTCCTCCCCCCTATTCTGAATGACAGCTATAGTATCCTTTCAGCAAAGGGCAGATGTTAAGGGGAAAGCTCTGTGAACAAAGCTGTAGAATGCTTTGTATACAGTATATAGTTATTTAGAATTATTAACCCAAATCCCAAAAGAGTCTTTGAGGGCTTTCGCAAAGATATTTAATAGGTCATCAAGGTCACTATCCATGAGGCAAGTTTAGCCTCTTGCCTCAGGTAGCACTAACTGCAGTAAGATGGGGGGCAGCATCAGGGGAGCATTTACCTGCTATGAAGCAGGACCTGACACCTAATAATAGTGAGACGCTGCAATAGTGAGAACCCACTTACTATAAAAAAATAACCTGATATATTACTGTTGGATATGGTGGAGGGGGCTGTTCTACAACTTTCATGAGGCAACTGAGACTTTTTATTCATTCTTGCCTGTCACTTGAGTTATTAGGAGAAACAGCGCCCTCTTTCTTGTGATCATGCAAACTGCCTCTAATTTGCATTGGGTCTTGGGACAAGCCCATCCAATACAGGGATGCTGCATATAATTTTGCTCATACTGTAGATTATTATTGTATTATTTCTCATAGATGACCATTCTTATGTTGTGAATGTGATATATAGTATTGTTATTTGCATGTTCTGTTGAAGTCCATACCGTGATACGAACGCATCTCATATATTGTCCTAAATGGTTGGAAAGCCCTGTGTTCATATTCACTTTGAGTTTGTCATTTCAGGATTGTTTCTATTTTAATGTGTAATTGTACAATTATTAGTAATGTTATATTATGTTACAAAACATTTTTTATTATCATTGTGATTATTATTTTATTTAGCTTTATTACGGCCAAACAGATATTTTTTTCAGCGTAAAAGGATTATCTGTTTTTGCAGAGTGTAACCTAGGGCAAACATACAAGCACATCGGGGATAGCCTTACTGTTCATGTAAAGCTGCTGGGGCAGGGGAATAGTAGCAATCTGTATTGGATTGGACCTCCGGTGGGCCCAGGCTTTCATTACATAAAATAATACTCCATGGTTTGGATAATAGACTTATTCTAGACCAATTTTACAAGGAAAGTGTCTAATGATGTAATCATGAAAATAGAATTGCATCTCCTTTGGCGTCACATTGGAACATGAACACACTCTGCCTGTTATAGAGCAAGAGGAACTAATCAGCTCAGGTCCTCTAGATCTATAACATGCTGTCTGTAGATAGGACACTTAGTACAATTAGCTCAGCTCCTCCTGCTATATAATATACTGTCTGCAGATTGGAAACTATGTGCAATCTGCTGAGCTCATCCTGCTCTATAACATGCTGTTTTCAAATACAACACTATGCACAATCTACTCAGGTCCTGCTCTATAACCTGCTATCTGCAGCTAGGTCACTGTGTGCAATCTGCCTAGTTCTTGCTGCTCTATAACATACTGCCCACAGACAGGACACTATGTGCATTCTGTTCAGCTCTTAGTACTCCCTAACATTCTTCCTGTAGATAGGACGCTATATACAATATTCTCAGCTCCTGCTCTTCAACATACTGCCCACAGATAGGACACTATGTGCAATCACTTCAGCTGAATCTATGTACAATCTATAAATCAGATTTATTTCTCAATATTACAGGCCCAGGATAACAGTCTATGTAATTTCACACTATGAATGGAACACCTACTTAGACTTGTTTTAATGTGTTTTTTTCTTCTTCTTACCTTTTACAAGCTTCCATTGTGACAGTAATACACCTTGTCAATGCTGTTGTTGACTCGGTGGAAAATGAAGGTATATATGTGTATGTGATATTATTGCTGTGCTTCATATCCTGGCTGCCTAATTCATTGTATATGACAACTCTGCATGTCATTAATGGTTGCCTGTTCGTCAATGTGATAACATTGTTGCTCAGTACTGTATATACTGTATTACCTTTATATCCTGTGTTGTATGCGATAGTCCCTGTGTAGTTGTATTAGAACAAGATTGTAAAAACTGTGATGTTTCCACTCGACTGCCCTTTCACTGAATCTGCCACAAGTAAACAAGTGTAGGTGTTTTATGATGGAGGAGATGGCGATATGTCATATGTTTGTGTATTTACCGCCTAGCGCTTTCATTTCCAGTTAGATTTAAAGTTATGGCTTTAAATCACTGAAAACTATACTCCGAGGATCAAGTAACAGATGCTGCGCTAATTTGTTCAGAGACTGTAAAATAAATAAATTGATAGAAATCCTGAGCTTGTCAGTGAACACATTGGAGCTGCCATTCCAACCGGCATAAACTCCACAGTACAGGCTCACCCAAGGTGGAACATCTTGAACTTCCACAAGGAACACATCTGGTCGTCTCTTGACTTCCTATCAGTATGCCACGTACTAGATGCTGTGAGAGAGGCAGTCCTTATGGAAAACATTACCTGGATAGATTGCATTGATGTTCCTATGTTAATGTAAAATGTTTGTCTCTGATAATAGTCTACATCCATGTACTATGTCAGGAAGGATAAGATCTCGCTGTAGCTTGAGTTAGGGCTTATGTTTTGCACTTTATAGAACTCTTACAAAAAGTATAAAGAATATTACGACACATTAGAGTTTTTCCAACTACATATTTGTTGCAATTCCATTCAAAATGCTCGATTTAAAAGCAGGACTTTTATGTTGGGAAAAAGGACATCCTAACCGAATTCTAGTAGATGTCATAGTAGTCAATAGGATTTTTTGGATATCGTTGGGTTTCCACCCTACCATCCATTGGGGGCATTTGATTCTCAACTATTTTAGTCATATAACAGAGCAAAATAATGGATAGGTCATCAAGAATTACACTTCTTTTTACTCTGTATAGCTGGAAGAATTTTTGCCCCTTGTTTGTATTCGTTAAAAAAACCCTAAGCAAGAGATCTACAGACCTGTAAATCTGCAGACAGGACCATTTTTCGGTTCAGATGTTTTACGTTTTTTTTAAATCTCTGAATCAGATTTCAATTATGCTAGTGTCAGGACTTCATTAAGAATCCTAAAATCTACCATCAAAATCAAACATGGATAAACCATACATCCAGGCGGCACTGTTATGATTTGTAAAGAGCTACAGATTTTAATGGCGCTATATAAATAAAGATTATTATTATTATTATGGTGGTAATCTTCTTATATTTGTTATATATTTCTGCCTTTCTTCTAAAGTCATTTAGAAGAACTTTTATAAGTATATGAATAATCCAGGAGGGCTCCTGGGGTGTTAACAGAGCCACTCCATGCTTCACAGGTTGTTACAGTGCGCAAGGAGGGGTAGTGCTGGGGGGGGGGGGGAGACAGTTTAACATCCTTTTAGCTCATTAGATTAATTTTTAAAGTTGATTTTAGAAGGAAGGAAGCCATGGATAACAAATATAAGAAGATTACCACAGTCACAGTTCCTGGAGTAAGTGTAGTGTAGTTTATCATGCTTGATATAAGTGGTAGATTTCCTTTAAATAGACCCTCACAACTGGACAGCTAATTTCAGAGAAGCAGTCAGTGGCCCTTACAAGTCGGGAATAATAGGTGTAACCGAATCCCATCAGTGTCTATACCTGTCCTCTGAACTGAAGTGTTTGAGATGTTTTTGTGTCTGAATTTGGTACATTTACAATACTTTCTGCTCTGATCTAATGTAATATATTTTCCATTTTTTTTCATTTTTGCCTTCAAAGACTCTTTTGCACTTCCTGAAGTCAGGAATTCAAGAGGTGACTGCATGTTGCTGTGTACTTTTTTACTAATAATTGAGCTTGTTTTTTTGCAATTTGTTTTTTGCTTTTTGTTTAACCTTCACTTGCAGCATCTGTATACACCACATTGTGTTCCCGCACAGTCTGTTGCTGTGTTATTACATGTTATATGTGTGTGATATTCTGGATATAATGACAGATTGAAATAACAAGGTTCAGATAGATAATGCCATGCTTGTCTGTTGCCAAACTGCTCTCCCCCTGCCCTCTGATGGCAGCCTTGTAATGGTGGTTGCCTGTCAGTAATACCAAGCAAAAATCAGTCAAAGGTTTCTCGGGCAGGTCATACCGCTCATGAATTATATGTCTATGTGCATGCTTTAGAACCCTCCCGACATCTCTGACTGACCTCCAAGAGTTCAAGAAAAGTAGGCAAATTTCCCAAACCCATCTAAATGTTCCTACATCACCTGTATTCTATGTAATTTGTATGTAACAGAGACATTTTAAGCAGCAAATCACACCCCCATTGTGCCATGTCACGTCCAATAGAGGTCACTAATAAATGTCATTGCTTAGAATGCAAATGGTGCCCATTTCTGTTTCCAGAAAACTTTCCAATGATATAATATAAAGGGTAAGTTAAAATTTCCAGGACATACATACATTTTAGAAATAAATGGGAAATTAGCATATTCCAAATCCAAAAGTGGGACTTGATTTCTGAGACAAATCTGTTTTTTTTTATATACTAGAATCCCTACCTCCCTTTTGTAAAAAATGATGGCTTTCAATATGGCTGCCATTACTTCCTTTCCCATTACTTTCATTTCTGAATAAAAGGGTTTCCTGGGATTTTTGACTCACCCTGTATAATGGTAAAGCTTTGTAGTCTTACAGAAGATGGTAACATGTCATAATACCTTATATTCCTGTTTGATGGATTTAATAGAAAAGTCTATAAACAATTGAAGTACAGCAAAAAAATGTAGCCCTAAGATAGAGCACATCATTGTCAGATCAGCATTTTGGTCAAGGTTAAAGCTTTGCATGACAATGTGCTAAAGGTATATATGTGTTTGTGCTTTGCTTGTATGATTATTCATATACTTTTCATCTGTATCTGAACAGGTTATCACTGGGACACTTCAGACTGGATGCCTAGTGTCCAACTGCCGGATATTCAGGAATACCCTCATTATGAAGTTGTTGAAGAACCTGCTCCTCAATACACAGACCCAAATGCCATTGACACAGATTATTATCCTGGTGGCTATGACATAGAGAGTGACTTCCCACCTCCACCGGAAGACTTTCCTTTGCCAGATGAACTTCCACCTCTGCCTCCGGAGTATGCCGAACTGTTTGATTCCGTGCAGCCACCAAGTGAGATGGCTGCTATAGGCAGCTTGGGTTCATCAACAAAAAGTAGTCAGAGATTCAACCTGAATAAGTACCTTCCACATCACCAATATCCAGTGAGTAAGTCAGAACCTCAAAGCACCACCAGTGGAGATGGCAATAGTTACAGAGAGCCTTATGCTGCTTCCTACATGTTAGGGTACGGTAGAGACTATCAAGTCCCCATGGTGGACAATATGTCCATGTCAGGATATACTTCGGCAGCTTCATGCACTGATGTGTCTGCGTGCTGCGAAATGGAATCGGAGGCCATGATAAGTGACTATGAGAGTGGAGACGATGGACACTTTCAAGATGTGACTATTCCTCCCCTAGATTCCCAACATCACACAGAAGTTTAACACCATGAAAAGTGCCTGGACATTTCTCAGCTTCAACATTTCATAGTAAAGTTACATCTATTCATTATGTACTATTGTTTTGTTTTCCTTATTTTATAAAGATTTTTTTTTGTGTTTTTGTTTCATGTAGCGTTACAATTTTTTGCAATAATTTGGAGACATGTATATGGTATAGCCGCGGTGCGTCATGCCAGTTAATAATAGTGTGTACAATGTATTTCATTGCCGGATATACAATAATGAAGACAAATAGACCATTTGGGTAGGCTATTTCCACTCCATTTTTCTTTTTAGTTCTTCTATGTTTTTGGTTCTTTATGTGTTTCTTGTTTTAAGAAAACATACCACTACATCATGGTAGCATGACATCTGTATTTATAAAGTGTGAAGAATCATTTTAACTTCCTTTCCAAGTGTAAATGTAATGTACAGTTTTGATTTCAATAGCATTAACTAGATTTTGTAGATATTTTGTGGATTTCTTTCCTTTTTAACCATAAACTATTTCAAGGTTTGCCCTTTCTACTCGGTTAGCATATTGTTCCAATACCCAGGGCTTTGCTGTATCTCTATTCCACTGAGGTTTTGACTTCTGAATTTCCAGGTCCATCTGCAGTAACACTGTATATAGAGAGCGAGTCTGATGCTGCAAAGCTACAGCCAGAAATATCTTTATCTAAGAGTATTTTAGATTATTTTTTCCCTTCCTGGAAAGTGTAATGGGGACCCACTGCATATCTGTTTAGAACCAAAATCACCATGACACGGTTTTTATGGTGTCTGTATATTTGTGATGCAATGGTCTTGTAAAGGTTTTTACTGAAAACTACCATTAGCCAGTCTTTCTTACTGACAATAAATTATTTTAAAAAATCATGGTCTTGTGTTTTAATGCATTACACTGGGGAACCAATAAAAAATATTGCTTATAGCTTTTTTTTTTTTACCTGATACTGGGTACTTTGAGCTGCTGATAATGAAAATCCTTTTCGTTGAGCGTTTCCATCACAAAATGTACAGCCGGCATAAGGCTGTACATAATGAATCCATGGGGTAGAGTGGGGCTGTATCTAATAAATCCATAGAGTGTGACGGGGGCATATATATATATATAATTACGTGGCGCTTATATATATATAATTACCATGATGGGGATGATAAACTAGGGAATATTTTGGGGAACAGGAGACTGTTTCAGTTTTAGAATTTTTACACAATTTTTATGTGAGTTCACTGCAAAGGGGCCCACTGAGGCTCTGTCACCCAGGGTCCTACTGAGACCTGGAGCCGACCATGGATACACATATGATGGCTATTAGACCATCCAGCACTAATGTCCAAGAACACGTGATCTCCTCATTTCCTCACCTCGCAGGAAATCACAGAAACAAGTTTTCAGTGACCTGATGGAAAATCTTTAGTCTACAGACACAAAATAGTATATTCCTTTTCAAGATTTCTTTAGCACAGTATTGAATGACCATTAGCTTGAGCAGCAATATGACATTTATTCATTAGTTGACATTAATTTCCAAAACGTCGTCAGTCCAATAATGAGAGACGACTAGTTTGAGCTTCTCAACTTTGTTCGGTGGCAATGCCAGATCTCCAAAAGCAGTGCTGGGGAAAGCGGGTGTCATTTTCAGAATCAGGGTCCTAAACATACTTAGGTTAAAATCACACACACATGTGCCCGCCGTACCGTAATATGTCCTATCTTTCTCCTGGGGCGGTACGATGTGTGTGTGTATATACGTCCCCCATACGACCGTGTGGATGTAGCCTTAAAAACAGTTCAAGGCACCAGAAAGAGCGTTCCCAGTGTTATTCTACATTTGCAAAATTTGTAATTGTACTAAGCAACCACTAGGTGTCAGGGCATGACTGCAATTCTTGATGTCACTCCTTGCATGATATTCAGCTTCACAGACAACAGAATTGGCTACTAGATTCTACGAGGAGTGAAACTGATCACATTTCATATTGCAAAATACAGATCAGTGAAAATATTTTAGAAAATAAGATGATGAAGTCATGGTAGCGGAATGATTTCACTTTGACTTGTTATTGGCAGTCAAATTCAGCCATAGAAATGTTATATTTGCTGTATGAGTCACTCACAGAAGATATAACAAGAAATTTCTTAAATTTAATAGAGAAAGACTGACTTTGTTGTACATAGTAACCACTCACAACATCTTTAATTTCCAGTTCTGATTAATGCAACACTGTGGTTAGATGAGAAGATTTTAATATGGATTCATAATCTGTCCAATGGATGTCAAATTCGTCTTCAAATCTTGCCATTTTTTTTTTTAGTAAAATGTGATACGGGTCCAAATTGAATTGATTCAGAACAACAGGTTGTGGAAGCGGAGACTGACCTCATGATAAACTTTTCAGCATGGGCCTCAGTTGCAACCGAATTTCTGCTAAAAATCATAGGCTCGGCCTGAGAGCGCGGGTCCTTCAGACCCTAATTTTTTGCAGGTCCTATGGTTCTGCCACACCCGGGATGAATAGCAATGCCATGCCGGAAAGGGCTCCAACTTCCACAACCCCCTGAACTCAGAACTTTAATTCCACAAACAACCAGGAAAATTTGGATTCCTGCCAAACTGAATATTTCATGAAATTCAGATTGAATTCCACTTCAATCCGATTTGCTCATAATCATAATCTTTTTACTGGATCTTCTAAATATTTCTGAGGAGCAGACCCATCTCAGTTATGTGCACACATATATTTTTTGATAATAGAACTTATTCTCTTTTTTTTTACAGTACATATTATGACTGTCCTATACATGGGCGGATTAAGACTGCCATGGGCTCTGGGCTGTATGAATATTATAGCCCCTACAGGTCTGGGATTCCCCTCCTACATTACTAGAAAATCAAACTTCTTAGGGAATGGTGGATGCTTCCCTTCTGCCTGCTTTCTGCCTCAACTTAATGTTCATTGAGAGCAAGAACAGATGTACTAGAATTTTATGGGTGAAGGTCCTTCAGAGTATAAAATTTGGTTTGTGGTCGTGGACCCTCTAGAAGGCTTGGGCCCTGGGCTACCGCCATTTCTGCCTTTTATTATAATCCAATAATGGTCCTATGACTAAATATCCAGGGTTCACTATAGTGGGCTTGTCTTTCAGATGCAATCATTGCTATTAGCAGATAATTGCCTATTTACACATACATACACTATGTATATGTCTGATATAACAACTAAGCGGGTGAACCCCAACTTGTCTGATCCCTAACTCTCTGTTATGGTGGAGATTTAGGAAGACCCATGCAAATTGGATGGATGAATACCCAAACCTGCAGAAACCCAGGGATTCAGACAATGTTTATGCATAAAGAGAGTTTTAGTCTTTACAGTCCAATATGGTTAAAGAACATCTACCGCCAGGATGAAAGACTATGCAAAGGAGCCTGAGGGTCTCCAGGCTTTATAGGTGTTAATGGAGCCTAGAGCACCTCAGGCTCACTTGCATACAGTCCTTCATCCTGGTGGTAGATGTCCTTTAAGTCAGATGCGAATATATGTATTGAATACAGAATATACACAGTAATCACATTGTACTACATCACTCCTTTTACCTTCTAGATATGTGATTGCCATTTTTATTATATTTGATTTTTAGTATTGTATATTATGATCATAATCCACTACATACGTATATCACATAGTCTCATCAACAGAACCATTCCATTACAGTAAGCTTATAGGGGTCTGGTTGAAATGCAAATGAAGCGTATACTGAATTACCATCAACATTCTGGTGTCTGCTACATCTGTGTATCTCCTGTGCTCATGTAGATTTCAACTTTAGCTAACTAGAGATATCCCTAGTGGGGCTGCTATTATAGAAGCATATATTAAAGCCATTATGAGACCCTCCAGGATCATGTGTCAGAATCACACTCAATAATGATAATTGATTCAGATTTTAGGATATAAATACTTGGTATTTATATCCTTGGTAAAATACTATTTAAGGGCCATTCTGCTCAAGGAGATAGTAGTTTGAGCAGTCATTGCAGTCTATGAGCGGGAGGAGGCTTGCTTACAAGGAGCACAACTATTTGTACATAGGGGTACAAATAGTCGCGATCGTCGTGATCTCTGAGGTGCTTTGTCCGACGAGGATTCAGAGCTGCCGCAATTCACTGAGATTGTGCGCCCAATTTCCTGCATTTGTTGCTTCCCCACTGAGGTCCGCCGGAGTTCACCTTCTTCTTCCCGGTGCATGTAAGTGCATGGCTTGCCACACAATTTTGAATGTTAAATCCTGCGCGGTGTCTGAATCCGTCCGATCGCCCGACAGACTGCCCCCCGATTTGTCGTGTGAAAGCCGGCGCCAAAATCTTATCGCGTGCAACAAAAAGCCCTTCTAATTGTGGCGCACATCGGAAATCGACGGGTATTCCGACAGTAGTGCGGTGCCCGGACCCTTAGTAAATGAGCCCCATAGAGTCATGTGATATAACATAGGTCCTGTACATCCTGGAAGCTTGCAGAGAATAATGCGGACAGCCAGATAAAAGGTTTTACCATATTCCAGGTCTTTTCTTGGAAAAGTTCTGCAGTTTTAAGAAGAGATATGTTTATCAGGACAGGCCGTCCGTCAGATTAGGGAAGGTCTGACCCTTTGCAACCTGTCAGTCAGATGTTAGCAGAGGCAATGTGCTGGCCGTATTGATGGCATAATCCTCAGGACAGTTTTGAAGTCCTGAAGTATATGGCAACAGCTTGAATTGCTTTTATGTAAAATTTTTTAAATGTGCATTTTTAGTATGACCTGACTTCAGCCTTGTTACAATAAAATAGAATAGAATTTATTTTTCCCTAAAGGGGAGAATTTATTGTCACTATAGTAGTACAAAAATTAAAACATAACAAATACATTAAACCACAATAAATGAAGAAATACAGTCAACAAAGCAAATGTGCTGGTAAGGTTTCATGTCATTGCCTTAGAGGTAATACGAGAAATAAGGCTCTGTATAATCAGAAAGATATTACAATAAAACAAATTGCATCCAGGACGTAGTAGTAAAGTATACACTGAAATGTTCCCAGTAAAAAAAAATGGAATAATTCTAGAGTATGGAATTATTAGTTAGAGAGCACTAGATCATTTATACCCTGGATTAGCAGCAATCAAAGAGCAGTAACCCAAAAATCCCTACTGGTATTGGTCTTCATCAGCAAATTTGTTTGTAGTAAATAGCGTATCCACAAGAGATATAACAGGGATAAATAAATGTAAGACCGTTTTTATAAATATATGAAATATCCGACCTGCTCCTCCACCCATTGTGAACAGAACCTCCTTTCTTATGATCCATGGGATTCCCAGTGGTCGGAGCCCCACTATTGTTTATCTCCATTGCAATGGATAGGGGACAAAACCCTCTGCACAATTTACTGGTCACAATTTACTACTGAAATAAGTCACAATTGATCGTGAAATAATTGTAGCAGAGTCATTCAGATATATTAAAAATATCTTAGGATTATAAAATAGTATAATATTATTGGAGTTATTATCACGTAAATAAAATGCTGTTCTTGAAAAATGTTACAATGAATTGAAAGTCAGGTTGTGCCCTTTAAGGAAATCTGTCATCAGGTTTTTACCATTTAGGGGGCGAATTCACAGGACCGTTGGGGGGACATATATATACGGCCACCATATATACATCCCCCATAGGCCGGCAATGGGCGCACGGAGACATATGGAGTGGTACGTGCAGCACCATACCATTCCGTACCCGGGGAAAAGATTGGACATGTCCTATCTTTTCCTGTATTATGGCGCCTTATATCTTTATGGAGAGGGGCGAGGGCAAGCAGTGCTCAAACCCCTCCTCCTCTTCTGTGTGCCTGCCTTGCTATGGTACGGCGGCACATGTGCGTGTGAATTCACCCTAAATCCAATGACAGATACTCACACAAGTCTTCTCTCTCTTACCCTTTCAGTTACTATTTAAAATCTGTAGCTCATATCTTTATAAAGTCAATTTTACAAATGTTGCTGGGACTTTTCCGAGTTACAAGGGGAATGCTTAGTCTTCTCCAATGTTTTATTCAGCTCCCTTACCCCCCCCCCTCCCTCTGGAATTTCTCTTCAGCGAGTCATTGTGTGACTGGCCAATGCCTTCCTCAAACTCTTATTGCTAATTCCAATTCTTTGTCACATTTTTTAAGGAGAGTACATGTCAAATTTCTAGAGTATATTTACTTATCTGAATGATTCTGTGACAGTGTTTTCACATTGTATGGCTGGCCAATGTCTCCCTCAACTCCCTTATACCCCCCTCCCTCATTCCTAAGGGAAGGGTTAATGAGAGAGCTGAGGGAGACGTTTGAGAAGAGAAAATATGAGCAAGGTGGCAGCTTCTTTTTTAATTTTATAAAGATTTTAAGTTAATTAATTTTTCTAAATAAAAACTAAATTGGAAACAGGCAGCTGTGGGAACCTGTCATTAGCTTTGAAAGTTGTATCCTTAGAGCTTCACTTTAAGGATACAACTTGACTTCCAATTCATTCGAGAAGAGAACATGTCATAACATTTTTACTTATCTGATTGATTCTGCTACAGTTTTTTCAAGATCATCATTTGTGACCTATTTTGGTCATAAATTCTGGCCAATTTTATTGTTAAGTCATTAAGAGCGGATTTTTCCCTTATCCATAGCATAGGAAATGACAATAGTGGGTCTCCGACCACTGGGAATCCCATACTTAGTATCCTACTGTGAACTGCAGCTGACATTCAGGGCTATTGGTCTCAGGTTTTATGCTTTTACAGCAATGGGAAGAATTATAGTAGGGTCTGTGGATCACACAGTCTGATGTGTTTTCCTCATCTAGGTTTGTGCAGTTGTCTTAGTGCTGTTTATTACTAGTCTTAGCTTTCTACAGCTGTATTCAGACCTTTTGTGAATTTCTTATGTTATGTTTCAGATGTAACATTTTTTTCTGAAAACTCATATAACTAATTAATTCTACATGGCGGCACAGAACATCTTCTATGCTGGATTACATGTTCCTTGTTACATAGCAATTAGTGAAATAGATATGGACACCATGTTCAGGAGCAGTTAGTGGGTCCCTCGTTATTCCATATCTTATATAAACCCCGCAATATACTATGGATGAGGGATAAAGGTATACAACAGATATATAGATCAAATGAGAATAACAAAAACTGAAATAAAAAAAACTAATAAAAAAAAATTACAACATACACTGTATATAATTGCTCTACAACATTACTTACAAGTGGCCAAGATATCGAATGTAATACTATATATACATATATATATATATATATATATATATATATATATATATATATACAGTCATGTATAGTTTTGAGAAAAAAGTTTTAAGACAAATGACACAAATATTATATTTTCACATGATCTGTTGCCCTCTGGTTTTTATGTGTGTTTGTCAGATGTTTTTATCACATACAGAAATACAAGTGCAATTATATTATGAGTAACAAAGCTTTTATTGACAGAATGAGTTAATGCAGCAAGTCAATATTTGCAGTGTTGCCCCTTCTTCTTCAGGACCTTTGCAATTCTCCCTGGCAGCTCTCAATCAACCTCTGGACCAAATCCTGACTGATAGCAGTCCATTCTTGCACAATCAACGCTTGCATTTTGTCACAATTTGTTGGTTTTTGTTTGTCCACCCGTCTCTTGATGATTGACCACAAGTTCTCATTGGGATTACAATCTGGGGAGTTTCCAGGCCATGGACCCAAAATCTCTAGGTTTTGTTCCCTGAGCCATTTAGTTATCACCTTTGCTTTATGGCAAGGTGCTCCATCATGCTGGAAAAGGCATTGTTGATCACCAAACTACTTGGACGGTTGGGAGAAGTTGCTCTTGGAGGACATTCTGGTACCATTCTTTATTCATGGATGTGTTTTTGGGCAAGACTGTGAGAGAGCCGATTCCCCTGGCTGGGAAGCAACCCCTCACATGAATGGATGCAGGATGCTTTACAGTTGACATGAGACAAGACTGGTGGTATCGCTCACCTTGTCTTTTACAAACAAGCTGTTTTCCAGATGTTCCAAACAATCGGAAAGGGGATTCATCAGCAGTCCACTCCCTGTACCCTTTGCAGAATATCAGTCTGTCCCGGATGTTTTTTCTGGAGAGAAGTGGCTTCTTTGCTGCCCTCCTTGAAACCAGGCCATGCTCCAAGAGTCTCCGCCTCACAGTGCGTGCAGATGCACTCACACCTGCCTGCTGCCATTCCGGAGCAAGCTCTGCACTGCTGGAAGCGAAGCTGAAATGGTCCTTCTTGGGCGCCCTGGAGCCTTTTTGGCAACAATGGAACCTCTCACCTTGAATTCCTTGATGATGTGATAGATTGGTGACTGAGGTGCAATCTTTCTAGCTGCGATACTCTTCCCTGTTAGGCCAGTTTTGTGCAGTGCAATGATGACTGCACGTGTTTCTTTAGAGATAACCATGGTTAACAGAAGACAAACAATTATGCCAAGCACCAGCCTCCTTTTAAAGTGTCCAGTGGTATGATTCTTCCTTAATCATGACAGATGGATCTCCAGCCCTGTCCTCATCAACACCCACACCTGTGTTACTGGAGCAATCACTGAAACAATGTTAGCTGCTCCTTTTAAGGCAGGCCTGCAATGAAGTTGAAATGTGTTTTGGGGGAAAAACTTCATTTTCTAGGCAAATATTGACTTTGCAATTAATTGCTGTTAAGCTGATCACTCTTTATAACATTCTGGAATATATGCAAATTGCACCTGATGCAGTAGACTTTGTAAAAATCAACATTTGTATCATTTTCAAAACTTGACTGTCTATCTATCTATCTATCTATCTATCTATCTATCTATCATCTAGATAGATAGATAGATAGAGATATATAGAGGCACTACTACAAAACAAGCAAACATAAATAGCAGAATGCTGCTTACCGAAAGTACTACTGACCGCAATGCACACTTCGGCGTTGCCTGCTTCTTGCCATACCTTATCATAGAGACCCCGCATTATCTTTCTCTAGCAATCTATTAGTACTTGTTATCCTTGAAATTCAGTAGCTCAGACATTTGCATACAAATCAATACAATCAGTTTACACTTTACATCTGTATAGCACAGACTTACTTTTTCAGCCTTATTTCTGTCGTCGGCCGTGTGGGGTGATTATTATTAGTCTCTACATTGTTGGTTTAAAGTATTTTTAACTTTCTTTCCGCTTTGTGGAATGATTGTTTCTTTTGATTGCATTTTGATTGCATTACATTGATTCATTTGAATTGGCGTATTGCTACCGCAATGTATCCGTAAAAGATAGAACATGTCCTATCTTTAGACAGATTTACTGTTGGGCCTCCCGTCTTCCTATGTTACACCTCGGTTTGCACTCAAGGGTTTCTTCCTGGTGCTGGTGTCTATGCTCATCACATGACATTTATACCACAGGTTTAAACAAATGTGCCAAACAGGCCCCAAGTTTTACAGAATTGTTCTGAATTTTTAACTTCTTCCATCCCCAAAATGGTTTGCATAAATGAGTAGACCTGAAAAAATTTCAAGGTGTTCTCAGCAGCAGGTTTTAAAGAGAACCTGAGAGCTTGAGTAATAAAATTTAAACAGACTAAAATTCTGACCTGGTCACGACTGTGACCACAAGGACCTTTCTTGTCCAGTTTAACTAGGGGGATAGAGAACTGTCAATCAAAGCCAAGAAAGAGGTGCCAAGCAGAAAAGGGTCTACCAGTCCTAAAGGCCCTCCTCCAAAAATGTTTATTTACATATAAATAAAAATGAAGATTTCTCTGCATTTAGACCACAGTTTGTAAAGACATCTAGTGAGAAAATATAAGCAACCCTGTTTTCAGTACTGCGATGAAGTGGAAAGTTGAGTTTATTTATACACTGAGCATACAATAAATGAGGACGTTTTCCATGTAATCCACGTGAGGGAAGAATAAAATGCAGAAATTTGCTGCAGTGAAGTATTTTACTTGTAAGTGCTGGTTACCTGGAGACACAGACAATGCCACCTCCCCATAGAGATACGAGCAGCTGTGATATGAGGCTCTTCGAGCAGCACTCCACGCAAACCGCAGTCTAATCTATGACAGCAGAAGATACCTCACATTAACTCATTAAATGGATTGATCTAGACCTTGAACACGGGCAGCCGCTGCCGTGACTTCATATACAAGGACTACACATAGCCTGGCACTAACTCATATAACCTCCACCGCTAAGGACATGTGATGCTGTGTGCCTGCTGTAGGTTAGGGGTTAGTAGCAGGAGGAATCAATCTCCTCTAAGAGAACTGACTACAAATAAAACAGAATTTCATTCTGTCTTTCACCGATCTTATTGGAAAAGGCGGAATCGGCAAATATAATTCATATGAAAAATAGACAAGTGTCAGATTTTAAGCAAAAACATATGGCAGTTTCTGAAAACACAAAAAAATCAATGACGGACTGTCGGTAGGGATCTGTAACGACCATCAAAAAAGGGTATATTAGTCTTGGTGGATCCCATGGACCAATCATAGTGCTGGGGAAAGGACTTCATCATAGGGATATATGCTACAAGGAGTCCCTGCTGGGAAGAAGGGATTCCTTGTATTATGTCTCACTCTGATCCCCAAAGTTCTGATATCTGGTCAGTACACTCTCACTTTTGCGCAGACTGACCACAGTCATTTGCCACCGGCCTAATAACATTATCAGTTTTCAGGTTTTTTTCTTTCATTTTTTTCTTTTTTTTTCTGAAAACAAAGGTCCAGCCAACATTATTTGGCATCTATTATGTCATATCACTGGACCAAGCCTAGTGCAAAATATTTGTTAGTTGTTTCCTCCCCTGGTCTGTATGCTTTACTTACACTGCTACTATAACGATTATTACAAGATTATTTCATGTCGATTTTGCATCTATCATTACTCTGATTGCTAGACGTTTTACTCAATGATGAGGTGTGCATGACTAGGGTCTGCGTTCACTTTGTTGATGTGTTTTTATTGGAAAAAATATATTTTTTTGGTAGTATTTTTAGCATGTGTTTACATTGAACTGAAGACTTCATCATTTTTCACAAGAATGGCTTTATTAGTGTACCTAATATATTAGTGTGTGGTTGGCAAGTATTTCCCACTACTCTTGGGAAATGGGATGGGATAGACCAGGAACATGTGTTGGGGTCTGTTTTAAAGTGAAACTGTCACTAGGAATGTGATTTTTAGCTGGTGACATGTTCCATGTAGATTGTATCCTAACCTCTTGTTTCCATCTACCCTCCCATGTAGATTGTATCCTTACCTCGTGTTTCCATCTACCCTTCTATATAGATTATGTACTCACCCAGTGTATCCATCTAGCCTCCCATGTAGATTGTGTCTTCTCCTTGTGTATCCATTTACCCTCCCATGTAGATTGTGTCTTCAGCTCGTGTATCCATCTACCCTCCCATGTAGATTGTGTCTTCTCCTCGTGTATCCATCTACCCTCCCATGTAGATTGTGTCTTCAGCTCGTGTATCCATCTACCCTCCCATGTAGATTGTGTCTTCTCCTTGTGTATCCATCTACCCTCCCATGTAGATTGTGTCTTCTCCTCGTGTATCCATCTACCCTCCCATGTAGATTGTGTCTTCTCCTCGTGTATCCATCTACCCTCCCATGTAGATTGTGTCTTCTCCTCGTGTATCCATCTACCCTCCCATGTAGATTGTGTCTTCTCCTCGTGTATCCATCTACCCTCCCATGTAGATTGTGTCTTCTCCTCGTGTATCCATCTACCCTCCCATGTAGATTGTGTCTTCTCTGAAATTGAGGGAAAAGAGAGTATAAGTAAAAATAAAAAATAACTTTTATTGGATATATATTAAAATGGGTAGAGAAGTGTGTAGTTAAGGTGTAGGACTTACACCCAACTAATAAGGTGTTTTAATAATAAAAACTTTATCCGACCTCAGGTATCGCACAATTTTGTGCAGGGAAACACTGACATCGGAATGTGGACAAACACTGTGGAGGTCTGTAGTCTATTCAGTGGGGAAATAGATCTCACTGTCTGGCGGATGGTAGGCACGTATACCCTGCCTGCACATACCACTAGCCTAAGACTACCTGAGAGTTCCTATTCCCAACTACCCTCCTCAAGATAATAGGATAAAATTGATATCGGTAGAGACCTATCTCACACTGCACATAGTTAACTTTCAGTTGAGATGGTGTATTAATGTGGAGGCTATATGGAGGCTGGTGATATCTCGATAGAGGTAAGTTGTCTAACATAGACGATTCTGACTACATAGTCCGATTAGTGACAGCTCAGGACTGAAACTCTATCTCCAGCTAGCTCTCCTACAGTTAAGAGATCCGACGCGTTTCCTAATCTAATTCATCAGGGATCTGATACATTGTGTCTAAGTTAAACACACATCGATGTAAACACACATTCAAACAGCGTGTCCCCGCATAGATGTCAGCGGCAGCGGCCGCGGGGAAACGCTGGGTATTTAAGTAGGTAGCCCCACCTTCCTGTGATGTCACAGAGTGGTTGACAACCAATGCGGGGAGCCGAAAACATCGAGCCTCCCGCAGAGGACACGCCCCCCCTACGCGTCAGAATGGTAGAAGCCAATGGAAGGACCGGAGGAGAGGACCCGCCTCCAGTCACATGATCGCCAGTCCGGTAAACACCGCCCCGACTCAGCGAAACCCATGGCGATAGGACAGCGTAGAAGCGTGAGAAGATATGCCAATAGAACCAATAACAAACCACTCCCGCTAAAGGAAGAATGCGGGGAGGTAAGGGGTACCGAGGATGGTAATGGGGGCGGGGAAAATAGACCGATGTCTGTCACATAAACATCGGCGGCCGGGTTCAGTTATAAGCAGTACCATGTCAAACTGTTGATATAGCATACAAGATAATATAAGGTAGATACATGTTGTCTGAAACAGGCATATATGGTCTACATAGGACAGCGTGTAGGGAAGAAGGGAGAACAAAAAAGACAGAGTCGAATCAAATGGCCTAAAGTACAAGGGATTATTATGCCATGCAAACATGGCACGGCAACGTGACGAAACCAAAGGAGAGAACGAAAAAATGGTGAGGGTAAGTAGAGGAGATCTGGAAAGATGTAATAGAGAGATCCCTAACTTTAGCCTCATCCATCCAGGGAGCAGGAGGTCACAAAAAACTAACAAAAGACATGTTTTCATTGAGGCCATTCGGTTCCACCGTATTCAAGGTGTAAATCCACCTGGCCTCCTTTTGCTGAATCAGTCTGTCCCAGTTTCCTCCCCGTTTGGGGGGTCTGACCTTTTCTATGACCTGAAAACGTAGGAGTTTTGGGTCACTCTGGTGCCATCGGGCAAAATGTCTTGCCACAGTGGTATTTCGTTGATTCCTAATGTCCCCTGCATGTTCCTGTATTCTCACTTTAATTGGGCGATATGTTTTTCCCACATAGTTGGTCGGACAGGGGCATGACAGCATGTACACGGCTCCCACTGTTTTGCAGTTGGCATAGTCCCTGATATGAAAGGTTTCGCCTGTACTGGCACTCTGAAAGGTGTTACCCAGTAAAACCAGTTGGCATATGTTGCAACTGCCACATCTAAAGGTACCTGTTCTTTCTGAGAGCCAGGATCTGGGGGATCGTGCAGGCTCGAGATGACTATGGACGAGCCTGTCACGTAAATTTTTTTTTTTTTTTTTTTTTCCCTCTCCGGTAAGTAACGGATGGATGTGGTAACACAAGGTCTTTCAGATCTGGATCTTGTCTTAGATTGTGTCTTCTCCTCGTGTATCCATCTACCCTCCCATGTAGATTGTGTCTTCTCCTCGTGTATCCATCTACCCTCCCATGTAGATTGTGTCTTCAGCTCGTGTATCCATCTACCCTCCCATGTAGATTGTGTCTACTCCTCGTGTATCCATCTACCCTCCCATGTAGATTGTGTCTTCTCTTCGTGTATTCATCTACCCTCCCATGTAGATTGTGTCTTCTCCTCGTGTATCCATCTACCCTCCCATGTAGATTGTGTCTTCTCCTCGTGTATCCATCTACCCTCCCATGTAGATTGTGTCTTCTCCTCGTGTATCCATCTACCCTCCCATGTAGATTGTGTCTTCTCCTCGTGTATCCATCTAGCCTCCCATGTAGATTGTGTCTTCTCCTCGTGTATCCATCTAGCCTCCCATGTAGATTGTGTCTTCTCCTCGTGTATCCATCTACCCTCCCATGTAGATTGTGTCTTCTCCTTGTGTATCCATTTACCCTCCCATGTAGATTGTGTCTTCAGCTCGTGTATCCATCTACCCTCCCATGTAGATTGTGTCTTCTCCACGTGTATCCATCTACCCTCCCATGTAGATTGTGTCTTCTCCTCGTGTATCCATCTACCCTCCCATGTAGATTGTGTCTTCTCCTCGTGTATCCATCTACCCTCCCATGTAGATTGTGTCTTCTCCTTGTGTATCCATCTACCCTCCCATGTAGATTGTGTCTTCTCCTCGTGTATCCATCTACCCTCCCATGTAGATTGTGTCTTCTCCTCGTGTATCCATCTACCCTCCCATGTAGATTGTGTCTTCTCCTCGTGTATCCATCTACCCTCCCATGTAGATTGTGTCTTCAGCTCGTGTATCCATCTACCCTTCCATGTAGATTGTGTGCCCTCACGGGCAGGGTCTTGTTAACCCTTTACTGATTGTACAGAACCAAGGAATTAACAGTCCTCTATGAACAAACAATTATTATTTATATAATAATATATTTAATATATTTGTGTATTATGTTATATTGACAGATTTTAGACCCAGCTATCACTCTAATTCTGCAGAATGTTATGTATTAACTATTTTCAATTCCTGCAGTTTAGAGTGGCCCCTTTTTGGATAGATTTGTGGCCAATATTAATTATTATTCTTTAACAAATTTTATTAATTGCTATAATGCTTTTTTTTTATTTGTCAGTGCTGTTATGTGTGTTTCTGATGTGGTTTATGCTCCAACAGGGTCTTATAGTAGAGTGGCCTATTTGTATATATACACACACGCATTAACGCCCCCATTAAAGAAAGACTCACATGCCCCATATCCTTTGTAAATGTGATATTATTGATGATTGCAAGTCTAAAGGAAACCTGTCGCTAGGAAGATGAGCGTATCAAAGGTCACCAATTATGGATTTCTGTTTTTCGTGTGTCTATATTTTAAGCGCGCTCTAAAACCTACTATATTAGTACATGATGACATACTAATGGCTTTAAATGGTAGGGACACAATAATTGCAGAATATTTAGCAAATTCTATTTGTAAAGGAAACAAATGACGGCCAATATATATAACGTATATATAATGAAATACGTTCTATGTATATACACGTAGAACTCATTATAGCTTATATAAGAAATATAAATTATAATTACTTCTACATGTATATCTAGTATGAAAATTACTTCTTCCTGGAAAAATTTATTAGGTTAGGATCATGTACATGGAGTAGAGAAGCCCACCCCCAAAACAAGGAGCTTTTGAAGAAGCGTTTCACCAATGTTTTATTATCAGGGTAATTGGGATACCGGTTCTGGTGTGAGGTTGTGTAGAGTTGTCTTCCTCTGTGTCTATTTGTATAGAGTTAGATACAGAATATGTCCTCATGCACATGCATGTTATGTGCCTGCAGGCCGGGGGTCCATTGTTTGTGGCCATTGTGTCGTTTGCATGTTAGGTCCACTCACCTGCTGATGACAATAGAAAAGGCCATTTTTTATTTTATGGCATTGAATTGTTTTTTTTTTTTTAATTTTTAATTTAATTGACTTACAAAAACTTACATCTCACATGAATTTCAAATATACAACAAGACATTTACACAAAACAGGTGCATTCTCTCATGGTGTAGAACCGGCAGCGTATCGTGTCCAATCCTGGAGTTTTTTATTCTAAAATCGTTACTTCAATCCCTCCCCTTCGTTTACTGTGGCATTGAATTAGTGAAAAAACCAAAACGTGGGGGAGATTGGAAAGAAAAGTCTCCTACATCGGGAGGCTTTCTGGATTTTCCAAATGAAAATTAGACATTCACTAGACTTTAGATCGGATCTTATGTATTTTTATTGATTGTACATATTTATTTATGGAGAGTTTCCGGTTGGTAGGTAGAATCCGATGAGTCTCCTAACGTGTATTGTTTCTGGCAAGGTCATGTTCACACTGTGCTAATTGCCTTGTACATTCACTATGTGACTGGATCATATATTACCTCTTTATAACATTGGATTATATTCTTTTTGAGATTGTGTAGGAATGACCGTTTTAAACCTGTTATGACGTCTTTGTGATTATTACGTTACCATTGCTACCAGACACTATTATCTTTCTTTTTACGAGAAGTAATATTTTTGAGGTAATAATGATTGCAACAGCTGCTTAAGTGACTCTTGCTTGTATTAACAGGTGTATTTTCAGTCTAATCATTATATGTTACTGACTTACCTGTTTTCGCTTGATATGTTAATTCCACTGCAGCGCAGATGTTTCCCATTTAAAGGAAATCAACCAGTGTGAAAAAGTAAACAAAACACTAAAAATACTTACCTACCTTCTCGATAGTCTTGAATCGGCGATCACCTAGAAAAAAGATGTCCAGTGCTCCGGGCTGCTAATTATACATGCCCCTGCACCTCCTTTTCCCACACTGGGAGAGGGAAGTGATGTCACCCAAGAGGCGTGAGTTCACATATCCTGTGTGATAGATGGCTCCCTCTCCCATGTCTGGCCGTCACAGAGGGGGCATGCATAATTAGCAGCCCAGAGCACCGGACATCTTGCCCCAAAGCTCTGGGCTGCTTTTTATAACTCTTTTTTTCTAGTTGATCCTGGCGTGTCAAGACTAGGGAAGACAAGCCCCAGGATAAAGATGAAGCGGAGCGGGTTTGAGTATTTGCAGTGTTTTTTTTTACCTTTTCAGACTAGTTGATTTCCTTTAACAAAAAAGGTGTTTCCTTTATCGGACCATTGTCACATTGGCTTTTTCTGAATTGTGAATTGGCCCATGTTTTCTTTTAATACTTGTATTAAATAATACATGTTTAATGATCAGTATGCTACGGCTAAGGGTGATTTGTACGCCCCAAAACGCATCAACTGGAAAGTTTGTGTATATCATCAATATTTTGAGAAGATGAAATAAAGTATAAAAATGTATAAAAATCCCGGAGCCAGGATCTTTTTCTTCATCCAAATAGAAAATGACTGCCTGAGTTACAAACCAGGGCAAGAATAAGAGTTGCTCTATAATTCTCCTCTCTGGCACTCGGGTCACACATGGCACAATGGAGAATATTGCCATGAGCCCATAGAAGTAAATGGGAACAATAACTCTGAAACAACAGCTCGCACATGCCCCCATTTATTTCTATGGCTCAGTATACAGGGGTGTGATGGATAGGGTCACACAAAATATATAAAAGGATATCAAAATATGCTTTAACACTGCTATTAAAAAAAAATTATTCTTCCATTTATTAAAAAAATTGACATGTTGTTTTAAAAAGGTTGTAGCTTTCTGCTCCATTTTTATCAGCGTAACACATCATAGTGATTCTTTTCTGAGCCCTAGAGCCTCTGTACATCGTGTCTATTGCCTGAACACACAGCATCATTTCAGAAAGAGACAGAAGAGACTTATGTTATTATGCGACATTACATGAATCAATGTGATGCTGTCAGTTCCATTCAGATGAGCTGCAATCATGGCGAGAATTGTGTCTGATACTCGGAATGCGTTTCTGGCACAAAAATGGCCCAAAATATGAAATTTTTTTAATGGCATTTTTCCAGTCCGGAGCCTACCCTCAAGGCGCATTCATACTTCAAAAATTTTGCTGAAATTTCAGTTTCTTTGCTATTTCTGGAAATGTGAGGATTCCAGACATCCAGGTTATTCCTGCAGAAACTACACAATTAAAATAAAGTAAAGTAAGTAAATTACAGGAAACGTCCAATTTCATTGAGACTATGTTGCTTAAATTATTCCTACACTACAGACAAACTACAAAACATCTATAGATTGCATTTAGGTTCAGGAATGTTTTCTGCCCTTATTTCATGCATATCATCTACAATGATGTATCTATGTCCATCTAAATCTGTTTATGACAAACCTGGAGGGGTCCCGTAGTTTTTGTATATTATCTGAGATAATTATTAAAAATTAATAATTTTTTAGATTTTTTTTTTCAGAAGAGCCCCACGTTTATTAATTAGGGTATATCAGTATTATTATAATTACTTTTTATTTATTTATTTATCTATTTATTGTATTTAAAAAAAAAATAGTATAAATGAATAGTAAAATAAATCAACTGTATCCCTGTAGGGAGGTGGGGAAGGGACAATGCAGTTGTCACTTTTGGCCACAAGGTGTCGCTGGCGTTCCTCCTGGCTGCCTGCTGATGTGCTGATCTGGCACAACACTAGATGTCACCTGCAGCTGATTGAAGAGCAGAGAAGGAGAGGCGAGAGGATGCTATAAAAGTATCATCCCTGACACATGCACATGCAAACTCCAAACTTGGCAGCCAAGCTAAGGATGGCTTCTCTACAAACCTGCTGTGAGCACTTTACCCCATCTCTACACTGGGCAACAGGAGACTGGAGACATGAAATGAGCTGAACTCCTCTCATCCCCAAGAATCAAAGTGTCTCAATAATCCAGAACTGAAAAAAGGAAGGTAATAAGAAGAAAATGCTATTAAATTTAAGTGCACTGAACGCTTCTTTCCACATTCCCAAGGAGCTGGTATTGGATCGTCCTCCTTGGGTGGCCACAGCTCTTGCTGCCATCCTCATCTTCACCATCATCATTGATATTTTGGGAAACCTCCTGGTCATCTTATCTGTGTTCAGGAACAGGAAGCTGAGAAATGCAGGTAGGTACAAGGCTCCTTCTCTTCCTAGAGAAAGTTTTTAGGAAGACTTGATGCTCCTCTTCAATATTTGTGTCTAGAATCTAGTAGGAATTCATGATGTCATGTCATCCCCTTGTGTGACCGCATGGCTGGACTGCTCTCCAGGACACTTACCTGTGGACAACTCTCTAGATCTCAGACAATAGTCCTTTCTTAGATAGAGCAGATGAGATTGGACCAGTGGGTCTATATACTACTGATTAGACCAATTATTAGGCAGCTAATATTTTCTTTTATGTGCAGAGTTTTACCACAGTGTGAGCAGCAGTAACTCCAAACCTCTTCTAAAAAAGGATGAAATGTTTACTACAACCTCCTCCCCCTCCTCCTTATCAATAACAATAATGAAGACATAGGATGTGGAGGACAGGAGTAGGACAGATCATCACTACATTGTATTGTAGATTATTTACTAGACACCAGTACATGATGGGATAGATGTATATATATATGAAAAATATCCCTGACTCAGCACAAAAAACTAACTAACATTTTAATAACACTGAAAGGGAAATTGTTGTTTTATGGGAATCATAGACTTTTCCTATTTTGTTCTAAAGAAACACTGGTCTCAGGGTCGCTAGAAAATTTCAATGTCTTGATGGTTTCTGAAGGTGATCAGCGCTGGGATAATGTCCTCAGTATCATCCACTCCATGGCTGTACTTTTATATAATTACTATAGATAATACCATATATTACATCCTATAATGATCACAAACCAACGCTACGTCTAAAGGACAGATGGATAGATGGGTAACAACTACTGTAACTTCCAGCACAACTTTGTCAGGTTTCATCTACTGTAACTTTACTACATATGATTACATCATTCTGCTTATGGTCATTCAGAAATCATGGAAAGCTGGGTGACAGCCCCAGAGAGATATTTAATCTGTTATCTGTACTATAATCTGTTTCTTTCTAATCTATGTATGTATCATTTTCAGTGCATTACTATGTGTCCTGCTCACCCAGAATGACTTGTCTTGGCAGATGGCTTCAGTACATTTGGGAGCATTTTCTCCATAGGAATGTGTAGTTTCTACAGATGACATTGATTTGTAAAGCGCTACGGAATTTGATAATTTGATATAAATAAAGATTAATATTATTATGATATTATATACATCATAGATTCATCATAGAATGAAATCTATGATCATTTCTCTAACATTCCCTGCTCCCATTAGTCTGTGAAGAGAGCATGCACTTTATTACTGCTGCTTCAGCAAACTCCATTTTCTGCTCTTAAATGTAGTAAACTGCGGCCGCTGAGTATTTTCTGATGACTTCGGTGCTTGTCGATGTGAGTGTTTGACAGATGGCGAAATGAACGCTCCAGATCAAATGAAATATAAATTTGTGTTGTTCATATTCAATTTCGCGCTGACCGGATAACAACTTTGATGCTGCTATTTACATCACTTATAGTTCACAGGGATTTCAGAAGATTCAGAACCAAGTCACATCCAAGCAGTTATCACCGAGGAGGCTTCAAGGGAAAATGAGGCACATAAATCTTAAAGGGGTATTCCCTCCTGAGACATTTACTGCATGACATATCCAACGATTTTGCCTAATAAATCTGAGTCCCACATCTGGGCATGCTCAGCTATTCGCAGAATTCCCTTAGAAGTGAATGCAGGTAGGGGACATGGAAACCTGGATTTTGTAATAGTTGAGGGACCTCTATGTATTACAGAATCCATAAATGTCTGCAATAGTAATGACCCATCAAGAATTTCAGTGAACAAAATGAGATGAGGAGGATTCCATTGATGAGGGCATCGTAAGGTTTTATGCCTTGGCTTTCCACAGGAGACTGGTAATTGTGAAATAGTTTCCAAATGAAAGCAATCGATCAGTGAGTCTCACTAAAATATATTCCAGGATTAACTTAGAATAAATATAAGAGTAATAATATGTAATAAAATTTATATATTTTGTACAGTATCTTTCTAATGTAACTTCACTATCCCCAACGCACTGCACTGTTTGAAAGTGTTCAAAATCTCAGCACTCATTGAAAAATTGAGTCAAACATTACAATGTAGAAATATCTGAAAGTACAGATATTTACAGGGCCTGTGGCTAGGACCCGGGCATCCTCTACACCTAGAGGAGAGGAGGTTCTACCATCACCATAGACAGGGGTCATCCTCTACACCTAGAGGAGAGGAGGCTCTTCCATCACCATAGACAGGGGGCATCCTCTACACCTAGAGGAGAGGAGGTTCTACCATCACCATAGACAGGGGACATCCTTTACACCTAGAGGAGAGGAGGCTCTACCATCACCATAGACAGGGGGCATCCTCTACACCTAGAGTAGAGGAGGTTCTACCATCACCATAGACAGGAGGCATCCTCTACACCTAGAGGAGAGGAGGTTCTACCATCACCATAGACAGGGGGCATCCTCTACACCTAGAGTAGAGGAGGTTCTACCATCACCATAGACAGGGGGCATCCTCTACACCTAGAGGAGAGGAGGTTCTACCATCACCATAGACAGGGGACATCCTGTACACCTAGAGGAGAGGAGGTTCTACCATCACCATAGACAGGGGACATCCCCTACACCCAGAGGAGAGGAGGTTCTACCATCACCATAGACTGGGGACATCCTCTACACCTAGAGGAGAGGAGGTTCTACCATCACCATAGACTGGGGACATCCTCTACACCTAGAGGAGAGGAGGTTCTACCATCACCATAGACAGGGGGCATCCTCTACACCTAGAGTAGAGGAGGTTCTACCATCACCATAGACAGGGGTCATCCTCTACACCTAGAGTAGAGGAGGTTCTACCACCACCTTAGACAGGGGGCATCCTCTACACCTAGAGGAGAGGAGGTTCTACCATCACCATAGACAGGGGACATCCTCTACACCCAGAGGAGAGGAGGTTCTACCATCACCATAGACAGGGGACATCCTCTACACCTAGAGGAGAGGAGGTTCTACCATCACCATAGACTGGGGACATCCTCTACACCTAGGGGAGAGGAGGATCTACCATCACCATAGACAGGGGGCATCCTCTACACCTAGAGTAGAGGAGGTTCTACCATCACCATAGACATGGGGCATCCTCTACACATAGAGGAGAGGAGGTACTACCATCACCATAGACAGGGGCATCCTCTACACCTAGAGGAGGGGTGGTTCTACCATCATCAAAGACCAGGGGCATCCTCTACACCTAGAGGAGAGGAGGTACTACCATCACCATAGACAGGGGCATCCTCTACACCTAGAGGAGGGGTGGTTCTACCATCATCAAAGACCAGGGGCATCCTCTACACCCAGAGGAGAGGCGGTTCTACCATCACCATAGACAGGGGCATCCGCTTCACCTAGAGGAGAGGCGGTTCTACCATCACCATAGACAGGGGCATCCTCTACACCTAGAGGACAGGTGGTTCTCCCATCACCATAGACAGGGGACATCCTCTACACCCAGAGGAGAGGAGGTTCTACCATCACCATAGACAGGGGACATCCTCTACACCTAGAGGAGAGGAGGTGCTACCATCACCATAGACAGGGGCATCCTCTACACCTAGAGGAGGGGTGGTTCTACCATCATCAAAGACCAGGGGCATCCTCTACACCCAGAGGAGAGGCGGTTCTCCCATCACCATAGACAGGGGCATCCGCTTCACCTAGAGGAGAGGCGGTTCTACCATCACCAAAGACAGGGGCATCCTCTACACTTAGTGGAAAGATAGTTCTACCATCATAAAAGACAGGGACATCTGACTACACCTAGAGAAGAGGTGGTTCTGCCATCATCAAAGACCAAGGGCATCCTCTACACCTAGAGGAGAGGTGGTTCTACCATTACCATAGACCAGGGGCATCCTCTACACCTAGAGAAGTTCTCTTTATCTCAAATTTTGTAATTTGTGAAGAAAACACAAGAAGACTATATTTGTCAACTATACTGTAATATGTGAAGGAGGCAGTGGGCATGTAGCAAGGTTGGGTATGACTGTAATGGCTACTATTAGTCACAGTCACCATTGTAAACTCAGATTCTTCTAGACGTAATTTAGAAATGACAGAAATGACAAATACTTTACAAAGTGTTTGATGGTCTATCTAGCATACGAGACACACCATAAAGTGTAAATGGGTAAATATTGGATACCAGCATTCCTGGTTCCACTAAAAGCTTAATACGTATATAGGAGGTTATTTATCACTAGACAGGCACCTTGGGACAGTTCTACAACTGCCTTTGGAGCTCTGTTCCCCGTCACATTTATTAGAGTGGCTTTGGCCCTTTAACCCCTTCCCGCGGATACCCTTTTTCGTTTTTGCATTTCCATTTTTTGCTCCCGTCTTTTAAGAATCCATAACTGTTTTCCATTTCCATTTACTGAGATGGTATGAATACTTGATTTTTGCCTAACAAATTGTTCTTCCTTGTGACACCATATAATATACCATGCATTATACTTCGATGCTGGAGAAAATTCCAAATGCGTTAAAATATGCATTTGCGCAATTTTCTTGTAGGCTCTGCTTTTACAGCTTTTACTGTTTGCTCCTAAGTTCTTTTAGTCGTTACCAAATTTATGTTTTATTATACTTTAATAGATTTCAAAAAATTAAAACCTTTTGTACGAAAAAGACATTTATTTGTTTCTCCATATTCTGATGCTAATAACTTACCACAGCATACAAAGCGAAGTTGTAATTTCCAGCGCAATGAGATGATGTTTTCATTGCTACCATTTAAGGGACAGAACGACTTATTGATCTCTTTTTATTAAAACTTTTATGTGCAGAAAAATGGCAAAAAAAAGTTGCAATTCAGCATTTGGGTGCTATTTTCTGTTACTTGGTTCACAGACGGAAATTAACGTTTTTATATTTCTATCAATTGGGACTTTTGGGATGGGGGAATATCTAACATGTTTACACTTTTTTTAATTAGTTCTAGGGAAAGGGGGTGATTTGAACTTTTACGTGTTTCTTTCATTTAAAGGGTTAACACCCGCAGCATCAATCAGGGTGTCAGCCAGAGATATCCGCTGCAATATGTACCCGTGCAGTATGAAGAGGGCTCAGCTCATGAGCCTTTTCCATGAACCCCTTACCTCCCCTTACGCCCTCGTGCTATTACCAATTCAGTGTTCTTCTGTACTACTGGCTGTTATTGCAGCTTTTTGTCACAAAATGTATAAAAAGTTGCATGAGCTTCAAATACGCAAGAAGGGGACTGGACTGACTTTACTTAAAAAGTCCCAGTACGTTAATCTATCCTTAAACAGCCTTGCACTAGCCAATAGCTCTGCCTGTTAGTGCTTCTATGCTCCCATGCCAAGAATTGCCCTGTCTGACATCAAAATGTCCAGCACAACCAATAAACCCTCATACTATATATGCTGAATGTTTCAGGTTCAAGAAAAAAGCTACTTCATACTTTTATTGGAATAAAGAATCTTTATATCCTATTTTCACCCCTTCTACCAGTGAAGGAAGAAATAGA
Source organism: Engystomops pustulosus (assembly GCF_040894005.1). Taxonomy (NCBI): domain Eukaryota; kingdom Metazoa; phylum Chordata; class Amphibia; order Anura; family Leptodactylidae; genus Engystomops; species Engystomops pustulosus. The sequence goes on from NC_092411.1 coordinate 242,046,488, forward strand.
AACCTGCTCTGTTGAGCGCATGCACCCAGGAGGTGAGCCGACTATTCTTTTGTTGCTCGTCTATGTAGCACCCTTCACTTTGTGTAACATGTCGGGTCCAAAAGCAAAGGAAATGTACTGTGTATATACCTATAAATGTTTAATAAAGAAGGGGCTGGCCTACCAAGGTGAGAGAGCAGCAAAGGATTATGGGAAGAAGAAGGGAGGAGTTAAGAGTTGGTCAGTGTTCAGTAGTTGCAGGATGATGGAAGAGGAGACAGGCAGGAGATCCTGGGACTCAGAGGAACTAAGTAGTGACAGAAGCAGAGTACATCAGTACAGCTAGCAAAGTGCTGGGCCTGTGAGGAGCACATTGAGGAAGATAGCTCATCAAGGTGGCCGCTACCCAAACAGTTAAAGTACAAGTGTAAAGTTGTTTCTTTGGTTGCTGCCATCGCTGCAAGGCAAGTGACCTCCTCTATCCATCCCATGGGAGCCAGCCCTAGTCGGGAAGAGTTAAACATCACGCTGACCTACAACCCCTATCTTCCAGGGCCTAAGTCAGCGAATATCCCGACTGGCATCACAAACATTTCCCTATAAGTCTTCCCCCCCTCCTTTTTTCAGTGAGCATAATGGCGGCCTCTGGTGCCCCTATCAGAAGAGGACCTCGGCCTAAGGGGAAGGGGCGCCACATCTATTCTACCTTTAAAACATGAATCTCTCTCTCTATACTAGCCTATACTTCAACTCTACTTTACAATCCACGTTGAACCGCTGGGTGGAGACCTAGCTGCTGTAATTCATTGCTCCGCCTCTGCATAGAACTTGTATGTAATCGGATAGATCAATGAGCTTCTGTCCATCTCGCTAGCAAGAAAGAATGCAGCAGAGGGTTTAGAGTTAAAAGCATGGAAATGCAGGTCAGAGATCTCCACTAATGATAAAGTGATGCCATCTCCTAGAAATAAGGTATTGATGTTTTTCTTAATATACATTTCAAAGGAAAAAAACTTTTCTTTGTAGACTGCGAAGTCAATGAGACTAGAATGACCTTAATTCTCAGATGCTACTAATTTACTTGGAAAGGACTTTTTCACCATATTTTACCCCATTAAACTACTATACCCCTATAGGCTATGAAATATCAGTTGTAGACTTTTAGGATGCTTTCTATATAATGCTGTAGATAAATGTCAATTCCTGTCTATTTCTTTAAATGCCTGTAACTCACAGAACGTCATGCAATCTGAAAAATGAAATTCTCATCTTTGACACCAAATGCCTTTTTCTAGGTACTATAGAACTGAAGATAGGGACCTCTGTAGAGTCCCTTTCCATGCAGCCTCCAAACTTGACCCATCTCTGGAAAAATGTGACACATTTTGCACACTATGGAGGAAATTTTTTATCAGTAAATTGTTGAAAGATGGAATTCTCTAAAGGAAATTTCATATCGTACCCGAGGAAACCAATAGTTTGATGGGGTAAAATCTGGTGACAGTGTCCCTTTAAGGGATTCTTTATTGACACCAACAAACTCCCAAAGTTTAAAGACTTTGTTGACCTGTCCATAGGAAACATCTGCAATGTCCTACTTTAGAGGATCCAATACTCAGGACAAGTAATGGAGCTTTGTATTCCGGTGTCAGTAGGCTGCAGGTATCAGCTGGTTGGTGAAGATCCAGAATGTCAGAATTATCTTTATATTGAAAAATCCCTATAACTCCCGTACATATTACATACTGCATGCAGCCAATGTTTTGATGCTTTTCAGCTCACATATATCCGCCTAGTGCACACTTGTAGGCATTTGACATTTGGACCGGGAAGCTTTTCGTCTGGTACTTGGCAACATGACACAAGTCAGAAGCCAAGAAATCTGTGCTGCAGTTTTCCCATTCTGTATGCTAACAGAATACCTAGCACCACTGTAAAGCTCTGTCCTATGTAAAACACTGGTAGACCAATAATAAAGTATTATAAGACTTGATCTTCTACACTGCTAGGATACATCCTGAAAGCTGCCATATTGGATCAAGGACAAGTTTTTCTGAAGTCATGTAAAATATCATAGAATGGTCTCAGATGTAGAATGTTTTTAAGTTTTCAGTCTCTCTTGTGGTTCTGAAGTTACCAAATTTTGTTTTACATTCTCACAATTGCATATCGGCAGCTTGTGTAAACTTTAAGAAAATTCTTTTTACCACAACTTAAAATGAAAAAAAAAAGTGAACAGGTGAAAAGTTTATAAATGACTGAAAAGTGATTTTTTTTGTAATGTTCCCATTTTAATCCATTCCTTAGGTTGAGTTTTTGCACAGGTTTTATAGGTTTAGTGAATCTAGAAGTTAACAGTTAGGGGTGCACCAGCCATGAGGCAGGTTGAGCCTCTGGCCTCAGGCAGCACAATCGGTAGCAAAAGAGGGGTAGCAACAAAGGTGCAATCACCAACTACAAAGCAGGACCTGGTCTATTCACCTGAGGTCAGCATGGGTAGTAGACACTGCTTGGAGAACCCAATTAATAAAAAAAATAACCTGACACATTACTGCTGGATGGGGTGGAGGGAGCGCCATTCTATTGCTCAGGAAGCAAATAGTATAGGTTCAGCTCTGGTGACAGTATAATAATAATGATTTCCCACATCTTCAAAACTGACCATCCCAATTCCAGCCACACTTGATTCCCTGTGATTGGCTAAACAATCTCTCCCAGAGCTTCCTGTGGTGTCAGGACAAGATTTCTGAATTACCTTTTTGACAGGTTACAATCTACCACCAGGATGAAGGATTGTAAACCAAGCACACTGACATACTGGTGTGTGCCCCCTCTGGCAGGATCCACTCTTCTTTAAGCTTCTTGCTACTTTGTTTTTAAGAATTAAAGGATTTAAACATTTTGCAAATGAGCCTGAGGGGCTCGTGGCTCCATATAGACCTGTGGAGACCAAAGACTCAGGCTCAATTGCATAATTTTTAAATCCTTTTATAGTAAAAAAAACAGGGAATAAGAAGCTAAAAGAAGAGCAGATCCTGCTAGAGGGGGCACACACCAGTATGTTTGTGTGCTTGGTTTACAATTCTTCATCCTGGTGGTAGATGTCCTTTAAGTGATGTCAAGTTACAGGTATTAAACTTTAATAACTAGCTATCTTTTTACAAGGACCTCAAAAAACTGTGAATAAAATCGGAATACATTCATTCCTTTTCATATGTGGCTGTAAGATAATATTTCCTTTAGTTCCTTTGAACCTGCATTTTTGAGATATATTATTCTGTTTCTTCTCTTTGATCTCCTTTCTGTCTGTCTGAATTTGATTCCAGTCACCAAGTACTTCATAATCCTCTCTTCCTACAACAAGGTTGTGGTGAGGATCAGGTGACTCCATCACGTCTCATTAAATGGCCTCCATGTAGTATCTCTGACAATGACAGTGATGTCAAAACAATAGGGGCAATAAAGTGTAAATATAAAAAATAACTGTATTGTAAAGTATGGCATTATATGACACTAATCATAAGTTATTTTTAAGGTTTAGCATGAGACTACTTGCCCACAAATGTTATATGCGGCCAACGTCATTACAGTGTGAGCTCTGCACATGTCCATAAGTCTTTAGAGTGATAGGGCGTCTGTAGACATGTGGTGGCCTTTTAGTATAAACTTGTCCAAGGGAGGAACCACTTGAGGAGGGGAAAGGATAGAAGATTGTAATACAATTGGGGTAGACACCAATTGAGCTGTGGGGCTAGTCCTTTGTCGTCCATGTAGTCCCTTTGCTTTTCCCCTAAAGCGTTCATATAGTAATGTGGACAAGGCTGGTAGGCTGCTACCTCTTAAGTAATCTCACTTTAATAGCAGCTCATTCAGATGTGTCAGGAGGCATCAACGTTTGACACAGAATGCACAAAATCGGGGATGAAGTGAGGCTGACAATTTTGATCTGCAAATGAGCGTGAAGGGCCCCTTTGCGGTTAATTCACTTGGCAGCATTTACAATTCAGAAGGTAGAACAGTCCCCTGTTCCTTAAAATATTTCCTAGTTTATCATACCAAGCAGTCCCCTCATGGTTATTTTATATACAGCCCCCCTCATCCCCTATGGATTCATTCTGTACAGCCTAATGTGGTCCCCCCCACTAGCTCTGGGCCCACGACACTTGTCCAGGATGCCCAGCGCCGGCCCTGTCTTTAAAAGTGGATGTGGTTTTGGGCCATAAGCAGGTTGGAGGCACAGTTACAGTACTTATTCAGTATGCATTCATACTATGTGCCTTAGGTTCAACAATGCATATTCATGACCTGAGCAGTGACAGAGATCTTACTTTAGAAATTTAGCTTATTCCAAGTATAATAACTGCGTACAGCAAGCATCTTTCCCATTCATAAGACTTCCTCAGTAGTGAATTAAAGTTGTTCTCATTTGAAGAATGGCTTAGATACTGGAAACTATTGCGCGGGCTTAGATTCATTCGCTGAACTCTTCCTTCCAGTTGCAAATGTCATCCATGGCAAGGTCATGTGTCCATGGGTGGAGAGTGACATTTACGTCTACCAACACACAAATCTTAATTTGCAGAGCCCGCCTGAGCTGTGCCGCGAGCCAGGAATATCTCATGTACCTTCACTCAGATTTCCCTTATATTTTGCACATATTTAATTGGAATAAAGCTAGAAAATTAAAATCCCTCAAGATGCTGCTTTCATTGCCGAGCTCTTTGTAAATTTCATGCGCCTCCGCTGCTATTACAATACATTTCCTCACCTGGGATATTTTGGTACATCCACAGAGATTCCTGCCTAGTCGTGTATATGTCATCTGCAATATTTATCCAGGTGAATCAATGACCACATAGAAAGCCAATATTAAATCCAGGATCATGTTTTCAAGGGAGGAAATTTTTAAGGATAACATTAGCTCTAGAAGTTATTATATTGATGATCATAATAATGACAATAATCAGAGAGTAATAATATTAATATTAATATAAAGCTATGGAAGGTGGCAAAGGCATGCATAGGCATGTCTAATGGAAGAGATTGATTGAAAAGTGGCCACCCCCTTGAACGACAGCAGCCAATAGCACTTGGAAGAGGAATGGTCCTCTTTAGCAGCTTACAAGGGAGGAAGGGATGGTTAGGATGAGATCTACATTTTAAATCTGTATTGTTGGTTAAACGGTAAATACAATTTTAACAAACTTTGTATTGTATCTTATCATTTAAAAAAATACTTCTCCACTTACTTGGCTTCTGCCTTGCTCCCGCCATACTGATGGAATGAGGAGTGTGCAGGACCTGCGTCACAGCAGCTGGGTCTGCTGCTATAGCACATTATATAAAATTGTAACTTATTTATGTTTTAATAAAAGGTAAAATAATATACATACAAAGTGATGTGCGGTTCTTTCTGGATCTTCGGAATTAGTGTTGCATTGCCTTTCCAACATGCAATAACTGTATAAAGTCAATGACACTCCACTGACACAGAAACATGTAATTATGGATAAAGCTTTTTAATTACACTGACAATTATTGGCGCTCCCAAGTCGACTGGTAGAATGTTTTCTGTCTTCTTTTTATGAAAATTGAATAATTGGTTGTTTTTACATATGAAAAGGTATGAGAATTGCAGCACTTTAAAGTACAGAGCAAGTCCCTGTCAGTGAAGATTAGGCTTTCACCGCTAGTGTTTACCACATGCCTTGTCTCTTTTCAAAGAGACCCCCTGTTGGGTGAGAGAGAAGGGACCATCCTCATTAACATACATTTATCTGAGCACTAGAGAGGCAGCCAATTAACACAATGGCTGATGGCAACCCAAAATGACAACCAGTGACAAGAATTCTTATATATGAGAGATCTATCCATCCCTTCCACTAATCTCAGCTCCGGATGGACTTGTAAGGTCACTAGATAATACAATCATTTATATTTACAGCTAAAAGTTGACCCTTCCACTTCCGAAGGTTACAATGTTATTGTTTTGCAAAAAGAAAAAAGGAAAAATCATGCAGCAGATTCTATGATGTGATGATGTTGGTTCATCCAAGTACAAAGTGTATGGATCCACTTGAAAAAACTAAAAGGATCGGTACATTTATTTCCTTGCATGTAAACCAATTGTTTCCTGGTGTCTGTCTTTTGCTTTACTTGACTCTTTTACTTTGTTTAGAGGGATCAAGCTATTAATCTTAAAAGTAGACTCTACCGTTAGCCGAACCCCTAAATATGTAAAACTTTTTTGGCCAATGTAAATTGGATCCTTTTTGATAATTCGTCAAATTTTTAAGTAGCATTTGTCTTTTATTCTCATTTATTTTGTAGAATTACAGACGAGAAAACTGCAGACAATGAATCTAGGGGGGTTTATCCATGAGAGCACAATGTCGTCTACATAGGGACCAAGCTTGTATTCGGATGTTTTGATCTTTATTCCCTATATCTTTCTATTGAATCATAAAGATTGTGCCAGGGGCTCAATAAACAGATTGAAAAGCAGGGGTGAGAGAGGACATCCTTGCCTTGTGCCATTACTTTGATAACACTTCTCACTTCTTAGACCCATACTTGAAACAAAAGCAGATGGACCATTACATAGCATCATGACCAATTGAATAAATACTTCTGGGAATCCAACATGCATCAATACTGCCCACATGAAATCCCAGTGCTCCCTGATGAAAGCTTTTTTGGCATCAATAGACAAGAGATCTATAAGTTGAGGCCGTATTTAGTTGCATCATTTGTTTGATTTTGTGGCATAACCCCTTTTTATGATAAGTTCTACTACTACTCTAAGGGGGACATGTATCAGTCCTATTGCTTTCTTTTTCATTTTTTGTGCGACTTTTAGCAGTTTGCAACTTTTTAGGTGCAGAATCAAGCAGCGTGGCACAGTTAGCTGCCTCAAGGATGTAATGCAGTCGCCGTATTTATCTTTGTAGCCCAGATTTTTGTTCAACTGGTGAGACTTTTGGGCTCTGAAATAGTCTCATTCTTGCACCTAATAGGTCACAAAACAGAGCATGATAGCGCCAGAGTTACTTTTGGTAAACTGCAATTTCGGACTAAAAAGTTGCACACCACAATTAGTCGCAAAAGTGAGACTAAGCAGGCAACTTATCACATGTATCACAAAGGGGAAAACTTAACATACATTGCAATGATTAAGTAGGAGAACTTCAGGAAACTTGGAAAAGTGGCAGCCGAAAAACTATAATACATGTGCCCCTAAGTCTTGTAAGTCAAAACTTGAAAGTTGATGTGACCATTATTTACATGTAAGCTGTTAAGGTGTGAAGCTTATATATAAGAAAATTTCTGGACAATGTGTATGGGTTCCATACAAAACAGCACACACAGTGTTTAGGGACTTAGAGGGGCATTTATTATTTTTGGCGCAGGGCGGTGCTAGAACCGTGTTATATTTTTTAGTGGGATGGAAGTTTGTGGTGCAAGGGATTAATGAATTGATTCACGGCTGAAGGTGTATAGCTCCCTAGACCACCTTTTAGCTGGTCTATTTTTGCGCCACAAAAAGCGCAAAAAAATGACGGAAAAATAGAAGCGGCAGAAAACAGGTGGATACATGCTCCAAACCTTCCTGGTGGACAAGGTGTACTTTATATGTTCTGACATGAACTTCTGGCAGGAGCCTTAAGACTACAGTCAAACATATTTGCCGCAACCAATTCATTCTCATTTCCTTTCTGACTAAAAGATACTTAAAGGAAACCTACCATCACAAATCTACCTACAAAGGTAGATTGGGTGGTAGGTGAATCAATGGGACGTGAGGATAGCCCTTTTAAGGGCTAATCCTCGCGTCCCTGCACTTTTTTGGAAACTTTTATTACCCTAATATGTAAATTTTTTTATGCGGCTACTGGGGCGGGGAGTAGCTGCATCTGAGGTTACACGAGGCGGCTACTCCACGCCCCGGTAGCTACTTTACCACTCCTACTCACCATCTTCGGCGCGCAGCTGCTCGTAGCTGCGCGCCCTCGTCCGACGATCCTGCCGTCTGCGCATGCGCAGAACAGCAGGCCCGCGCCTGCGCGGTCACTGCTCCGAAGCCGGGGCTGCACAGGGGCGGGCCTGCTGTTCTGCGCATGCGCAGACGGCAGGATCGTCAGACGAGGGCGCGCAGCTACGTGCAGAAGATGGTGAGTAGGAGGGGTAAAGTGGCTACCGGGGCGTGGAGTAGCTGCCTCGTGTAACCTCAGATGCGGCTACTCCACGCCCCAGTAGCCGCATTAAAAAATGTACATATTAGGGTAATAAAAGTTTCCAAAAAAGTGCGGGGACGCGAGGATTAGCCCTTAAAAGGGCTATCCTCACGTCCCATTGATTCACCTACCACCCGATCTACCTTTATAAAATTATGCTAATGAGGGGCCTGAGGGGGTCAGATTGATGTTTCCAAAGCCCCTCAGTGCTCATTTTCACACTTTCTGTGCTAGACTGAGATTACATCAGGCGGAATGAGGGGGAAGTGCTGAGGGAACAGGAGGTAGTGGGATGGAGGCCATAGATGACTAATATAAGTCACGGTACCTGGATCGATGAGTAAGTGCCCCTGATTTATGCATGCTTGATTTTAATAGTAGATTTCCTTTAAGGACATCATTCTGAAAGGAATTTCACTGTAGATGGTTTTTTTTGTTTAGTTTTTTGTAAAATGTGCTTGTTATTTAATACAGTTCTCGCAATAGATCAGCTACAGTATAACAACAGGAAGATAGCAGGCAGCAGTACAGCATACATCAGTGATATATTATATTATATGTACACAGCTGAATCATAAGGCTGCACTTTTTTTAAAGTCTCTGATGTCATTTTTTTTATTAGGGTCATTTATGTAAAAACTAAAGTAATTTGACATTTCCTCTTTCGGAGCACAAAATCCAAACCAAATGCTCGAGATTTTATCTTCTCTTCATAATCCCCACCCGCAAATTCCTAAGCCCTGTTATTTCCAAAGTTATTTCCTGCTTTGACATTTCTGCTTTTAAATCCATATAATGATATTTCAATTATTTATTCTTATCTCCCTGTTCCCCCAGGCATCACAATGCTGAAAGGTTCCATGTTATGAGCAAAATCATCACAATATTGAATCAATATGAACAAATCGATACAAAATGTTTTGTTTGGTGTTTGCTTTTTTAATTTTTTTCCCATTACATGATACGGTACAGGTGTCTGATCCATGGGATGTCCTGTAATTGGCTTATATTTACACACCATTTATATCTTTCTATCTGTGTAAAGGCAGTATTACTTATCATTTATCTATGTTTTTTTTTCATCTCTGATCGTTCTATGTTTGGATATGTATGCACCATCATTAGAGATTGGCACCACTTGACATCTAAGTGCAGACGGTGTATATATGTATATATGTTTATGTTTGAAGTTACAAATTATACTTAATTTTTTAGAAATGTGTATTAATCTGCTCAGCTCCTCCTGCTTTATAACTCCTTCCTGCATAGAAAACTTTTTGTCCAATCTCTTCAGCTCCTCCTGCTCTATAACAATGTGCCAGAATAAAAGACCTTTTTCCCATCCGCTTAGTTTTTCCTGCTCTATAACATGCTGCTTGTCGATAGTTCACCATGTGCAATCTGCTTAACTCCTCCTGCTCTTTACCATTCTACCTGCAGATGGGACACTATGTATAATATGCTCAGCTGCTCCTGCTCTGTAACATGCTGACTACAGATAGAACACTATGTATAATATGCTCAGTTGCTGCTGCTCTATAACATGCTGCCTACAGATAGGACACTATGTATAATATGCTCAGCTGCTCCTGCTCTATTACATGCTGCCTACAGATAGGACACTATGTATAATATGCTCAGCTGCTCCTGCTCTATTACATGCTGCCTACAGATAGGACACTATGTATAATATGCTCAGCTGCTCCTGCTCTATAACATGCTGCCTACAGATAGGACACTATATATAATATGCTCAGCTGCTCCTGCTCTATTACATGCTGCCTACAGATAGGACACTATGTATAATATGCTCAGCTGCTCCTGCTCTATTACATGCTGCCTACAGATAGGACACTATGTATAATATGCTCAGCTGCTCCTGCTCTATAACATGCTGCCTACAGATAGGACACTATGTATAATATGCTCAGCTGCTCCTGCTCTATTACATGCTGCCTACAGATAGGACACTATGAATAATATGCTTAGCTGTTCCTGCTCTATAACATGCTGTCAGCAGATAGTTCGCCGTGTGCAATCTGCTCAGCTCCTTCTGCTATATAACATGTTTCCTGCAGAAAATGCTATATTTTTCATGTTGGCCTTAAGGTCACCTAAGGTGAAATGCTGTATGTACATATATATTTTGTACAGCACAATGAATGCGCTTTTATTAGTTGAAAGTAAGGTTAGATGGTTGCTCACTGCTTAGCAATGCTTCCTTACAGCGGAAGACCCTGGCTTTGATAAAACCATTGCATTGTGCATCGTGTACTTCTGATGTGTCCTTGATTTCCTATTTTTGAGGATGGAGGTAGAGTAAGAAGTAGGGTTTTGTTCACCCTTGTTTCATAAATTCTACATGTATAATAATAATTATGTTAGACGTGTTGCTATATCCCTACTGAAGGTCAAGCATTTTAATAGGGAAACAATTGTCCAGCATAGAAAGAGGTTACGTGTTTATGTTGGGTGCTTGACCTTGAGGAACATAAATAGATAAGATTGTGGCCTGCTAGAAGGGTGTACATCCAAACACACGTATCACAAGTAATAGTTCCCTTTATGGCCGCCTTATGAATTCTTATCTAGCAAACCCATGATGTTTCCATATTCAATGTGTGTGTTCTTCAAAGTCACATAATACACTCTGCCATCTGATATTTACATTTCAGCCTCGGGACTGTACTTGACCCCTTTACTAGGTTGCTTTAGAGAAGCCACTGACCCTTCTTTTTCATAATACTTGACTGTACTAAATCTCACATGTTTCCCTTGTGCTTTTCAGGCATTTCAATGATTCATACACGATGACATCCCTGATGCCGCAGTTACCCGCTCCTTTTGTATAGACCATTATCAATTGTCTGCGTTGAAACAGGAATATTTAATATCTTGGTCAATATGATATATTGGACATTTGGTTAATATACACAAACATTGAGAAATGACATAGATGAAAACTGGAATATGCAATAAGATTTATGTATTCTTGGATCCAGTTGTTGAAGATGATGATACATTTTTGACTATTATTTAATAAATGATCATCGTTCTTTGACGGGAATGGGAGATTATTTGGTAAGAAACACTTATCAACCAGGGGCTTTACATAATAAGACAGCAGTGCAGAACTATTAGTACAGGTATATTGGTAACAAGCCTAACATCCTGTTTTATACAATGGGGTACATTTACTTACCCATTCCCCGAAAGTGCATTGTCCGACGATCATGCACTGCGAATTGCGCGCCCGATATACTTCATGTGTCGCTCCCCCGCTCAGGTCCGCCGGAGTTCACCATCTTCTTCCTGTTGTATGTAACTGCATTGGATGCAACACAATTTGAAAGTTAAATCCCGCACTTAGTCCGAATCATTCGGATCAACCGACGGCACGGCCCCCAATTTCTGTCGCGTGAAAGCCGGCGCAGCCGCGCCGCAATCCGATCACGTGCGACACAATCCCCAGTTAAATACCTGTCACAGCCACGCAAAACCCGAAAACATCGGAAAATCAAAAGACCCTAAGTAAATAAACCCCAATGTATATGAATGTGTGGACCTAATACAATAAACCTAAGTTAACAGATTCCACCAGCAAGTTATGGCCCAATTTTACAGGGCACTAAAAAAAATGCTTATTAGTTACCATAGCTACACTGTGACTTATTAGTTCCCTGTGTAATCCTCGAGTGTTACACTAATAATAAGTATTTACCTTTCATTTGCATATATTTACTACTATTCTGTGTTCTGTATCCACTCGGCCATAATAATGTTACATTCCCCAGCAATTTGCTAATTAGTTCTTTCTGTCAATGTATTAAAGAGCATTAATTTGGTTTCTAGGGAACGTAATTAAATTGAGAAACTTTGTGGATAAAGTACAGGTTGTACTTTAAATGCTGATTCTGGGTTGTGGAAGTAGGAAGAAATATGAAGCATAACTAGGCAGAAAGATTATTTTCCGATTTTGAAACTTTTATTGAATGCTTCATAAAAATAAACTCAAAACCCCTTTTCACCCTCCTCTGTGATAGTACAAAAACCTTCATAGGACTAAACCGGAGCCATGTTTCAGGAATAGTGATGAGCGGACCCAGGGGGGGTTCGAGTTCGGCAGGATCAGCACAATCTTCAACAAAAGTTTGGTACCTGAACCTGTCCATGCTGCTAACACTCAGCACAGATTGAGGGGTTTTAACCATTTAACCCCTTAATGACCAGATGGTTTTTAATTTTTTGCGTTTACATTTTTCACTCCCCACCATCAAAAATCCATAACTTTTTTTATTTTTCTATGTAAAGAGCTTGTTTTCTGCATAACAAATTGCACTTCGTAGTGACGGTATTTACTATTCCATGCTGTGTACTGGGACGCGGGAAAAAATTCCAAATGCAATGAAATTGGTGAAAAATTTCATTTGCACCGTTTTCTTGTGGACTTGGATATTATGGCCTTTTCATCACTATTCATAGAATTTTTTTATATTTTGCAAAATGGAAAAAAAGTGGCATTTTCTGTTACGGGGTTAAACACCAGGAATAACTGTTATCATATTCTGATAGATTGGACATTTTTAGAAGTAGCGATACCTAACATGTTCATGAATTTTGCTGTTTATTTATAGTTCTATCAATTCTAAGGAAAGGGTGATTTAATTTTTTATGTTTTTAGTTAATTTTTTTACTTGTTTTTATTTTTTTACTGTTTTTCAGACCCCCCCCCCCCAGGGTACTTTAACCCTAGGTTTTCTGAGTGATCCTACAATATACTGTCATACTACAGTATGGCAGTATATGGGTATTTTCCATATCATCTATTACAATGTGCAAATCACACATTGGGGGTCATTTACTAAAGGCCCGATTCGCGTTTTCCCGACGTGTTACCCGAATATTTCCGATTTGCGCCGATTTTCCCTGTATTGCCCCGGGATTTTGGCGCACATTTAAAAAAAAAAAGTGTCGCAGAGCTTGCACTTACCTTCACTAGGAATAGGCCGGTGAACTTGAGTGCCTTCCGGGGAACTTCAGCGCAGCAGCGCCACCTGGTAGACATCGGAGGAACTGCCTTAATGAATCCCAGCCGGACCCGAATCCACCGCAGAGAACGCGCCGCTGGATCGCGAATGGACCGGGTAAGTAAATCTGCCCCATTGTAATAGATGGTGTGAAACTTCTCCGAGCTCTCCGATGATGTTAAAGGGAGTGAGTATCTAAGTCAACATGGTTGTGCTTTTTAATTACGCCAGCAGCTTTGTTGGCGCCTTTCAAAGGGTTAACACCCGCTATCGGCACTAGCACCAAACACTGAACCCGAGCTTCTGGCTGAAGTCCAGGTTCAGGGAACTGAACCCACAATGCTTTGGATTGACAGGAAAATTGCAGTTTGCTCAGCCCTACTCAGGACCCCTGCAGGGGATGATGTATTAATTTAATCAGAAACCAGAACCGGCATTTTGTTAATAAGCAACTAACTTGGCGGTTACAAACAGCACCGTATAAGCAATGTTCCTCTTTCAAGAAGCAACGTTCTATTTCACATCACTCTTTACAGAAGAATACAGTTTGGTGTAACAAAGTCCTTTGCAGATAGCATGGCAAGGTGTTCTCTCTAACCTATACACACTAGTTACAACTGTGTAAATTGTGTCTAGAGACGGCAGACCAATCAATCAAACAACCAATACATTTCTTGAAATCAATAGGTGTAAGATATTTCATATTTCAAAGTGTAACTAAACCTTTGAAAATATATTATTTTTTTGTTTCAAATATGAGGTTTGCAGGTGGTAATAGTAAACTTTGTTATATAGTTCATTAAGTATAGCAGTTTCCATTTTCTGTTCCTTCCTTCTCCTGCTGTGAGCAGTGTATCTGAAAATATTCTTAAGTCTGTGCACAACAGATAAATAAGGACAGGAGGCTCTTTGTAAGAAGATAAGTCTATTCAGTGACTGTCTGTAAAGAGTTAAAGAAGTATTCCAGGAATAAGCATAATTCATATTCAAATGGGTCCTTTAAATATAAGCTAAGATATAATTAGTTTTTATTTAATATTGTGCAGTAAATGCTGTGGACATACACTGTAATGAAGAATAATAAATGCTACTGGCCCTTTAATTAGTCCGTTGATTTTCTTCGCACAGAGCAGACACAAGGCAGAAGATGACCGACAGTCACATGTACTGCACCTGTGTGATCACTATAATGTTTGGCTGTAGTCAGTTGAATGAAGTGCATCCAGTATGGCCAGTGTTGTGGTGAGACGTCATCTTAGTGAGGAAATGGGCAATGATGGCAGTTACACATCATCACTATGGTAGCAGAGCAGGACATTCTATTACATCCTCACTTATAGAGAGTATTGTAGGGAGAAGCTGTTACTAAGAACTGCGGGATCAAGGGACTTGTAGTTTCCAGTGGTGACCATCAACTTTAAAAAGCCCATAAAATTTTGTGAATCATAAAAGCAGACAATGGAAGCTCAATTTTGTGATTAATGACATTGAGATTTAATGTATACATTTATTTTTAGAATGATGGGATTTTGTATCAGACATTCATATTCCTGGTATACTCCTTTATGTCATTACAAGCTTTATCATCTTCTCCTTATCTTTCAGTTGTAAGTGTTAGTACTGGAAGAAAAGCTGATTTATGCACACTACTTAAAACATGAGAATGAAAGGCTCAAGATGAAAAAGAAACACTTTTCTTCAAGTAGATTGGAATATTTTCCATAATCATCTGCTTTATTGAATTATGTAATTTGGCTTCAATTTTCAGTTAAACTTTAAGTAATGTGGCAACTGCAAATGCAGTGAAATATGAGTGCAGGAAGTTATGGAGCAGGAGGTGTAGAGAAGATTGCACATGCAGTCCTACAGCAAGGGGAGCCTGTTGTATCTCAAATTTGTCTAGAACACGTGTGCAATTTGTAACTTATCCATTTTTATGTTTCTTCTTTACAGAAATGGAACCAGTTTTTCGTTATACTAGTAATTTAGTTTTAAGCATGGCTCTGTGCATGGAAAGGCAGTTGTTATTTTCTGATATGTGTACCCTCACAGTTACAGTTGAAACCAGTATGTTACATACTGTACAGTGGAAAAAAAGACACATATACATGTTTTTCTCACTGATATGAAATCAGAACAAGGTTAATTAGGATTCTTAAAATGATTTATATTTTGCAAAATGCCAGAAAATTGAGAGGGAGGGACCTTTAAAGGAATTTATGTTACTTTCTGTAAAGTCTAAAGTTTACATACATTTTATTAGTGTTTGGTACCATTGCCCTTAAATTAAATGATTTGGGTTAAACATTTTGCATATCAGTCCACAACCTTCTCACGATAGATGGTAGGTATTTGGATTCATTCCTCCAGACAGAACTGGTGTAACTGAGCCATGTTTGTGGGCTCCATGCTCGCCCCTGCTTTTTGAGCTTTTGATACATTTTCAACAGGATTGAGATCAGGGCTTTGTGATCGCCGCTCCAAAACATTGACATTGTTATCCTTAAGTCACTTTGTAACCAGTGAGGTAGTAGCTTTAGGTCATTGTCCATTCTGAAGATCCATTTGCACCCAAGCTTTAACTTCCTGACTGGTGTCTCCAGAGGTTGCTTCAGTATTGCCACTTAATGTTCTATCGTCATGATGCAACTATGTTGTCAGATGCACAAACCCCCCTACCGAAAACAACCCCACAACATATTACTGCCACCCCTTTGTTTCACAGTTGGGATGGCTTACAAGCTTCTCCCCTTTTTGCTGCAAATGCAATGACTGTTATTATGGCCAAACAGTTCAATTTTATTTTCGTCAAACCACAGGACATGCCGACAAAATAGAGGGCTTGGGACACAGAAGCCATCTTCTTCCTGAGTGGTATGATGGCTGGACATACCCATCTTGTTGTACTTGCATATAATTGTTTGTACAGATAAACAAGGCTCCTTCAGGTTTCTAGGAATTGCACCTAAGGATGAACCACAATTGTGCAAGTCCAGAAAACTCTTCATGATATCTTGGATGATTTCTTTAGTATTTTTCATAATTAGGTGTGTAATTAATACACTAGAGTATGTAAACTTTGATTTTGCAAAAAGTAATAAAACCAATCCATCTCTCCTATTTTAGTTGTTTATTCTTATGCATTATAGTGCCCATAGACATCACTGCATTATCTTTTGAAATACATAAAAGGATGAATGATGAATAAAAGGATGATGAATGAACTGCAAAATTGATCATGGAGATAACCATAAATTATATGAGAAAGAATATGAGGAATGATGTACAAAAGCACATTGTACAAGCTGCAATAATGGTCAATGGGGAGAAATTATGACACATCATAAAAATATTAGATTATTCTAGTTTTAATGATGACAGAGACATAAAGTATACAATAAAATAGAACTAAATACATAGTAGTAACTTAAAATGAACCTCTCACTAGGACCCCTTTATTTGTCTCATTCATGTCCCCGTAGACAATTGTGAGTACATTCCCAAAGTGTTTTTTTAATAAATCAGTGTTTTTTAGTGTATCAAAAACTTATATGAAAGTTTACCTGCCTCTCTCTATTCTGCAGTGTCCCGAGTCCCAGGCTTATGTCCAGTGAGGAGTGGTTTCCCCCTCCCCCTCCACCCTCAGGAAACCGCTCCATCATCAGCCAGTTTCAAAAACCCCTAAAAACCGCCATCTCCATTCTCCCCCTATTTTCTACCCTCAGTACGTCATTCCTAAACAGCCACCCCTGCCTATTCTCATCAATGGTCATGCGTAGATGAAGCAAGCCGGCCATCCGATCCAGCATGGATCTGAACATGCGCCTTGCTACAGTCGGGATTGCCTGGTTAGTGAGGCAGAAACGCAGACTCTATACCTGCCTCCTTAACCAGGCAACCTCAAGCCTAGTATGGCGCATGCACAGAACAATTTGGGGATTGGCTGGTCAGCTTGCTTCATCTGCGCATGAACATCGATGAGGAGGCAGGTTAGGCACTGAGGGTAGATGCTAGGGAGGAGGGAGATGTACAGTTTTTCGGGTTTTTTAAAACGACCCCCCCCAACCCTCTGGAGATCGCTCCTGACTGGACATAAACCTAAGACTTGGAACACTGCGGAATAGAGAGAGGCAGGTAAACTTTGATATAAGTTTTCGATAGAACGAACAATGAAGATTTATTATAAAAACCCTTTGGGAATGTACTCACAATTGTCTATGGGGACACAGGGAATACAGAAAAAGGGGTCCTGGTGACAGGTATATTTTATCAACATATAAGGAAACATATAAGGAAACATATAAGGAAACATATAAGGAAACATATAAGGATTTGGCCAAGATAAAAGATGAGACTGATTTAGTCATTTGGCGTATCAAGAGAACCAACACAGATTTTAATTAATTACAGGTTCTGCTAATGATATCTATTAGACACGGTACCTGAAATTTTGACTAGGTATAAGTGTTCAGTCCTTACAGTAGTTGTTGTAGTTCTGTTCTTTAATGTACAGTTGTCTTATTTTCTGCTATCATAGATCTTTGCAATGTCATGATACACTTTGTTTTCAGTAAACATTATTCTTGTTCGATCAATGCTTATTGATTGTTGTCCTTAAACTTTGTTGTGTATGATGGATGTACTGTAAACCAGGTTCACCTTCCAGTAAACTGGATCTGCGATTCATGAAGCATTTCACAGGGATTTCTTCCTTTGTCATAGTTGACATCACTGTTTGCAGTCATGGTTTAAATCTTGACATTCTCCTTTCAACGTTCATGCCTTATTTAATAAATGTGGCACATAATTTAGCCTACAGCTCAAAATTTACTTTAAATGTTCTTCTATTCTAAGTATATCTTATGTATACCTGTGGTATACGCGTCATCATTTATGGGCTGTCTGCCATCTTGGTTCCCTGTTCTCATATGTTTAACCTAAAGCAGCTTTTATTTCTAATTCTGTCCCTGATAAAAACTTATTGCCGTAAGAGTTACGGTATATACTCGAGTATAAGCCGACCCAAGTATAAGCCGAGGCCCCTAATTTTACCACAAAAAACCTGGTAAGACCTATTTTTTTACTCGATTATAAGCCGAGTTTGGGTTTTCAGCACATTTTTTGTGCTGAAAAACTAGGCTTATACTCGAGTATATATGTATGTTTTCCGACTTGGACTAGAGAACCATAGATCCCTCTTTAGTTGCCCCTTACTTCTACTTGTGATAGTATTCTTCCTCTCAGCTCTTACAAGTAGGGGTAGGGCAGAACAGTGGACGCAGCATTTGATACAACTTCACTGGAGAACCTGCATGCATAGTTGGGGTGTAACCAGGGAGGGCAGGGCCTCATAGCAGACTCAGTACATGTTAAAAATACCCGGGAGCCTAAAAGACCCCCGTTCCGTATAAATGTAGTTTTCACCAAATTAGCATTATTACACTGAAATTCCTGTCAAAATAATTATATGAATAATTGGAAATAAACAGCAACAACATACTTGAGGATACCTAGAGTTTTAAATTCTAACTAAAGTAATTTTGCAGATAATAGCAAAAAAGTAACCACAGAGGCCTAAAAGGCCCCCAATATGCATTCTAGGGTTACTAGGTAATTTGTAAAAAAAAAAAGTAAAATCATGGCAACATTATGATTTTATATTCTCTTACTGTACAAATTACGTGTTTGTTTATATCTACAGAAATAGCTAAGCCTACAATATCAGCATTTCATCTACCAATGGACATGAATATATATTTATATGTTCTGAATATTAGTCATTTGTCATAGATATTGGAGAAAAACTAAATTTTTTTTTGTTTACAAATGACCGAGTAGCCCCTTAATCTAGTGTCCTGTGTGTAAGGTATGTCTTTTTAAGAAAAGTGTTACCCTGATATGGTTCCATGTCCTTTTAGTTATATATTTGTACCCATTATGCTATTTCAGCAACAGTCGTTCCGGGGGAGGTGTCCTTCTGAGATTGTAGACTATCACATGACATGGGCCACGTGATTTGGTCACGGGACTTGGAAGTCTGCTGCCCATAGGGGTTCCGTCTATGCCATATGGAAAAAATGTGCATAGAGGCATGGATGCCAGTTTTTCAGGGTTAACCTATAGAGAACTCCAAATTATCCCTACCTCTGTTCTCCCTCCTTCGGAATTGATGCCATTGGGAGAGTTATACTATTTATACATGTTTGTGTGAGGTATTTGAACACAGTGGGGGTCATTTACTAAGGGCCCGATTCGCGTTTTCCCGACGTGTTACCCGAATATTTCTGATTTGCGCCGATTGTACCTGAATTGCCCCGGGATTTTGGCGCATGCGATCGGATTGTGGCGCATCGGCGCCGGCATGCGCGCGACTGAAATCGGGGGGCGTGGCTGAACGAAAACCCGACGTATTCGGAAAAACCGCCGCATTTAAGAACCGAAAATGTGTCGCTCGGGACGCGCTTACCTTCACTCAGACGGCCTCGGTGAATTCCGGCGCGTTAAAATGCTTTTCAGCGCAGCAGCGCCACCTGGTGGACGGCGGAGGAACTACCTTATTAAATCCCGGCCGGACCCGAATCCAGTGCAGAGAACCCGCCGCTGGATCGCGACTGGACCGGGTAAGTAAATGTGCCCCATTATGATTAAGATGCGGCAGCGTTGAAACACGTCAATCAGTTCTTGTTTTATCCATTTATGATAGATAAAGGATTATCATTTTTTACCGATTCCTGTGGATATTCTAATGTCTTGTGGAATGTCGGAAGCCTGTTTTGTACGAATTGGGAATGAACCATATACATTCGTATTACCGACACAGACTCTTTTTTAGCAATTTTCAAAATTTTCATTCAATGCTTTTATTCGTAGCAATATCCAAATGTGTAAACAGAAATAAAACAGTCTTATAGTTCATAGACAAATCACAAAATTGTTCTCCTGGGTTCCACGATGGAGCGGACATACAGCTATTCACTGTAACAAGAACATACTCAGCAACATTGTGGAGGCCCGAAGAAGGAGGCAGAGCCCTCAAAACATCGCTGAGTACGTGTTTGTTATAGTGAATAGCTGTAAGTCTGCTCCAGCATGGAATACATGAGAACAATTATGTGAATTTTCTTCAGAATTGTAAGAGTCTGTGTCAGTACTACAAATGTATATGTTGGATGCTGAATGAGGCAGTGGGATATCCCAGTGTAATTAATGACTGGTTCCAGCAGAGGCACGGAGTGGCATGTTATGTTATGGAATACATAGGAATGAATCCTTTAGGACAGTGGTGGCGAACCTATGGCACGGGTGCCAGAGGTGGCACTCTGAGACCTCTCAGTGGGCACTCGGGGTGGACACCAGACAGGACTTGAGGGATCCTCCTGCAGGCCCAGGTAGCCCAGGACGTGAGGCATCTGGGTCTACCTGAGACTGCAGGAAGGGAAGGTGTGGACATGGTCAGATTATTATTGGCACCATTGAAGCTCCTACTGTTGGTCCCACAATTCTTTCTGTTCAGGGAAGCTCCAATAGGAATCTGAATTTTCCCACCTTCTGTCAATGATATTGGTATCCTTTGGTAAAGCGAGGAGCAAGAAGATTTTAATAATTTAATGCTAGAATTGCTGTGTTGGCACTTTTAAATAAATAAGTGGGTCTGGTTTGCATTTTGGGCACTCGGTCTTTAAAAGGTTCGCCATCACTTCTTTAGGACATAGAAAGTTCTTCTTACAGGGGAAATTGACATCTGTACAAATAGGAAATTACACTTTTGAATCAGCTCATGAAAAAGTTTTTAAGGACTAAGTTAAAATCAAGCAAACTACAGGGTCGAGAAAAATGCTAGTTAGCAATATATAACAATACAAAGTTTGTAAAAGAACAAATAAGGGAAATAAGATAAAAGAGAAAAACATATGCTTAAAGAAAACCTAATAAACATGATAAACCGGGGACACTTACTCATAGATGTTTTAAAATTATGCTTTTGATCCAGAAGGGAGTTACCATAGCCCTTCCATGCCACAGCTTCACAGGCTGTTACACTGTGCAGGACCACTAACTGTGTGCTGCTGTGCCCCCCAGAGCCATTCTATCTCTTTAGCATATTTTAAAAGAAGAAGATTTTAGAAGAAAGGATTCCGTGGATAACAAACATAAGAAGATACCCATAGTCACAGTGCCTGGATCTATGAGTAAGTGTCCCTGGTTTATCATTCTTGATTTTGATGGTAGATTTCCTTTGACCAAATGTTTAAAGGGATAGCACAGTATTTTGCTCATGCTCGTTAAATTATGAGGAGAGGGCAAGGAAAAATCAGAGGTAGAGCCTGTACAGGGAAAAACTGCAGAATACAAGTTCTATAATATCCAGGAACAGTGTAACATCTCATGTACACACATGCTACTACTATATTACTGAATTTGGATATAGTGGGGCAGATTTATCAAGTGTCTGAAAATCAGAATATTTCCAGTTGCCCATGGCAACCAATCACAGCCCAGCTTTCATTTTACCAGTGCTCATGAATATTTAAAAGGGGAGCTGTGATTGGTTGCCATGGGCAACTGGAAATATTCTGATTTTCAGACACTTGATAAATCTGCCCCAGTGTGTTAATAAATGCAAAGAACCAATTATCCATATGAACATTCTATAGGAATACATGAACAAAAATATTCAGAAACCTCAGCTACAAGTGGTCTTGTATTTGTTTATATGGAAGCCACAGAAAAGCCCATTATTCACAGAGATCACAGTCAGCTTTACAATCCTGCGGTGAAATGATTAATGAAACCTGATGCTACAAGTTATTGAGGTGTTCCATATTTATTTGCATGCTATGAGGATGGCCGCAGTGTACTGTGACTTGGCTCTGGTTATAAGCCCAGCTATGGAGCATTTATCCTCATAATGCACGGGTGAATGTGTG
Organism: Engystomops pustulosus; assembly: GCF_040894005.1. Taxonomy (NCBI): domain Eukaryota; kingdom Metazoa; phylum Chordata; class Amphibia; order Anura; family Leptodactylidae; genus Engystomops; species Engystomops pustulosus. The sequence continues at coordinate 242,068,655 of NC_092411.1, forward strand.
AATAAACACCAATTTCATGCGCAGTAGCAAGGTAAACAGATTTATTTCTCCTATGAAGAAGGAACATTGTGCTGCTTGTCTTCTATGTATGTGAGAGACAGAAGTAACCAGTAAAACTTCGCATTAAGGTAGAAAAAAGGCGCATTGTACTGCACAAGTACTAAACGAATTTGGTTTATTTGTTATGATACCATGTTTGTGTGTATAGTTTAAATGATACATATTTCTAGCTATAAACAGCCGTGATGAAGAAAATTCACCCTCTGTAAATTCTGTGGTTTTGGGAATGATGACATAATAAAAACACCTGTGTCTAGAGATGAGTGGACATGACATTCATGTTCAGGTTTGGTGTCCCCCTGGCAAATCGCGGTCATGGCAAGGTGATAGGCGGACCCTTTTGTCTGGGTCAGATACCCGTTTGACGAACCGAAACTTGAACATTAAGTCGGCTCATCTCTACCTGTGACTTAAAGTGTCTTTAAAATTAGATAAGGAGAACCTCAGATTCCTGACAACTCACAACAGATTCCAGTGTGCCATTAAAGGAAACCTACCAACCGGATCTACCTATAACAGTAGATCAGGTGGTAGGTGCATCTTTAGGACATGAGGATAAGGGCTTTTGAGGGCTAATCTTCACATCCCCACAATATTTTAATAACTTTTAATTCCCTAATATGCAGATTTTCTAAAGAGGCTACTGGGGTGTGGAGTAGCCGGGACTAAGGCTACATGGCGCTGCTACTCAACACCCCAGTAGCCTCTTTATCCTCCTACCAGATATCTTCAGCTCTTCGTAGCTGCGCTCACTCGTTCGCAAAGCCTGCCGCCGCCCATGCGCAGCACAACAGGCCCACGGCTGCGCTGTAGAGCTTTGGAGCAGTGAAAGCGCAGCCGCGGGCCTGCTGTTCTGCGCATGCGCAGACGGCAGGCTTCGCAGACGAGGACGCGCAGCTACAAGGATATCTTTATAGGTAGATCCGTGGTGGTAGGTTTCCTTTAATTATTTACCAAAAGTGAATCCAAATGCTGAAATGATGGCCACATTTATTGAAGCTTTAAGTTCAGGTTTCTGTCTGACTTTGAACTGAAAAGAACGTGAAAACTGCTTGCACATGTATTTATGAAGTGTTTGCGGCATTATTGTGTACCCTGCACCACAAAATTCTGCGCATAAAGAGACGTTCCAATGCAGAGTCGGACTGTGTACCACATTTATTACTGTGACTTGACAGAATCGTGTTGCACGCTCTGTGTTAAAGGTGCACTAAAATAGAGTTGCAAGCAATGCAGGGTGTGCTAGATCATGCAGGCATTTTTAGCTATACCCTTTCCTGTGGTAAAGGTTCAGATCGCTCCTCTAGCCCAATACAGTATGTAAAGAGGTTGGCCAAGAATTAAAAAAGTTTGAGAAGACTGTATCAGGAAGGGGTTGAGGGGGCAAATTTATACTCTTATCTACTTTGCATCAATTTTGACTTGCAATTTAGAAATAATTTGCATTTTCACAAGAAATTACCCCTTAAATGGGTAACAAAAAGTTTCCCTCATATAGTCTATTTGTAAATTTGTTTGTTATTTTTGGAGTTGTGCTAAGTTCTCTCTCAATTAAAGTACTTTATTTTCATTATCACTATTGCGCCTTTCTATTAGTTACAACTTGGGCCTTCACTGGCTGAGTACTTGCCAATGTGCCAAATACACTGGGGAAGATTTATAAAAAGTGTCCTAGGGTTAGACAGTGCAGAGTTAGACTAGACAGTGTTATTCTGCACCAGATTCATATAAGTGTCTAATGCTGGATGATAAATCTGCCCTAGTATAAAGTGTCCTAGGGTTAGACAGTGCAGAGTTAGACTAGACAGTGTTATTCTGCACCGGATTCATATAAGTGTCTAATGCTGGATGATAAATCTGCCCTAGTATAAGACTGTCTAGTCGTACTCTGGACCTCCTATTGGTTGGCTTACTTTACTCCAGAAAATTAGGACAAAATACTGTTAGGTCAGCAGTATTTGATTAATTAAAGTTTTCACAGTTTAATAAGCATATGCATTTTGAGTGACTAGACAAGCCCTTCAATAGTACCATAAGATGACTTCAGTTATTGTACAGGGAACTTTACAGGCAAAATAAAATATTTGAAGCTCAAATAGATTTTTATGATGTCCTGGAAAGCATCCCCTTCATTGAAATGCATGAAAGGATAAATCATATCCTCTTCTATGGAACCGCTTACTTAAGCATTTCAATACTAAGTGGCAGCTGGATTATGGAAATCATGTGATCGCCTGATAGAATAGGTGCCAGAAATTCCTTTTTTATTGTCTCTGAACAACTTAATATTTGCATACTCGCAGGTATTCATACAAGTAAAAAAATATACAATTGAATACAACTTTTGCAAAGAGAAAACTGCTTAGGCATATGTGATTATTAGAATTTATGAGCTTCAGCTTTGGTTTAAGACATAATTGAAGTTGTAAAGTTTCTCTATAGGTAAAGCAATGGAATAGAGGTAAACGCTATGAAGCAGCGACCATGAAATTGAATTATTTCTTATGATGAGATCCACACCACATAGCAGCTTCAAATCTGCATATTCCTGTTCCTAGGAAAAGTGGTAAATTGGCCTGAAAGTTAACACTTTATAACTGTAGTAATATTATAATATCATAGTAGATTAAGCTAAATAAAAATAATAATAATTCCTTTATTTATATAGCCAACACAGATTATGCAGAGCTGCACAGAGCTTACCAAATCAGTCCCTGTCCCAAATGCGGCTCACAATCTAATCAACCTACTAGTATGTTTTGGAGTGTGGGAGGAAACCAGAGAACCCGGAGGAAACCCACAGAAACACAGAGAGAACATGAAAACTCTTTGCAGATGTTGGCCCTGGGACATGAACCCAGGTCCCCAGCGCTGCAAGGCTGTAATGCTAATCACTAAGCCACCGTGCTGCCCATAATGCAGGTCCAACTCCAATTTTTACCCTTACAGTATTAATACAGAGGAGGGGGAAAAAAGCATTGGCCCACATGGGAAAATGGGTAATAATTAATTTTTTTCTAGGAATATTGGAGCGGGGGATCATAAAAAAATAACACAATACCCTGCGAGTTCTTGGACCCAAACTTTAACCCCTTACCGACATGTGATGTGTTAGTACATCACACGTCGGCTGTGGGTGTATGGACAGTGCCAGTGGCACATTGTAATATATGATTAGTGAATAAAGCATGGCAGTGCATGGTAGGATCAATCAGACAACCTTGAGTTAAAATACCCTAGTGGGTCTGAAAAATAGTAAAAATATAAATAAATGTAATTAAAAAAAACCCCTAAAATTTCAAATCCCACCCTTTCTCTAGAACTGATATAAAAATGAACAGTAACAATCATAAACATCTTAAATATTTCTGCACCCCAAAATCTGCTATCTATTAAAATATAATAACAGTTACAGCATTTAACCCTGTAATGGAAAAAAACGCTTAAATGTCCAAAACGCTACTTTTTCACCATTTTGCATCGTATAACATTTTTTATAAAAAGTGATAAAAAGGTCATACAGTCCTTAAAATGGTTGCAATGAAAACGCCAGCGCATCTTGTAAAAAATTACATGTCACTCAGCTCCATATACTGCAGTATGAAAAAATTATTTTTCGCCAGAAGATGGCAAAATGAAGGGTTTTTTTGTCCCCATGTATTTCTAAATATATTAAAACACAATAACACCTTAATATACATTTAGTATCACGCTAATGCTGCAATATATCTGGGTCCACAGGGTGCACCCGAACCCCAGACCGCTCATCACTACTTAGCACCTCTGAGTTTCTGTACTTGATATTGTGACAACAGACGAGACCTCAAAGTCCCCTCAATTTAAATATGAATTGAACTCAATTTATTCCCATCGCACATTATGTACTTGTTATTCACTTGCCACTAGTTATATTTATTAGAAGTGATTGTTGGTCTTTGCCCAACGGAAATGTAATCAAGTAATTCATGTTTTTTTGTTTATATCCGCTACAATTACATCATGTCATCTCATATCTCAGAGCTATCATCTAGGAAAGAATCAAAAGCTGGATTTAATAAAGACGTGCTGGAGTTCTAGTGAAAAAGACAGGGAAATTACACATGCATTTTCAGACATTGTCTGTCGAAAAGCAAAGAAGATGTCACAATTCAGAATGTAGAATTTATTACGCATTTAGCTGGCCATGTTCACATTTATAGTGATGCTGTTGTCCGTTCCCCTATAGCAGTGATGGCGAACCTTTTATAGACCGAGTGCCCAAACTACAACCAAAACCCACTTATTTAGCCTGATGTGCCAATGTGCCATTTTAAGCAGTAACTTATTGCTACCTGTTCTTCCACTTCTTTGATTGTATCGGCCGCCTGAGGCTACCAATACAATTGAAAGAAGGTGGGCAAATTCAGATTATCATAGTAGCTTCTCTCCAGGGTCTCTTTGTTTAGGAAGAATGGTGGGTCCAGCAGGAGGACCTCCAAAGATAATGCAGCCAATGAAGTGTTGCTGTAAAATATTGCTGAGAGCAGCATCTCATAAGTTGCCTAGGACTGCAGGAAGATTTCATGGATTTGTCCTACATAGCTAACAATTTGAGCCTCGGTATCAAATGTGAACGTAACCCGACACTGATATTATTTAAAATCAATTCTTCACAGATAGCAAAAAAGAAGACCCCTGAGGAAGTCTCCAGTTGGAGATGCAAGGCGTGGGGAGCCCTCCACCTCCTGGCTATCATAACACCCTGTTTTGATGCTGCTATTGTCCATTGCCAGATCAATCGTAATGTAGACTAGGGTTTTGCCTCCATTATCCTATTCTTTATGACCTTTGTTGGGGATATTTTGAACTATCTGTGTATTTGATAGGCATCAGCTTGTATGATATCTACTTTTAAGGCCGCTTGACAGATTTATATGCACTTTTAACCCGTTTACACATTTTTGGGGTTGGTCTGGGGTCATTTAACCCATACAGGAAGTGTTATGTTGTTGCACCTATAACAGTGCAAGCAACATGGTATGTAATTGCATGTACTTTGGTACATTTTGAATTGATTTTATGCTTATGTCTGTGTTCTTATATTAATAAAATTCATCTTTGTTCCTTTCTGGACCCAAGTCTGCGACATAACTTCAAACATTCTGAACCACATAATCCCCAATGATCCCTCCATACTACTTCTCCCCATCTTTCCATCTCAGATAGATCACAAAAAATATAAGTTGCTTTCTTTTTTGCTAACAGCTGCACGTTCGGTGATTCCAAGACTCTGGAAACTTACCAGAGCACCATCAATCACAGAGTGGTTCCAAGAAATACTCCACCTACAAAAAATGGAAGAGATCATGGCGGAGAGAAAAAAAAACACATGAAAAATACCTAAAAATCTGGTCCCTGTGGATAGCCTTTCAAAAAACAATAGTATTCCTTTCACACCAAGACTAAGCAAATTGTCTTAGTAAAGATTGAATTAATAGGTGATATAGTAAAACCTGGATAACTTCCCCCTACCCAAACCTTTACCTATCCTCATCCCGAACCCAAGCACTTTCCCGTCTTTTTTGCTATTAGTATGTTTATAGATATTTGTATTATATATATCTTAGTATAGCTAAACCAATGTTGTTACTGTTACAAATTGCATATGTAATTGTGTGTAACTATAAGTGTTATAAAATTCATTTTTGCTTTCTGTATAGTTATGTCAGTGACACACTACTTTGTCTTTGTTTGGTACATCACATGACCGTGATCACATTTTTACCCACAGAGAGTAAATATAAGCTTTTTAGTGTCAGCAAGCAGATATCTAAATAACCATTAAGAATAGACACAGCAAGTATATTGGAATCTTTTATACCTTTTCATTGTACAAACAATAACATTTATTTGAAAAAATGTAACAACCCCTTTAAGCATGAGCACCAGTGCTGCATTCTGAAATGTACTTGTTGGCCAGTGATGAGGCATTATCCTCAAAAATATAATTGTCCTTGGTGAAGAAAACCCATTTTAAAAGCCATCAGAATTTTATTTTGCTCTGTATCCCATTTTTTATGTTTATTTTTTATACCTAAAACATTGACATTCAATTCAACTATAAGTCATTTTAATTATTTAGAATCATCATCAGGAATGGGTTCAAAGAAATACTGCAATCCACTGAAGAACTTATTTTTAGAAATCAGCTGTATAAGGGAATTGGCTTTCGGGTTGCACAAGATATTTACAAAAAAATTGGGGGAGGGGTTGAAAAAAAATGCTTTCCAGTTTTAAAAAAGCTTCCAATTTTAATAAATCTGCCCGACTTACAGATGACCTCTAGTTACAAACGGACCTCTGGATGTTGGTAATTTACTATAGTTTAGCCCAAGGCTACAAAAAAAAGCTGTAACAGTTATCAATGCTGTCTGCGATTAAGCTTTATTGTTAATCCTGGTTCTTATGACAACCCAACATTTCTAAAATCCAATTGTCACAGAGACCAAAAATTTTTTTTGGTGGGGTTACAATGATAAAATATACAGTTCCGACTCACATACAAATTCAACTTAAGAACAAACCTACAGAACCTATCTTGTACGTAAACCGGGGACCATTCATAAATGGCTTCCATAAAGTACATAGGGAATCCTGTGAGTATGTATGTTTGGCTGATGTCCTACCAAGTCATCAATCCAAGGCTTTCCAGCTAGGAAAGGAACTGGGTTATTTCAGCTTTGCATAAATATAAGATGACTTTAAACTTGGTGCTTTAGCATGTATGTCATGCAGTTCTTTGGTTAAATAATTTACAACTTGTAATATCAACCAAATGTATTGGAAGATAAGAATAATATGAATCTGACCGATGAGAAACCCATCCACTTTAATTAAAATGTTGCTGCCTGTTCCCCCATTTCAGCTCTTACTTCCTGTGACCTTGTACATTTTTAACAAAATATAATTATTCCGATGAACTTCACCTCAGCAAATGTTTTCTTTCTCTTGATTTAGCAGTTGTAGAGCAGAAATACAAAATGGAATAAAACCGCAATTATGTCTTCTTATAAGCTCCTGAATAGAATTCCCAAAAGATATGATCACATATTCACTTTTGCCTCACTGTGTAGGTGGGAGCTGGATTGCATAGAGGCGGTACACACACTTTTTTAATGCTTTGTCATCTGTTTGATCGATTTTCTGTCTTCCTTATTAAAAAAAGTATTCTATCTTCATAAAGAAATCTCTTCCCATTATTATTAAATAATGGCGTCACCTTGGGCCGTGCCGTCGCACACTACTGAAAGGATAGCAAATAGAAAATTTGGAAACTTTATCTGTTTGGCCTTATATAATATTTAAAGGGATTTCCTAATATTAACACACAACACAAATATATATTTGCAATATTCCCCACTGGGGCCTAGCCTTTCTTTGGTGGCTGTAGAATACCGGCCCAGAATACTGGAGTGGCTGGCTTATGCAGCCTTGGGCCCGCTATGGTCATGGTGCTTGGTATTGGGAGCAGAGGACGGGTCTCCAGCCTGGCAGGTTGCCAGCAGGTGTTGTGTGCAAGAAAGGTGGAGGGAGAGGCTGATGAAGGAGGTTTATCACTGGGGCAACTGCTGAGGTCTATATGTGAATCCATGGATGATGGAGGATGGGGAGCCCATGATGGGAAAGCAGCCTGATCCAGGGATCACACATTGTGCAAATCAACTAATGGTTTTTTATGCAACTCGAACAGCAGGCAACAGCCTCAGCAGCAGGTAAAGCAGGCTGGATAACATTTTACATGTTAACTCTTTCCTTAGCAGGCAGTGGTTTCCAGCTGCAATTACTAAGTTCTCCACTTTCAGAGATCTCCTAAAGAGATGACCAGCCTCCCTAGGCAACTCCTAACATGGAGAGGGAGCTATTTGCAACAACTACCTACCCTATGCATCGGCAGGGTTGTGGCATATTTATATAACTATATATATACACTCACCGGCCACTTTATTAGGTACACCTGTCCAACTGCTCGTTAACACTTAATTTCTAATCAGCCAATCACATGGCGGCAACTCAGTGCATTTAGGCATGTTGACATGGTCAAGACAATCTCCTGCAGTTCAAACCGAGCATCAGTATGGGGAAGAAAGGTGATTTGAGTGCCTTTGAACGTGGCATGGTTGTTGGTGCCAGAAGGGCTGGTCTGAGTATTTCAGAAACTGCTGACCTACTGGGATTTTCACGCACAACCATCTCTAGGGTTTACAGAGAATGGTCTGAAAAAGAAAAAACATCCAGTGAGCGGCAGTTCTGTGGGCGGAAATGCCTTGTTGATGCCAGAGGTCAGAGGAGAATGGGTAGACTGGTTCGAGCTGATAGAAAGGCAACAGTGACTCAAATCGCCACCCATTACAACCAAGGTAGGCAGAAGAGCATCTCTGAATGCACAGTACATCAAACTTTGAGGCAGGTGGGCTGCAGCAGCAGAAGACCACACCAGGTGCCACACCTTTCAGCTAAGAACAGGAAACTGAGGCTACAATTTGCACAAGCTCATCGAAATTGGACAGTGGAAGATTGGAAAAACGTTGCCTGGTCTGATGAGTCTCGATTTCTGCTGTGACATTCGGATGGTAGGGTCAGAATTTGGTGTCAAGAACATGAAAGCATGGATCCATCCTGCCTTGTATCAACGGTTCAGGCTGCTGGTGGTGGTGTCATGGTGGGGAATATTTTCTTGGCACTCTTGGGGCCCCTTGGTACCAATTGAGCATCGTTGCAACACCACAGCCTATACCACAGTATTGTTGCTGACCATGTCCATCCCTTTATGACCACAATGTACCCAACATCTGATGGCTACTTTCAGCAGGATAATGCGCCATGTCATAAAGCTGGAATCATCTCAGACTGGTTTCTTAAACATGACAATGAGTTCACTGTACTCAAATGGCCTCCACAGTCACCAGATCTCAATCCAATAGAGCATCTTTGGGATGTGGTGGAACGGGAGATTCGCATCATGGATGTGCAGCCGACAAATCTGCGGCAACTGTGTGATGCCATCATGTCAATATGGACCAAAATCTCTGAGGAATGCTTCCAGCACCTTGTTGAATCTATGCCACGAAGAATTTTATGAGACACGCTAGGTAGCGGCTCTGTTACAGATTTTGTATGAGGGCTAAGCCGCAGGATATATCTCTGATCTATTGTATTTCTTACATAAAGATTTGCTGCTGATTTTGAAGGCACGGATCTTGTTCTCCACTAGAATTCTGAAAGTTTTTAACTGTTTAGTTTTTGATATATCATTTAAAGGATTATGTCTGAAATGGGCATATATATAAGAAGGCTGTGCTATACAAGACGGTTGTGCTTTATCAGGATAAATGCTAAACCACCTTCATTGCCTTCATTGATCATACTACACTTTTAAAGGGACTCTGTAACCACTTTTCACCAAGTGGAACTGAATGTGATATTACCTACAGCTCTACTGCTCCTTTCACGCATAAAATTCACTTTAGAAATATGCAAATTAGGCTGAAGTGCTTTGGGCCCTGGCTTCACAGAAATTACAATGCCCCCTGCTACACTGCCACTAAGATCTCAGTCATGCACAGAAGACTATGCACTGGCCTACACATAAGGAACAGAGATGCATGTGGATTTCATATGTTGCCTCTGAAGCTGCCCCGGGCATAGCAGAGTTTTGCTGACGCATGCACGCTTGAAACGCGCATGCATCCAGAGTCATCACTGTTCCTCATACACCATATGCCTAACCTAAGAGAAGCAAGATCTTGCTGGAGTCAAGAGTCATGTAGTTATAGGGGGGAAGGATAAGAGAAGTTTTGTTGCTGCTGTGGAGCTAGAGCCCTGAGGTGCTCTCAAAATTCCTCCAGAAGCACTTCAGATTAATTAATTGAACATGTATTTTCCTCACTCTGAAATGAAACTTCTGTCCAAATGCAATATAAATTGTCATTAATGATTTTTCCTAACAATCTTGACTACTCCAATGAAATGTACCCTGGCATATATATGGTAGGGGGGGGGTTCATCTAATACGTTAAGTTTAAGATCATATACGTAGATCAACACACATAAAAGGCTGGAGCGGAGAAGTCCTCAGTATGTTCATGTTCTGAGGAAAACTGCAAGATTTCCTCTGACCTGAAACTGAGCTAGTGATAAAAAATGTCTGTATTGCCATTGCTACATGTTACCTGCTGATAATTGGCTAGAGTTTCCACAATTACAAAAAAAGAAATCTGTGGGTATAACTTTGGAAATAACTTTACATGAGCAGATTTAGACTACACCAAGGGATAGCTAATGTGCATCTTCTGCTACTGGTAAGGGAAATGCTAGGATGGACTATAAGGAAAGACAAGGGCAGTGACCCCTAAGGCTCCTTATCTAGCTTACCCTAAGTGATAGGTGACAACTGGTAGAAGTTCCCTTCCTTCACCAAAGTGCAAACATGGAGACAGAGTGTAAGGCAGAGCCAGAGTTGGAGCTTTTAGAAAAATAACTCATGCTAAAAATCAATCAATAGAATTCTAGTCTGGAAATTGAAGTTTAAAGTCAATGTTACAATTTTTCATTTTATTAGAATGAACCATTTACCAAATATGTGTCCTACATACTGGGCATTAGAGAGCTTCTTACATTCTGAAATGATCACCCTCCAAATTGTGGGTGAGAACAATATTGTAATTCTTTGTACATGTAAACAAAAAGCTTTGCACCTCAAATTCTTTAGATATTTTTTTAAATTTTAAAACAACTTTTATATGCCAGAAAAAGATGGCAAATAGGGATATGGTGATTCTGCTTAGATTTATATTTTTATGTGACTATCTGCATGAATCCCTGACTGCTCAGTTGTAGCTTAAGCTGCATCTAAACTGGCATCGAATAACTACTTGATTTATGTGTGGAATCACATGGGCTTACCAGAGAGTGCCGCCTGGAGCTACATCCATACCAGCACTTACTAAGCAAACAAGAAGTGCTGACGGCACATTCAAACCAACTGGCCCATTTAGCTTTTCAGTAGTCTATTTTCAGCTCAGAACATTGCTCATTCTAGGTAAATTAGAAATTTTCTGACTGGTATTTCCACAAATAACTACTAGAAGCCAAAATGTAACATTTAGTTTCTTTCATGCTTCTTAAGGGGAATCTCCATAAGCAACTCACATGATACAAAACGCATGAATACATTGCATGTCTGATAAATTAGTAAAAGCTGTAATTACATAAAATATTCATGTATATTCTATATTTATCATTAGGGACTGACTCTAGGCAATGTACATAGAAGAACACTCTGCCTGGTGATGCCTATCTCATGCTGTTTTAATGGAAATTAAGGATTTAGGGTTCTTATAAATAAAGAACTAAATACAATGTGAATTTTCTTTTGAATTTCTAATGTAAGGAATTTCTATACTATACCGTCACAATGAATCATAGGGGTACATCATAGGGGTACATGTGCATGTGAAATGTGATCTGGACACTCTTTTGACCATATTTCCTTATTTATGATGAAGAACAAACTGGGGGTGGAGCATATTTTGGTGAACTTTCATACCAGTTTTTTTATGTGAAAAATCATAAGTCTTGCTGAGGTCGGAGGCCCCACATATTCTCTGCTTCTTTGTTTCTGAAAGTAGCGATGAAAACCAAATGAAAACCAAAGCTTTGCACCTTTATCTACTTTATAAAATGGTTCACGTGCTTTATAGAGAATTACTGCATGAAATTCTACTGGCATAAATGAGTCACTTAATGAATATTAGTATTCATTTGGAAGAAGTAAGGATCACTACATTGCTGCATCCATCAGCTGCTCATGGTTGCCTTTAGTTCCAAACATACCCAGTCAATGGGAACTGAGATGCAGCACCTCAACACAGCCACTATGCAGAGTGGGTGATTAGGAAAAGAAAGTGGCACTTCAAGTCTTAATCATATGAGAAATACAAGTGCACTCATGTTTGCTCAAGGACGGATTAAAACTGGCATGGGCCATATGGATGCTATAGCCCCAAAAGTCTGTAATTCACTTCCTACATATGGTACTAATCTGTAGTTTCAGTATCTTTGAAGGACCTTCAAAGGTACTGAAGTGGCTCTTGTGTGCTTGTGTATTGTGCATGTGAACAGATGTACAAGGATTTCATGGATGAAGGTCATTCTCAGTATTTAATTTGGTGGTTGGTTTGGTGGGCCCAGGCTACCACCCAAACTACCTGTATTATAATCCACTGCTGGGAACAGGGGTTACCACCATGACTGTCTCTTGCAGGCATTGAGAAGTTTAACGTGAGTCTAGCATGCACTAAAAAGCTATAAAGATCAGTAGCTCAGTGGGGATTGGGGAGTAGTAAAAATGGGTCTCTTGGTGACCGGTTCTCTTTGAGAAGTGGATAGGGTTTCTGGCTCTCTCAACTGTGTGGACCAAGTGTCGGAAGTCGCCATTATCATTTGATTGGTGGTGGGGTGCCAGGTGTCAGTATTTTCATACAGTACATTGAGACACCCCAGAGACAGAAAGGAAGTTACAGCCTCTGTAGTTAGTATGAACATATTAACATCTATACTGGAGACTATTTATTCTGAATAGGTGGATGGATTTAAAGAGAAAACAAACAAAAAACACCAAAATAACCAGGGGGCAAACCGGCAATCAAACGGGTTATGTCATTCTGTATTTTCTTCTTGGTGACAAGGTTCTCTTAGTATGAGTCTGTGGAAATTGTTTCACTCTGAGACCGAAGGATAAAAGTATCCGGCATTTCCACAGGCAATGAAAGCTATCCCATCACAATAATATTATTATTACCCAGCAGTGTGAACATGGAGAACCATGAATGAGTATCTCATACAGAGTAGTCTTTATATTTCAGTTGCAGTGTAATCTTTTCTGTGCACCTTATGGTTTAAATGTACGTTTTGAAAAGAACAAACAAGAAAATGCTGGGTAGCCTTATAATGTAATTCATGAAATAGTAACTTCCCTTCTGCAAGTTGAAAGCCAATATTTTGGATTCATTTCCGTGTTATCACGGATCTTTTGACATCTTTACAATTGACAATCCGAGCATATTGCTCCCATGGACATATATTTGAGGATTTCAGCGCCTTAACATTAATCAGTTTCTGCTTTACAGTCATTGGTCAGCTCAGCCCATTATCTTTGCACCATTCAACCTGTCAGATTTCATTAGCTTTCCGAGAAAGAAAAGCTCCCTCTACAACCGATTGCTTGTTAATTCAGATCTTGCAAACATTCCATGATTTTCTTAAAAAGACATTTTAGAAAAAGCTCTTGATTTAAACTTCCTTTGGCACCACTTAGCTGAAGGTTGAAGACACGTCACATTTTTACAGCTCTTGGAAGCTTCAAGAGGTTTTCAGGACAAGCTACAGAATAAATCTATTTAAAACTTACTGGCAGCATTTGGATTTCTGAAATCTAAAAAAATAAATAAATATTGTATTACTTCCAGAGTTCACAAGGTCTTGACAATGTCCTATTTTGCGAGAAATCTAAAACTTTCAAAAAGTTACGTAATGATTTTTAGTATTGGACATGACAGTACAGGACACTTTATTAACCGAGACTTGAACTTTAGACAGAGAACAGAATGATTCAATTTCTTTCTTCAAATATATTTAATATCAGCAGAAGTCTGTGTAACCTACTAATTGGGTTATACAATGTTCTGGCTGGAAAGGGATTTATAAAAAAGCTTTACATATTTGCACACGTGTAATTAGACCAAAAAATGTTAATATCGGTCTACATTGAGGTATAGTGAGGTACATGCTAAAATGTTGATATCATCTTTTACCTGGAAGCACAGCTACTTATTTGTGTTCAATAAAACTTTGGGTTTTTTCATGGGGCTGTGTATGTGTATGTGGATCTGATTTATTAAGATGTCTCTCTATTAGGCTCCTTCAATGAGTTGTAAACCCATTGTCTAAATGCCCCAACTCACTGGGGGAGCATTTATCAATTTGGGAAAATAGCGGTGCAGGAAACATGATACATTTTTCAGTGCCATGTACACCAAAAGGTTAAGAAATGTCTCCCCTCTCATGAAGGTAAAATAGAACTCCATAGATAAGCTTTAAGCTGCTCTAATGTGTGCACCAAAAACGGCTCCACAAATCGAGTCGGAAAAATAGAAGTGCCTGAAAAGTGTCAGATTCACAAGCGGTGCCATAATTTTGAGCCCAAAAAATGAGTCGTGAGTGTTGGAAAACCACCAATATTGTGGCACCAACACTTCATAAATAAGGCACAAGTGGCGCAGCAAGGGAAAAACAATAAATGCCCCCTGTGTTTGAAACTAGATAGATGATTTAGGTTTTTAAGAGCCATTAATACAGAACCCACATGGCTGAAGAGATAACTTCTAGAAAAAATTACAACTAAAATTGGGGTTATTGGATTAAGAGTATTGATGGCAAAATAGATAATGGCAAATAGGCAAACTTTTAACATGAAACATTGAAATTATCAAATTGGCATTGCTGGAAATGACATCAAGTGTACTCTACTCATAGATTGTAAGCAGGGTCCTCACTCCCATTGTTTCATATGACAACGTTATTGCTCTGTAATGTCTTACTTTGTTTCTGTATTTACTGTGTTGGACAGGTCTACCAGACGATCCTCGAAGGCTCTAACGCAATATTGGATAATTTATAGACTGCTAGGTTCTATTTCCAATGGCCTAAGGGAGGGAAGGCCCACAGAAAAATATTATCTGATTTGCTCCAAGGAACTCCAGTCCGACACTTTGGGGCACATTTACTTACCCTGTCCTCGGAGGTCACAGAGAGTGCATTGTCCGGCTCAAAATCACTAAGATCATGCGCCCGATATCCTGAATGTGACGCTTCCCCCTGCTCAGGTCCAACAGAGTTCACCATCTTTTTAGTGGTGCATTTTAGGGCTTGGGCTAACAATCTGAAAGTTAAATCTTGCGCTCAGTCTGAATCAGTCGGATTGTCCGACGGCACATCCCCTAAATTGTGTCGCATGGAATGGTCAATTGCAGGCCAATCGGAACACACTCACTAATAAAATACCTGTGCAGGCCATTTTTCGATTGAAGATAGGGCACAGTCTGAGAAAAGTGCGGCGCAAAGTGGCGCAAAGCCTGAGTAAAAGTGCCCCTATATGTACCTGATTATTTGTAAAGCCCTTATGACAAATGGAGACAACATGCAGTAGGCATTCCTGATGGACCAGAAGCATCTGATTTTGGCTATAATTTGCTTGCCTTTGATGTGTTTAATATTCCATTAAAGGGATTCTACCACCTTCTACCATCATTATATTCTGTTGACAAAATGTTGTAGCAAAATATACTGTGATTTCCAACAGACCTTTATTATTTATGTCCATTAAGCCATTTCTGAGAAATTCACAGTTTAATCTGTATGCTAATGAGGCAGGTAGTGCACCCAGGACCTGTCTACCGTGACCAGAGCGCGGCTATTCCTGTCTAAATCACTTCCATCTTTTTCCAGTGTTGCCCCATGCTTCTCACAAGACAAATATTCTTATGTGGTTAAGAGGGGGTTTGTCATGGCAGAAATAGCATTTTGCACTTTGCATTTCTTTCCTAGGCCCAAGCATACAAACTTTTTATACTTTTGTATAAATAAGATACATTGGATAAAAACATATTTCTAAAAATGCATTTGATGTTTCCAATAGATTTCATATCCAAATTGCTACATGGTACATTCATGAGAAAAATAAAGTACACATTTGATGGAATGGAAGGTCTACAAACCACCACTCAGTTATGTAAGACAGTGAAACAATCTGAATGATGGCTTCTATATTATTGGAGATGCAACATTATTCCAAAAACACTGTTTTTGAATGACCATCAAACTTACCTCAAAATAAAATATAAATCAGGCCTCCTTCCTTCTAAATTCAACTAATTATGCTAATTAGCCAAAAGGGCTCTGGCAGGGTTTTACCAGAGCCCCTTTATGCTGGAGCTTTACAGGCTATTACACTGTCTCACCCTTCCTTTTCTCCTACCCCCGCATTTTCCCCTCCCTCTGCCTGATGAAATCACACCACAGCAGAGGAAATGTCTCCACACAGTTAGACATGTAAAATAAGTTTTTAAATTTTAAAAGTTTATTTTAGGAGTGAGGATACATCATACATCAATTTGACTTTCAACTAATTAGCAGATTCTTAGTAATGCAGATTCTTGTCATGGAACTGCATTATTATTGCTTTGTGGTGGAACAATCTTTTTCTTTTTTTATACTACAAAGTATAACCTCTTCTCCCATTTTCTAATAGAAAAGTGTATCATTAGGTTATTTCACAAGCAAAAAGTCACTGGTTCAAATAAAGGAGCAGCCGTGAAGAAAATATCCCAAGAAAAGAGAAATGGCATCATCCAGCTTATCGATAGTGATCTCTCAGAGAGAGATGGACATCCAGGCAAATTACTGGAGTCGACAAGTAGGCTCATTGAAAGGACTATTACTTCTAGAATGACAATCATGACATGATAACCACAACAATGAAGGTGGCTTGCATGCTCGTTATAGTGAGTTCACAGATGTCAATGCGAGCACCACATGATGTGCATTGCACAAGTCTGAAAAAGTATTCCTAAGAAGCCTCCACGTAAATATTGTCATAAAAAATTGTCACAATTGTCATCTCATATTTTCAAACAAGTGCACTATGGCCTCTGGCTTTCAAATGGATACCTCAACGTACAAATTGTCATGGCACATCCCAAGTAAAATCCAATATATTTATATAAATATATAAAAAGTAGAACATCCAGAGCAGCACAGCTAGCGGTGGGTGCAGAAGCCGGTGATCCCTTGGCCAGGGTCTCCAATATAGGTTCAGTGAAGAGGCAGCACTCCTTGTAGTGGTGAAAGGGGTGAAGCTTTATTCCATAAAAAGCGACGTTTCGGTATACCGTTACACCGAAACGTCGCTTTTTATGGAATATAGCTTCACCCCTTTCACCACTACAAGGAGTGCTGTCTCTTCACTGAACCTATATAAATATATATATATTCTTTATACAGTAGGTGTAGGTAAAAACCTACACGTTTCAGCTAACCATGAGCCTTGATTGTCCAACATTTAAATCTATAACCTGAAATAATATCCAAATATCCAAAACATTGTTACCCTTTTACTCGTCTAGATAAGAGGTAAGTGGAGACTTAAATACTCATGACAGGTTCTTTTTAAGAGTAGCATCTTGAGCTAGAATTAAGTGAGCTAAAAAAAAGCTTATACACATGAAAGTTTTTAATAGGGACCAAATAATCTTTCATAATATAGGAATGACTGCTGGAAAAAATGTAACTAGAACCTTGAATAAGATGGAATGTTTTTCAATTGCTGAGTATATTCGACGGTTTTTCCCCATGTAAGTTATGTATGAGATATGCATGGGATATGTAAATACCTGAAAGATCCAGATCCCACCTACCTCAAGAACCTACCTTCTCAAAGCCAGGTTTAATGTAGAAGTAAAACATTTGGAGTATTCCCTAATTCAATTCTGTGGGGGAAATATATTCTAAACCATAGTTGAAATCTATGCCAGCTCTGGCCTGGCATAGATATCAGCTTTACTCTGTGCTAGTATTGTGGTGTAGAGTATAGTTAATTGGGTGGACCAGGGCCACTAGAGTGTCTTGAGGTAGGTGAAAGGGAGGAAAAGTCACAATTGCCTGGCCATGTCCCAGTAATTGAAATTTTTTCATGCCTTGTATATAATAAAAACTGGCATACAAGGAAGGATAAAGCCCCCCCCCACCCCCCCAGTGTGTATGTGTGGCCACCTCCATATTCACCTGGCAGTAGAACAGACAAGGAGATACTTGTCTAAGAGGCAGTACCTAAATTTTTCAGACATTTACGATACAGCCTGTTGATTCATTATGTATACCTCATTCGAGAATACTTCTTTAAATACAATAAGACTAGTAAAAGTAGCCAGAAAATAAGTTTAATATTTTACAAGTAACTGTTCTAACAAGATTTTTAATGATGTAAATGTATGTAATAAATGTTTTAAGGATGCTGAGCTCCTAGAGTGTGGCATTGTCTATACTCATCTCAGCCGCATCACTCATACTACAGAGAACCCCTACCACCCGTTTTCATTCATTGTATTTTGTCTATGGAGAACATTCAAGCTGGTTTTTTGATAAACTTTTATGTGTGGCAACCAAAGCAACAGCAAGTTTAGGAGTAATTTTCACAGTATCTTACTGGTGCTCAAACATTGCCCTCAGATCTTCCCTATGGGAAGACAAAAATATCAAAACCAGAGCCATAATGACATTTTATGTAACAAAACACTCAATGTGAGTATCATAAAATGTATAATTAATTTAATCCTCAAGCTCCACGTTCAAAGTACTCCCTATGTCAATCTATTGATTTAAGCAGAAACGGAAACATCTCCATTCGCTTATTTTAATGTTTAATGTGGACCTCCTGCTGTTTTGTGTTGTTTGCGGGAGACAACGTGGTTAAAAAGAAGAAAAGATATCAAACAAATGATGGCAAGTGATGGTACTTGAAGTCAAATTCAGAGTGCTGCATTCTACTTGATGCACTGTGGTCTCTACTTAAAGACAGATAAAAGTCAGATAAGTTAGGAAATCAAAAGAAAAACAAAAGTAGTAAAAGTGCCCATAAAAAACTGCTCTGTAAACATAATTGAAAATCTATTCTCTGGTAGTAATGAACTACTGAGTAAGTTAGTACTTAAAGGGGTTGGCAACTTTCAGTAAATAATTGATATTATTTGTGTAATTAAAAGTTATACAGTTTTTCAATATACTTTATGTATCAATTCCTCATGGTTTTCTAGATCTCTCTGTGCTTTGCTTCTGTAGGAAGCTTCTCTATTTCCTTCCAGTGGATAGAATCTGTCCAGTGTGATGTGTTGGACATGCAGGTGCAGGAGCCATTATTATCACTGAGAGTAATAGGAACTGTGTGATAATAAAGGCTCGTGTACCTGCAGCTCCAACATATCACCATGGATAGATTCTATCCACAGAAAGTAAACTTAGAAGCTTTTATAGAAGCAAAGCACAGAGAGATCTAGAAAACAGTGAGGAATTGGAAAATTGTATAACTTTTCCTTACACAAACTATATCAATTATTTGCTAAAAGTCGACAACCCCTTTAAGGTTGGGTACACAATGGTGAAAACTGCCACGGAATGTCCAACGTTGGAAAAAACGAGCCGTAGACATCCACTTTCCTCACCAGTTTTAGCCCTTGCTGTGGCAGGTAGGTGGAACTCAACTGTTTCCAGCTTGTGTAGGGCATTTGTATAAAGCTCTTCTGCTCTGCCAATTAGTTGGTGACAATTCTGTTGTGGATAGCCAATTGTGGAACATATGTGTCCAGCCTAAAGTTATATTATATTTCAATTGAATTCTTCTATTAAATTTATATAGGGTATACAATTCCAAAATTCTAACGACAACTTCAAAGTGAATTCTCAACCAGGGTTTCAGGAAGACCTTTTTTAATACTTATTGTAAATATAGATTTTCTTTACTATTCATGTATGCTATTTTTAGTAAAGTTTAGTTAGGTTTTGCATTTTGACACATCAGTGTGGTTCATATTTCGTCAACTGAACACACCCATCAAAAAGCAGCATTAGTCCAAAAACACTGACAAATAGAGTATTATTAGCTTAGTCTTAATTATAGAGCTTTCTCTGTTTCTTCTTATTCCATCTTTGGGCTTTATCAATCTGCGGAAGCCGTGTTTTCTGCAATTGGAAGGGAATATGATTTCTATTAATATAAGTCCAATTTGTTTGACTTTTGCTTGACTATTTTCAAATAAAATGGATGTTATTTTAGGGCAGAAATATAAACAATTTTTCAATTGAATGGGAAATGCTGTCTCTGTCAGAGGCAGGGAAATCCTGAATAGAAAAATAGTAAGTTGAACTTCAGGACTTGTTGTAAGAACATAATAGGACAATATGAGAAACTGGGATTTTGTATTAGAGAAATATCAACATCTCCACCAGTTGCAGCCACAAATATGCTTTTCATATGTGAATTTTGTGATCTGCGAACATTATTTCCATGGATGTTTATTTTGAGTATTATAGGGAATTCAGCTATGTGAGAAACTGACTTGAGTTATTGCAGGTCATAAGGAGAAGAACTAAGAAAATAAGTTCAGGTCCATTCAGCATATGCCATATTTCATTCTAAAACTATTACCATGTTTTCATTTAACATTTATTCAGTAAATGTAGTCACTGTGTATACTTGTGTATAAGCCGAGTTTTTCCTTCACAAAAATTGTGCTGAAAATGCCGATACTCGGCCTATACTTGAGTGTAAAAAAAAATTAAACGTACATACTTGCCTTCTCCTCTTCACAAGTAACAGTGGGTAGAGACGCGTCTGAGTGCTTTGCCCACACAGACACTATGACATCTTCAGAGGTGACATCGCCATGTCATAGTGGGGGCCATTTACTAAAGGCCCGAATCGCATTTTTCAGTCGGGTTACCCGAATATTAACGTTTTGTGCCAATTTTCCCTGAATTGCCCCGGGTTTTTGGCACACTGAAATGTGGACATTTTTTTACCAGGGGAGGCTGCATGAATGAGGCTGCTGTACATTTCATTACTGGAGAGGTTGCTGAGCATATCATTATTGGGGGAGGCTTCATGGGGTATTTCGATGCAGGGGGAGGCTACATGGAATATTTCATTACTCTGGAGGCTGTTATGCATTATTTTGCTGGGTGAGGCTGCTGTGAATTTCATTACTGAGGGAGGCTGCCTGGGCATTTCGTTGAAGGGGTTATCCAGGTGTAAAAACTTACTTAGGACCGGGCTGGGGTGGGCTATTTAAAAATAATAAACGTGTACTTACCTCGTCCAACGCTGCTGATGTCCCACGCCGCGGTCAGTCTCATCTGTGCGCCGGTTTGTTTACAGGGGCGCACAGAGAGCTTCCGCTTACAAAGCTGAGACGTAGGGACAGAAGGGAAGAGCCGGCCACATCGCCAGCTGGAAGTTCCCTGTGCGCGGCTTCTGTGCCACTGTAAACAAAGAGGGTCACGGATCAAGAACCGCAGCGCAGGACATCAGCGGCGCCGGAGGAGGTAAGTAGATGATTATTATTTTTAAATAATCCACCCCAGCCTGGCCATAGGTAATTTTTTATAACCATATAACCCCTTTAATGAGGGTTGGCTGCTAAGCATTTTATTACTCTGGGAGGCTATGACCAATGCATTTTCCATTGTTGGCTTATACTTGAATAATCACATTTTCCCAGTATTTTGTGATAAAATTGGGAGCCTCGGCTCATACTCATATATATGGTAAATACTTGTAGACAAACTACTTTTATAGTTACCTAGAGTATTTTATGCTCCTATGTATATAAGATGCATATGGTAGTATTTCAAGTAACAAGACTGTTATGGAATTTTGAATAACAATAACTGTATTCCTTAAATCCACAACCTACAAAAATAGTAAAGTCTAACATCTAACAAAAATCATTTCTACTACTCATGCGAGCTAATAGAAAAAAAGAACAGCACTGCGACGTATTAAATAGTGTATGCACAACCAGCATACCAAAAATAGGTTTCCTATTTGCATTAGTTATAGCTATTGGCAATTCTCCTTTTCTTAATTATAATATATATATACAGTTAGGGCCAGAAATATTTGGACAGTGACACAAGTTTTGTTATTTTAGCTGTTTACAAAAACATGTTCATAAATACAATTATATATATAATATGGGCTGAAAGTGCACACTCCCAGCTGCAATATGAGAGTTTCCACATCCAAATCGGAGAAAGGGTTTAGGAATCATAGCTCTGTAATGCATAGCCTCCTCTTTTTCAAGGGACCAAAAGTAATTGGACAATGGACTCTAAGGGCTGTAATTAACTCTGAAGGCGTCTCCCTCGTTAACTACAATAAAGTAGTTAAAAGGTCTGGGGTTGATTCCAGGTGTGTGGTTTTGCATTTGGAAGCTGTTGCTGTGACCAGACAACATGCGGTCAAAGGAACTCTCAATTGAGGTGAAGAAGAACATCCTGAGGCTGAAAAAAAAGAAAAAATCCATCAGAGAGATAGCAGACATGCTTGGAGTAGCAAAATCAACAGTCGGGTACATTCTGAGAAAAAAGGAATTGACTGGTGAGCTTGGGAACTCAAAAAGGCCTGGGCGTCCACGGATGACAACAGTGGTGGATGATCGCCGCATACTTTCTTTGGTGAAAAAGAACCCATTCACAACATCAACTGAAGTCCAGAACACTGTTAGTGAAGTAGGTGTATCTGTCTCTAAGTCAACAGTAAAGAGAAGACTCCATGAAAGTAAATACAAAGGTTTCACATCTAGATGTAAACCATTCATCAATTCCAAAAATAGACAGGCCGGAGTTAAATTTGCTGAAAAACACCGCAAGAAGCCAGCTCAGTTCTGGAAAAGTATTCTATGGACAGATGAGACAAAGATCAACCTGTACCAGAATGATGGGAAGAAAAACGTTTGGAGAAGAAAGGGAACAGCACATGATCCAAGGCACAACACATCCTCTGTAAAACATGATGGAGGCAACATGATGGCATGGGCATGCATGGCTTTCAATGGCACTGGGTCACTTGTGTTTATTGATGACATAACAGCAGACAAGAGTAGCCGGATGAATTCTGAAGTGTATCGGGATATACTTTCAACCCAGATTCAGCCAAATGCTGAATCGGACGGCGCTTCATAGTACAGAAGGACATTGACCCCAAGCATACAGCCAAAGCTACCCAGGAGTTCATGAGTGCAAAAAAGTTCAACATTCTGCAATGGCCAAGTCAATCACCAGATCTTAACCCAATTGAGCATGCATTTCACTTGCTCAAATCCAGACTTTAGACGGAAAGACCCACAAACAAGCAAGCTCTGAAGGCTGCGACTGTAAAGGCCTGGCAAAGCATTAAGAAGGAGGAAACCCAGCATTTGGTGATGTCCATGGGTTCCAGACTTAAGGCAGTGATTGCCTCCAAAGGATTCACAACAAAATATTGAAAATAAAAATATTTTGTTTGGGTTATGTTTATTTGTCCAATTACTTGTGAGCTCCTAAAATGTGGAGTGTTTGTAAAGAAATGTGTACAATTCCTACATTTTCTATCAGATATTTTTGTTCAACCCTTCAAATTAAACGTTACAATCTGCACTTGAATTCTGTTGTAGAGGTTTCATTTCGAATCCAATGTGGTGGCATGCAGAGCCCAACTCGCAAAAATTGTGTCACTGTCCAAATATATATATATATATATATATAATTGTAGCTTTGCAAAAGTTATCATGTTCTAGTCACACCTTATTATGTGGATATTATGTGCTGTCTTAAAGACATACATTATAAAATTATTGTGGATGCTTATCATTGTTTGTGATTTATTTTTCGCAGGAAAACTCCTAGTAAATATGTTCATGAATCTAATGCATAATACAAAATAAATTAGATAAACCTAACTACTTAGCACACAATAATTAATGAATGAATTGAGAATATAATATTTAAAGCTGAGTGTATGCATGCATGTCCTCTAAAGGAATCTGCACCATCGCTTTTACAGTCACCAAATTTTGCACAGCCACTCTGTGACTCAAGGAGCGTCATAGACTAGATTTTGAGGCAACATTCTTACCTCACGCTTTCCAAAATACACTTATTAACTACCACATACAGGAGCCATTGTCTGCTGCTGCTGCTGCTGTGACAGTTAGAAGCTGAGCAGGTCGTAATTATGAGCTCTGATCTTTGATTGGTTACTATAGGGAATGGGAATAAGACAGCTTATGTGTGAGGTAAGATGGATAGACAGAAAGACATGCATGGAGAGTTAGTGACAGAGAGACAGGCAGGGAGATTGAATCACAGACAAGGAGAGTGAGTGAAAGACAGGGAGAGTGAGTGACAGTAAAAGACAGAGAGGCAGGCAGGGAGATTGAATGAGAGATAAAGAGACAGGCAGGGAGAGTAAGTGAAAGACAAACAGACAGGCTGGGAGACTGAGTGAGTGAAAGAGAGACAACCAGTGAGTGAGTGTGATAGACAGACAGGGAGAGTAACTGAGAGACAGACAGGAAGAGTGAGTGAAAGACAGAGAGAGAGGCAAGGAGAGTGAGTGAGTGAGTGAAAGACAGGCAGGGATAGTGAGTGACAGAGACAGCCAGTGAGTGTGAGTGAGAGATAGACAGGGAGATTAACTGAGAGACAGACAGAAAGAGTAATTGAGTGAAAGACGGGCAGGGAGAGTGAGAGACAGAGAGACAGACAGTGACTGTGAGTGAGAGATAGACAGGGAGAGTAACTTAAAGACAAAGTGAGCCACAGAGTGAAAGACAGAGGCAGCGAGAGTGAGTGAGTGTGAGTAGAGACAGCCAATGAGTGTGAGACAGGGAGAGTAACTGGGAGACAGACAGGAAGAGTAAGTGAGTGAAAGACAGAGAGGGGCAGGGAGAGTGAGAGACAGAGACAGGCAGGGATAGTGAGTGAATGACAGACACACAGAGAGAGATAGATGCATAGATAGATATATATTATTTTTTTGTTAACAATTCTATTTTGTTATAGCAAAGAGCAGTTATTTACTATCCCGGCAACAAAGGGATCTACATCTAATAAATAATAAATTGCAAAGATATAATTGTAACTCCAAAGTGCAATAAATTTTGTGTTTCAATGGTGATTGGATGGGTAGAAGATGTTCAAAGAATACTACAGCAATAAGCCATCCAAAGCAGAGACACTTTGAGCTATATAGTAAGCTATATAGCAATTTGTAGAAAAATGAAATGAGCTTCCATAGTGATAGTGATAGTGATTACACTTAACCTACTTTCCCTGTGCCCTTTTGAATACATTCCTGGACAGAGCAGAAGTGTTGCAAAAATTTGTGACTGCTTCAAATAATAAGTAATCTCAGCAACCAACCTATTCCTGTGACCACTGAAGCCTCTGTTTGATCGCGGTGTCCACAGGACTCCAATCTGCAGAGTATAATTATTGGATTATTATATAGGCGGTTTGAGCGGTAACCCCTAAGGGTCCCATGGCCACCCAAACCAGCCAACAAATTTTCTACTAAGAAGGCCTTCACCCATGAATGCTCAAATATCAATGCACATGTGCACAAGAGTCGTTTCAGGACCTTTGAAAGAAGGCAGAATGGACGCATACTCCATTCTCCAAAAAGCTAGATTCAAGTACCATATGTAGTGAATTCTGGACTTGTAGTGGCTATAATATTAATACAGCCCAGTGCCCATGGCAAGATAACCGGCCCCTGGAGAGTATACAAAGAGAGCAGGAGCTGTTAGTAAACATAAACAGTCTAGAGATCTAGAAAACTGGGAGGTATTGATACAGAAAGTGTATTGGAAAGTTGTATAACTTTTTATAATATAAACAATAACATTAATTTGCTGTAATCTGAATACACCCTTAAGACGTCTATGATTTTCATTCACTTTCCTCAACCACACAGTATAGTACCCTCACCACAGCTGTCGGACCACTTTATATTGACATAAAAGTTAACTTATTTGAACAATATTCGTCTAGTTTGAGGAACATAATGTGGTTTTGATACTCTAAAGTGTTTTATTTTGATTGATAGGAACAGAATGGACATCAAATCAAATCACATTTGTTTGTGTGAAGCCTTCTGGATCATGTACAGTATTAGATGACTTTGACTTTAAAGCTTTTAAAGGGAATTTAGAAATAGTATAGACCATGCTGTTCCTAATGTATGTAAAGCTGTAAAGCTGTCTGTATGGAAAATGACTCTTCACAATAGCTCTTATAAGTCCTTCTTTACCATGAGAAGATTTAGCTGTATTGTCGGTCTGGTAATACATATCGATTTTTTTTTAACTAGGCGTTTTGCTCTGTTTCTTTGATACAAACTTTGTTCCTTTATATGAACAGACTGTATAGCAGTCCAAGTCAGTGCACATTTACACCAGACCACCATAGATTCATAATAATACTTATTCATAACAATATCTACACTGATTTGGATTAAAAATGTAAAGATTTTTTTATTGTTAAAAAAATTTAAATATGCTTGCAAAACGCAATTTGCATCACAGCTGTGTGGCTACACATGGACACACTTCTCCCGATATATTACGCTTTGTGCACTGTTTTTTTTTTTTTAAATTGTGAATCCAGGTGTGCATCTTTTTAGAAAAGTAGAGATTCTGGGCTCAGCTACATGATGGGCCAGGGCGTGGATGCACTTTCCTACCAAATTTACTTAAAAACTGGAGCAGGATAGAGCTGGAATCCATACCAGGTTAGACCTGGTGTAGATTTCAATAGGCCTTAGTAATACCAAAATGTCTAGGTGCGCCAATGGTTATGACTGTCACACAACATGCTGGTCTTAATACATTGGGCCCAGTGTATATAGGATTTTATAGAATAGGGGGATCATGTTTTTTTTCAATATCTTGGCACATTGTGTCATACCTACTATGTAATAAGTTGTGTTGAGTGAAAAATCTAAGGAAGAAAACATCTGCATCCTATGATTGATCTGAGGAGACACTCTTGAAGATTACTGACAGTTGTCTTCTAAACAGCTGTGGCTTGCACCAGGCTTTTCTTCTTGAATCATAATGACTAGAGTCTAGAAACAGCACTGATTTAACCCCTTATCACCGACACTCGTTTTCAGATCAATGACCAGACTCGATTTTTCAAATCTGACATGTCTCACGATAATCGATTATAACTTCGGAACGCTTTAACATATCCGGGTGATTTTGAGAATGTTTTCTCGTGACACATTGTACTTCATGTTAGTAGTAAAATTTAAGTGATAAGTTTTGCGTTTCGTTCTGAAAAAAAAGGGAAAATTTGGCAAAAGTTTGTAAAAATTCTTCATTTTCCAAATGTGAAATGTTCTGGTTTCCAGACAAGATGTTTTATGCTTTCGGTCATTTTTCTAGGATGTTATGAGGTGCAGAACTTTAGGTGCGATTTTTCTTATTTTCATGAAAATTGCCAAAACTCACATTTTGAGGGACAACTCAGCATTCAAGTGACTTTGAGAGGCCTTAATAGTAAAACTCCATAAATTACCCCACTATAGAAAGTTCACCCCTCAACATATGTAAAACAACTTCTATTAAGTCTATTGACCCTTTAAGTGTTTCACATGGGTTAAAAAATATGGACCTGCGATTTAGAAACTATGGAATTTTTTTGGAAAATACACTCATTTAGGCCAAAACTGACATTTTCAGAATAAATTAAATGATGAAACGCACTGCAACGCTTGATGCCCAATTCCTCCCAAGTGTACTGATACCACATATGTGGTGGTAAACTTCTGTACGGGCGGCAGGAGGGATCGGATCCCCCGGTAGGCACACTGGGGGGGTCCGATCCACAGGGGACACACTTGCACGACAAGCATGACCGCGGCGTGTAAGGGGTTAAACACACAGGATCTGAGTTTTTCCGATCCCGGGTGTTAGTGCCGGGTCTGGGCTGTGATATCACAGCCCAGCACCGGCACCAGCGAGACCCGGTGTCCCGAAATCTTCTTCTGACGCGCCGCCGTAGAAAGGCGTACGCATCAGAAGAAGTACCCTTAATGACCGCCGTAAAAAGCCGATACGGCGGTCATTAAGGGGTTAAAGACACACTCCCAGGGCTCTATACTATGAAGCTTGGGCTAGAGAAGACTTCAACTGAGATGTTGAAACATGCCACTTTTTGGGTGCATCATGTGCCAGTCTTAATCTTCTCCCTGCCTGCACACAATAGAGCATGTGTACTAAAAACTGTGTGTAGTGCAGGGTGCGCCAGATTCATGAATTGTGCATAGAATTGTGCTATATATAACCATCACCAGAAGAAATGCTGGTTATAGCTACTACACAGGCATGGGGCAGAAACACCCCATGCTATCCACTCTACCACCCACCCTGGCCCCAGTATTAATAATAATAATAATTCCTTCATTTATATAGGGCACACAGATTACACAGTGCTACACAGAGTTTGCCAAATCAGTCCCTGTCCCCAATGGGGCTCACAATCTAATCAACCTGCCAGTTTGTTTCAGAGGGTGGGAGTTAACTGGAGGACCCAGAGGAAACCCATGCAAACACGGAGAGAACATACAAACTGTTTTCAGCTGTTGACCCTGGGACTTGAACCCAGGTCCCCAGTGCTGTAAGGCTGTTGTGCTAACCACTAAGCCCCCGTGCTGCACTATATTGCCCCTTCATACCCACTTGACTTGGAGGTGGTGTAAGCGGGGGTAAATTATGGTAATTCCTGTGGTTTGAAAGGAATTGTGATTCTTTCAAGGCTTATACACCATGAAACTGGTAAAAAAAAAACCAAGGGAGGGAAACTTCAGACAATTAATTGTCCAAGTAAGCCATACTGAGTCAGTCAAAAATCGGTTACATTGTTTCTCAAGTGGTGCTTAGTGAAAAGATCAGTTAGGAAAGCCAGTTCTGTCCTGGGGGGTCCTCTTGACAGGTGGTGCAGGTGGTAGCTGAGAGGAGGACACTGTGTAAGTTGAAGTCTATTCTGGAGAATAGCTCCCATCCCTTGCATGAGACTGTGGTAGCATTGGGGAGCACCTTCAGTGACCGACTGCTTCACCCCAAATGTGAGAGGGAGCGTTATCGTAAGTCATTCCTCCCCGCTGCCATCAGACTGTTCAACAAACAAGGCCCAAACAGAAGTAACCTGCGCCCCCCACCTAACCAGTCCCTGCAGGTCCCATCCACAGACTAAACATCAAACTGCCGATCATTGCTTGTCTCTTTTTTGTCTTTTTATCCCCCTTTTCTTTTTGTTCATTTATCCCTAATATTATTGTTGTCATAGTTTGTACTTCACTCTCTGTACCCTCTCTGCTGCTGTAATGCTGTGAATTTCCCCACTGTGGGACTAATAAAGGATTATCTTATCTTAACTTTTTTAGTTATCAGATACAATTAGTTACAATTTTCATGTCTTTTGTGGTGTGCTGCGCAGAGCTGTCTTTTTATTAAGTTTACAATTTCGGTAGTTTATGGGCAAAGCTGTAATCAGTCTATCATGTTTTGTTTTCTTGCTGAACTCCCCATAATGGGCTGTGTAGGCAGAGGAACTAGCCTAATAACAGCTTGAAGCAATAATTGTTTATCTCAGACACCAATGTTTTTATCTATGGATCTGCAGTGTTTTTAAAGGGTGGGAGAGGTGATTGGAACATGCCAGTGAAAGTGCACTTTGCATATTTATGAGAAAAACTACTTAAATTGTAGAATATTCTTATATGCCTTGTTCCCAATAAAACTCTTTACACATAATCTGCAGTACCCAACTTAACATATTGGGGGCAAGAGTTGGAAACAAAGGTTTACTTGTGCATTGGCAAGAAAATACCATAGGTCAAAAACTTTTTAAAATATTGTAAAGTAAGGGGGTTATAAATTATCTTTATTGTGTAAACATCAGTAGTTAAATATGCAAATGAGGCTTTGTTGTAAAATCCCTTTGCTATAAAGTATTTATTGGAAATAATACAGTACAATGTCATGTATCATGTATATTAGTTTGAAAACGTGTTTGGCTTGTTTGAGTAGAAGAAGTAAATTCAACCCCTAAACAGCAGTATTACGTTTTTTACGGTAATCGTTCATATTAGTTCTAATGCACTGTATGTCTATAGAAACACGACAGAAGACCACCAGGTCCTACGGGTGTCTAACCCATTAGACACAGGTGGTGGGCTCCCTCTCTAAGCCTGAAATGGCGATCACAGGGTTCCAATGATTTCACTTGTCAGCTGTGGGTTAGTGCATTGTATTATACCAGAGGTCAAATGATCTCTGGGACAGAGTAATAATAAATGTATATACATTAAAATAAAGTTTATGTGAAAAAAAATCGAGTCTTCAAAAAAGCAGACAACCAGCAAACCAAAACCTCAAAAAATGGGCACTACCTAAAATTTCAAAAAGGTAAAAGCATGGACATTATTTACCAAACTCTTACCAACACAGGCTAAAAAATTCTAATAGGATTTACCCGTTAAAGCAAAAAATATTTAAAACAACATATAACTTTAAACGCAACAAAAAAGCTTTATCCTAAGGTTATAAAAGCTTTATCCCATGGCTATACAAATGAACACTAAAGGTCTTTACCTTTATATTCCATTATGCAAACAAAAAGAAGTCCTATAATTTTGGTATAACTTTATTCATATTGACCAAGAAAATTATCATTTTTGTGTTAAGGTTCCACAGTAAATTCAGAAAAGTTGTTTTTATTAGAAAATACAAAGTCAGATTTCCATTCTATATAAATTCTATTTAAATATATAGTACAGAAAAGGTGAATAAAAGTTTATCAATAGGATATATAAAACCCAAAATTGTGATATTCAAAACTACATTTAGTCCTGCAAAAAGAAGACCCCATGCAACTATAGTAACAGAAAAATAAAACATAAAATATAGTATTAATAATCTCATATTCTCAACATCAAAGTCTATGGGGAAGATCTATGCCTTCTCCACCAGTTACCACTTTAGGCATGATGTATCGTAGAGCGGGGAAAAATTGTGGGGACTGTAGCTGAAACCTCTGACTAGTTAGACTTGGTCTAAACAGGTGTGATCTGTTGAAGAACTTATTCGGATCTACCGTATAGGTTTATCCATTATCCGTTACGCTTTGCAGGGAGGGTTATTGAAAGTGGAAATTAAACATTTCCCCCCTAATTGCTCTGTATCTTCGGTGCAGTGTTGCATTCTTCTGTCCCCATACAAAATCTCTGCCGCTAGGTGTAGCCATAAGGCTGTTTGTGCGTATATGTAGCTTTATAGGTCTTCTTTTGAACTGTATTGGAGGGTATACATGTCGATCTCTAATAGAGATAAAAGGAAGAAAACAGTTATGATTATAGAGGGAGAAAGGGGAGAGGAACAAAGTTCACATATGTAGACATAAAGCACCCTGGCAATATTGAGTATATCAGAAAAATGCTAAGTAATCACTAACTGCTGGTTACTGAGAAAATGAAAGAAATAACAGGTACTTTATATTTTATTACCTTTAGTAAGTAAAGTTCAAATAATTAAACAGTTTAGTACATTTTTGGTTAAAAGACGTTGTATTGTATGTTTGACTATAGAATTGCTGTAATGCATAGAGCTATAATAATTATGTTTATTATCCCCTTTCCACATTCGGCCGCTCCTGAACATCAGGTTGTGGGAGTGTGAAGAGGCCTCACAGGCCAAGCCTTCTTCAAAATCACTGGGTGTTTGCTGCACAATGCAGCAAACACACCTCACTAACACCCGCGATTGGTGCTAGCACTGATCACGGGTGTTAATCCTTTGATTGCCGCTGGCAAAGTGGCGATCTGTTGCCATGACGGACTCGGGTTATACCATGGCTGTCTTATTTTAGGCTATTTGCACATTGTAATAGATGATGTGCAAAGTCCCCATATACTGCCATATATAATAATTCAAGATAATTAGTAAGTCGTCCTCAGGATAGCGTTTCCCTTGAGCTACAATAGTAAGTAAATAGCAAACATACAGTATATGCTAATGACCTTGATGTTAAACTTAGATTGTTTCTATTTTTGACTCAGATTTAGCGCCCTGTCTCTTGAATCAGATTTATTTTAGTAATACTAAAAATTCAAGTTGTCCAAGCATTATCTCATGCTATTTCCTGCTGCAAATGGATTAACCACCATCGGCTGTTAAATCTGATGGGATTAGAACAATTTCCTTCTGAGCCGGAGAAAAAAAAATAAAAAAATAAACTCCAGTCTAGCGCTATGTAATGAGAGAAATAAATATATATTTTCTGTCATCATCTGCTGTCTTCGTCTATGTAGGATATTTAATTGCTTCTCTGCTGGAGGGCCTACAGTGTACTTCATGTTATCTCGATGCCAATTTATGAATGAATGCATTCTATGATCAAATGTCAAGGAAAATAAAATGCGGCAAGAGAATTTTTTTAATGCTTAAGACATAAAATGTAATTTTCTCCTGGCTTGGTTTTCATTCCCCAGTTCTGCTTTATGCTCGGTAGAATAATTCAGGGTGATGGCAGTGTACTTCAGGTCTTTACAAAATGTAACAATGGGGGAAGCATCTGGTACTGTGAAACAATCTGTGCTTATTCTAGAACTACGGCCAGAGTTTGTAGATAATCTGTCAGAAACAGGAAGACTAGATTCCGTCCTACATCTGCTTACATAGATAAAGTGCACTTGGGCTCGGATTAACCTGTGTACAGTAAAGCCATTTGCCTAAGATTTTTGCCAGATAAAACTGATCACATGTCAGGCGGAAAGAACAAGGCATAATTTAGGAGAATCATCAACAAAGTGTTATCATTGGCAAAGGTATATGAATTATGATTTTCCTAATTTGCTGAAAGCAGCTATTTGATTCACAAAAACAATTCTACAATAAATACATTAAGAAAACTTTTACCATTTTTGACCCGGTTCTCCCAATTGCCGGTCCCCATTGTGTAAGGTGTAACCTGGTGATTGGAGCAAGACCCTGAGACATTTTGGCTGAGCCCTCTCCATAGCCGGTAAGTCTTTGCTGCATATTGCAGCAAAGGCTTACCGGTAACACCCGCGATGGCTGCCAGCAAAGCTGCCGGCAGCCTCAAAAAGATAGCGGCGCATGGGCGCCGCCATCTTACCTGGGATCGCCGCTCCCCGTGACGTCATCGGGGGAGGCGATCCATCTCCATGGTAGCCTCGGGTCTTCCGAAGACCCAAGGCTATTTCGTTTTAACCCCTTCATTACAATGTGCTGATAGCACATTGTAATGAATGAGGAGGAAAATCCCCATATACTGCCATACTGTAGTATGGCAGTATATGATAGGATCGATCAGACAACCTAGGGTTAAAGTACCCTAGGGATTCTGAAAAATAGTATAAATAAAAATAAAAAAAAGTTAAAAAAAAATTACAATAAAAAAACCTAAAATTTCAAATCCCCCCCCTTTCCCTAGAACTGACATAAATATAAATAAACTGTAAAAATAATAAACACATCAGGTATCGACGCGTCCGAAAATGCCCAATCTATAAAAATATGATAACGTTTTTTCAATGCTTTTAACCCCGTAACGGAAAATAGCGCCCAAAGTCGAAAATGGCACTTTTTTGCCATTTTGAAAAATATAAAAAAATCTATAAAAAGTGATCAAAAGGTCGTACAGTCCTAAAAATGATATCATTGAAAATATTATCAAATTTTGCAAAAAATGACACCACCCACAGCTCCAGACACCAAAGTATAAAAAAGTTATTAGCGCCAGAATTTGGCAAAATCAAAAAAATAATTTTTTGTACAGGAGGTTTTCATTTTTGTAAATGTATGAAAACATTATAAAACTATACAAATTTGGTATCCCCTTAATCGTACCGACCCAAAGAATGAAGTAGACATGTCATTTGGGGCGCTCAGTGAAAGACGTAATATCCAAGCCCACAAGAAAATGGCGCAAATGCGTTTTTTCACCATTTTCATTGCATTTGGAATTTTTTTCCCGCTTCTGAGTACATGGCATGGAATATTTATTAAAATAAAAATTTAAGGTACAGTATGGTAATATTTACAGTAAAATGGATGATGGTAATGTTGTTGTTGTATGCCTTATGTTTATGAGCGACAGTTTTCCTGCTATATACCTGCTTGTCATAAGAATTTAAATTAAAAAAAGGACCATGTTAAATTCAAATCTGTTTTTTTTTTCATTTTTACCGGTGTTTTGTATGCATTGGAAAAGGGGTAGTCTTATATGGCGACTATATCTTAAACTCTATATTTTAACAGGAAAGTAGGGGGGTCATCTTATACACCAGGTCGTCTTATATGCCAGAATATACGGTATTTTAATTTATTAGTATAAAAATGAAAAAATCCCGGCACCTCGAGGTGAAAGCAAAATTCCTCCTTTTATTTTCGGAGCATGTAACAAATCAAGTATACACAAGTCACTGTTAAATACTGTTAAAGTGTATCCACGTGCACTTTCAAAAGTGAGTGTGAGAAGTAAGGTTAATAATGAAAGCAGATTGGGAAATAGTATTAACGAGGCTTATACTATTAATAGTATGAAAAAGGTAACGTAATCTGTCATTGAGTGGAAATGTAAAATCCTGATGACAGGTTCCCTTTATATGAACATATATATGAACATATGAACCAGTTCTTCAGCACATTAATGGATGCCACCATCTAATCTGTGATCTTTTTCATGACAGTAAAGAGCCTATCAAAGGCTCCCTGATTTGTCATTATAGATGTCTTGATGTTCACATTCCGCTGGAGTGAGAGTACATTGTAGGTGCAATAACCCTGCTAGATGAGGTTACTTTGTAGTAAAAAAAGAATAAAGTTTTAATTGTTATACTGAGAGGTTTTCAGTACTGAAAGGTTTTATCTATAACTGTTACGATGAGGGCCCCTCCATAAGTCTTCTGGGGGGGCAAAACTTTATTGTAAATCTTGTATCAAGTAACATATTGTGATAAAGATAAAAATGAGGAGCCAAAAGCACCCCAAAGCACTCAACATATAGTAGAATGGAGCAATGGGGCACATGCTCAATCTGCCCTTTATTCGCCTTTATGTGTATGGAGGACAAAGCTCTGAGGACCACTTATTCCTGTTCTCTTGATCCCTGGACCCAGTGGTGGACCTCAAGCAGACAGATATCAGGGGATGAGTAACTCCCAGAACACAAACCCTTTTAGAATAAAAAGCTAAAATAAGATAAAGTGGAATAAAGCAGTTTATATTCTTATGACAGTTTATATTCTTACTTCCGTCTTGCCTTGGCTTAAGCATAGAATTCAATTATTGTTACTCTGCCTTTTCTGTGCTCATTTCTTCCACACAATCAAATGTCTATGGGCACTGTCAAGACCTAATTGGCACAGGATAAAAATAGATCAGTCAAGTTGGATGTTCCCAAGTTATTACTATTGTTTCCTCTCAAGATAAATGTGTCTGGCAAGTGCTATAGCCTTCTGCCTACCTGGAGATTAATATGCACAATAGACGGGAGTATGGACAGATTAGATATACGTATGGCATAGTGTCCTTGCAACAAATTATGCCTCTATGACTTTCATGCCCTTTGAGTGACAGAAATAAACTATATCTAGTTGGAGTTGCCATAACCTTGATCTGGATTTGCTGGACTATATGTAATAAAATTACCATTTGTTCTTTAGTCCGTGAGTATATGATGGAATTCTATTAATACACTTGTTATATAGAGTTTAATGGCCTTGTAATGTCTGTAACTGAACTACGGGTCATCTGTTGTTAAGGTTGTGTGGAACGTAAAATAAAGGATAAATACAATAATTATTCATTACCCTATAATCATTTTTTGAACTGTATTGAATAACAAGAAAAAGCAGATTCTGACATTTGACATATCAAGATGAAGTATTATATTAAAAAGACATTTCAGGAAGTGTGATGTGTTCTCACGTGCTACTATTACGTGTTGCAGCCAAAGGATAACTGAAAGGGGTCTGGTATTAGAGAGCGGAAGATACATTCCTTAATAATAGACACAAAATGTACATACTGATTCAAGAAGCACAATATTTTATAAAATATTTATCATTATTGAGGGTTTACAGTCTCCGTAAAAAATACAGACCCACCAAACAAAGCACAGATTTAAATAAACCAATTACCATAGAGAAAATAAGTGATATAATTAAATCTATACCTCCAGATAAAACCCCTGGTCCAAATGGATTTTCAAACTCCTACTAATTTTTAAGCCATTATGTAACATGTTCCAACATGCTATACATTTAGGCTCTTTCCCCAAAGAAAACCAATTAGCTTTAATAACCACCTTGCCTAAACCAGGCAAAGACCCAAATGTCCCTCTGAATTTCAGACCCATATCGCTATAGAATAGTGATTTGAAGATATATACGCAAAATGAATAGCTACGAGAATTACCAAGATACCACCATCCATAATACTACCATCCACTCCCTCTATGTTTCTAGCATTAGATGCCAAGAAGGCATTCAACCGTATTAATTGGTCGTTCGCCTTCTCGGCACTAGAAAAGATGGGTTTTTCAGGTACAATATATAAAGCCATCACAGCACTCTTCTCTGCTCCTAATGCAATGGTTTATGCCAACAGCACTTTATCGGTGCCTTTTGACATTTCTAATGGCACATGCTGAGGTTGTCCCCTCTCCCCACTTATTTTTGTTTTGATAATGGAACCCCTAGCTCAACAAATCCAAAATTCGTGTAAAATATCTGGTATAACAATTGGAGATATGACCCATAAAATTTCATTGTATGCTTTCCTTGCCAAAGCCCGAAACCTCTCTGCCTATACAATGTCCCTGATAGATAAATTTGGACACTTATCACATTACAAACTAAATACACAAAAAACCCAGGCAATGAAGGCCATTTATCACACATATTTTGGAGCTGTCCAGTAAAACAGACATTCTGGGTGGAAATTAAGGATTTAGTTGCATCATTGACTGGGACTAGGGTACCCATTTCTCCTGAAATGACGCTTTTTCAACTTGATAAAAGGAGCATCCCAGTTAAAAACCAATAGCTTGTTTGCAAGATGCTTACCTTAGCAAGGATCTGTTTGGCTAAGCATTGGAAATTGGACCTGTTTGGACCTCAATAAACACTACTTATAGTTATAAACTTACCATCTCTCAAGGTAACAGGAAATTTAAAATGTTTAATAATATATGGGAACTGTGGACAAAACACCATCTCTTTTCTTCTCCTTGTTAGCTAATTAGCTAATTTAATCAACTTTTAATTTACCTACTGCTCAAGGAAGTAACACAATTGATTGCAAGACACTGTGGTCTTTTACAATACGAAACAACAGTCTGTTAGCTAGAGATCTAGAAGTCGTGTTATACAATAAGCAGATACCACTTTTCATTTACCATCTCTCACATATATGGATGATGTTTTACTTGTAGGGGTCATTAATCATAGTCTGTTAGACTGTTTTGAGCGTCTTTTAGCGCAAAAATCTGTCGCATCTCGTTAATTAGGCGCATTTATGCACCATTTTCTGGCGCACGACAAAGTTCGGCACTTTGTGGTTTTGAGTCCCTGCGCCTTATCTGACATAGTGAGTGCCTCCTATACAGATGTTTGCACAGGAGCTATCACTATTTTGCGCCTAAAAAGTCACAAAATAGGCGCAGAAAATGCACCTCCTCTGAGCAGGTGCACTTCCAAAAAACTTCCCTTTTCATTACTAAAAACATAAATTTTAGGTTCCCAAATGAAGAATAACCTCTATGCAACATGGAAAATACTTTGGAGCAGTTTTAAAATGTAAAATTTCTCCAGTAACGACTTCATCATTGTCTATGGGATCATCTCTGGGAGTGATTATTGTCTTATTATACAGATCTAAGAATATTATCAGTCTCCATTTCATGTAAATTATAATAAAAAAGGAAAAGACTCATTTCTCTGTAACTTTTAGTCACTGCAGTTACATCACAATATTAGTTTTTTTGTGCAGAGATGAAGACCTGCACAAAGACTTTTTTAAGTCTCCTTTCATTATTGCTCACAAATGAGATCTAACAATTGCGCCAAATTTGGCACTAATTTAGGCGCAAATGAATCGGACATGCGACAATTCCAAAACGTATTTACTAAGCCAGAACTAGATCCATCATAGATCAGGAGCCAAAAAGAAGAGCAAACCAGGCGCAAAAACAGGCGAACCTGAGACCCACTATGATTAATGTCCCCCGTAATGTTATATTATGTTTCATTTGATTTATAATATTTCAGGGACCCTTAATAGCGGACTAAGTCGCTCTGGTCCTCTATTTGGTCCCTTCTGCTCTGTCAACCTTTCTACTTTCTAGGTGGGACTAAATATGGTTGACTACTTGTTTTAATCATAGCGGATTTTCCGCTAACTCTACTATTTAGCCACTCAGCTGTACTTTGCTCTACCACATTTACAATCTTGAATGCAAGAATATATATGGCAATGTCTTGTATGTTGATAATATTGTCTTGACCTCTATGTTTTCTATTTCAGTGTTTGTTGGAAAATGTTAATAAAAACTTATGAAAGTAAACTTTAAGGAATGTTGCAGTCTGAAGTATTATGCTGTATTTAACACACCATTAAACACCAGAAATGGGTGGAATGGTAAAGCTTCATTAGAAATGGGTGAACTTGAAGGAACTATAGACAGAGTAGGCATTGTGTAAGGCAAGTAGAGTTGTATTCTGTGTGAAGATCAAGAGTCGGGAGTATCTTGCAACTTCAAAAGTAGCTAATTGCAAGAAGTATTTTCAAACATGCATAACTACTATGCCAAAAGAACATTTGAGGAGCTAAGTACTAGTAATGTACAAGAAGGTCTGGTTTGCATATGGTGTCACATTTTACCCTAAAAGTGTTTGTTGGAATTAAATATGTATAGTCACTCAAGTGTCATCTCATCTTACTTGTCAAAACTTGTCTTTATAGGCCATACTTTGTGAAAAGGGCCACTGTAATGCTTAGACATATAATAAGACTAATCCATGGAAATAGAGCTGAGTTATCAATGCCCTTCTGGATTTCATCCTTCAAGTAATCAGGCTCTCACAATGACACCGTTTCAAATGTATGTTATGTTTTTTTTTTTTAAATTTAATCCTACTGCCAACAAGTCTCTTATAGGAGGAAACAGAAAAATGACTTCCTGTCCACACAAAAGAAGCTGTGTTAGGCTCATAGCTTGTTGTAACTCTCAATTCTAAGTGTATATTGGGGGGATTGCCAAACATATCTTTAAACTTTTAAAAATGTGAAAACTAGGGGAAAGAATACAGACAAAAAGATCTGTTACATGTTACTTAGACACTACTAAACTTTTGCACTTTTATTGTTTGTAACAAACTTAGATGAAATAGAAACTATTGCTTGGGGATTCTAAGGCATGGAAAGCAATGGCTTTAAGTTTGTTTTTGTACCTTATAGAGCTAAGGAAAATCACAAAGCCACAGTTGACTTATACAAACAAGGAGTTTTCAGATCTTGGCATTTCAATGGATTATTGATATTTTTATATTTCCCATAGGCTTCCTGTAAGATTTGTTCATTGTTCTAAATAACTAAATAAGAAACCAAATTGCATTGCATGTCTTTGATCATTGGTATTTATCTAATATGTCAAGGATTTGACCAGTTTTCAAGGACGCTTTCCAATGGTTCTTTCCTTACATGCTTTAAATATTCACTTGTGCATTATCTGATATTTATCTGATGTGTTAAATCGGGGACATGTATAGTCTGTGCACTTCCTTATAAAAAGTAGAAGTCATCCTAGTGAGTGGAGTGGTGACATCCATGTTCCTTTTTGATAATCTATACTTCTTATTAAGCAATCTACTAAATAATACTGAAAACCAATATCATTAGTGCTTTGATAACAGACAATACTCTGAGGGCCATTCAAAATCTGCTACTAGATTGGGACTTTTTAAGTAAAGAAAAATTGCCATCTGGTGCCTCCATTTTGCTCATCATTTGACAAGTAAAACAATCCAATGCAGATTGAGCCATTAAAAGAGAAATACATAATTTTGCAGATGTGTCTTATGAGTAAATGCTAACGATGAAAACCTTTGGTCTCTACAATGCAAAGTGATCTTAGCTACAGATGGTCATCAATTCAGGTGCCTGGTACCAACTAGTGGAAGTGGAAGATAAAACTTATGCTTTAAAACATTAAAAACTTACATTTCTATACCATCCGTTTGACAATGATCAGGAAAGGGCATTTCCAGCAATGTAAATTTCTGATCCATATTGCCCAGATTTACATATATTGACTCACCTCCCTACTGCACAGGCAGTTACACCAACTGCCTCACATTCAGCAATCTGCCAAAACAAGTTACATTAAAGATACAATAGCCTTTGCTTTAAAACCAGCTGAATTTTACATCGACCGACTATCGAAAACAACAGTTCTAAAGGTACCAATCATTTTCCTGCATAAAAGGGCTTTAAAAATTCAGTAAGTGAATCAATTCTAATATCAAAAATATTCAAAGACTAACAAATCATTTTGTTGTTTTCGTTAGCTAGTCACAGTAAGCAGCCCACCAATATGACGACCATGTCATTCTACAGACTCTGAGCCCCC
Organism: Engystomops pustulosus; assembly: GCF_040894005.1. NCBI lineage: Eukaryota > Metazoa > Chordata > Amphibia > Anura > Leptodactylidae > Engystomops > Engystomops pustulosus. Next base: position 242,109,062 of record NC_092411.1, read on the forward strand.
CCCCCCCCATGGAGTATATGCAGCACCCATGGATAAATTATGTGCAACCTGCCTCCCCCCATGGGTTAATTCTAAGACAACCCCCCTCCCCCATTCATTAATTATAAGCACTCCCCCCATAAATTATATGCACTCCCTCCACCCCCATTTATTAATTATATAAAGCCCTTCTCAACCCCTATGCATTAACTATTTGTAGCCTGGGCTCCCCTCACTCCCCATGGATTAATTACATGTAGAATGGGCCCACCTCACCCCCGCTGTACCTGCATATCACATTGCTCACATACATGAACATGTCTTTGGAAGAAGAGTAATATGAGCAATTTTTAATAATATGTAAACAATGTCTCATCAATTTTATGTCATTTATCATAATACAACATTTGCACATCTGCCAGATTCCTTAGTGCTTTTTTGTCCCATAGTCTATAATCATGTTTTCATAATTATGTCTATATCTTTGCACATTATATTTTTATACAAACTAAAGCATTAATTGGGCGATGGGTAAGGGTTGTAATATTATAACTATTGTGCCAGTGTCGGATGGTGAGCCAAGTCACTTGGGAGGCTACTGGGGTCTATTTCCAAGGGGTATTTCCTAAGCCTACATACATTGAAAAGGGGATTATAAAAGTCAGAACACTTTTCACATTCTACCTCTTACAAATGGAAGATCCTGTGAGCTATGATGTTTTTGTAACTTGTGAGAAGAATAAAAGGCATAGGTCAGAGAACTACACACAGTACCTGGTGAAGCCATTACAATCTATGATAACTTGAGTATAAAAGAAAATACCAAGTTTAGAATTATTTGCCATACACACAATGGGGCACATTTACTTACCAGTGCTGCACGGTCTATGAAAGTGCATTGTCTGACCGGAATGCACATCTCAAATTCTAAAAATTTTGAAAATCCGACGAAACTGCTATCCGCAGACCCTTAGTTAATAAGCCCCAATGTATTGCTTAAATAAGTAATAGATTTGTATATACAGTGTATGATTATTTACCATAGACACACAAAATTGCTGGAATGGCTTCTAGATTGAGAGACAGGTCAACCGTTATCCTCCTTTATCGAGCCCGGCTTTATGATGCAGCCCTGGGTTCCTCTATCACCAATTATTATGCAGCATCCACCATGGTGTGAGCTCCCAAATGTCTAAAATAGGCCCAGAGTAAGGCGAAGGCTACTGATAGGAACAGTCAGATATTTGCAAGATTAATTCAGGTAATGTTACCATGTTACTGTGTATCGAGCCCCTATAATGAATACTGCTGTTGGGCTGGCAGATGTGCTGTTATTCCCAAGCATATAGAGATAATATCATTATTAGGACAGCTATTCACACTGATGGGCAGTTTTCCAGACTTTGGAGCTACTCTGTCCTAATGAGTAACATGTAGCTCCTAGGCAATAATGTAGAATCTGCCATCTGCTACTTGCCATATATTGCAGTATACTGAAGTCTTGTCATATGGCAGAGGGCCTCAATGTGACTGCTATTGTGTTATATCTCAACAGTCTGACATTTCAGACTCTGTCCTTAATCTATGAAGCAGAACAACCTCTCAAAGTATCAGCCTAGAAAGAAACTGGTCTCCAATAAATAGACTTTATGGCTGACACTTTCAGACCTTCAGATGGGTGAACATCTTGGACTACTACTTCTTTGGCTTGTGGGGGTAAGAAGCCGGCTAATGTTTTCAAGAAAAAAAGTTGCTACTAGCATCATTACTACGGAAAAAAGTACTGCCTAAAATTATCTAATCAGAAGTCCAAATTCTATTAAAAATGATTAGCTTGACTGAAGAGTAACATAGAAACATTTTTGAAGTTCTTCTTTGAATGTTGTCTTTGTGGCTAGCGTTATTGCCAGGGTTAGGATTACTGTCACGGTTTGTGTTAGCATTTGAATTTGGGTTAGAACTAGCCCTAAGGGTGCGTTCACACGTTCTGTTTTTCATATGTGGTTTTTAATGTCCAAACCAGCAGTGGAATTAAAGGAAACCTACCACTTGAAGTGGCAGGTTTCAGATGGAAATACCGAGCACCAGCTCAAGGGGAGCTTATTTTTGTTAGTGTTTTAAACCGCGGTATCGCGGTTTAAAACACTTTTTAAACTTTATAGCCGGTGCAGGGAGGTATGTGCTCGGCGCTTACCATGCGCGCGGCTCTCCTTCACTTCCTAAGTAGCCGCGCGCACGGTCGCGCGCATGGTAAGCGCCGAGCGCGTACCTCCCTGCGCCGGCTATAAAGTTTAAAAAGTGTTTTAAACCGCGATACCGTGGTTTAAAACACTAACAAAAATAAGCTCCGGCACCAGCTCACCCTGAGCTGGTGCCCGGTATTTCCATCAGAAACCTGCCACTACAAGTGGTAGGTTTCCTTTAATAAAGAGGAGGAGCAGCTACTGTTAATGATATGTTGTCAAACATTATGATCCACAAAACTGCATCTGAAAACCTGAACGTGTGAACCCACCCTAAGGCTAAACCTAATGAAAAAATTTATTGAAAATGAATAAAATAACAAAAATTATTCATTTAGAGGACAAGACAGGATTATGTTTCAATTTCCAGGTCAATTGTCAAAGCATCAGTTGATACAAAGCAAATCAGAAAAGATTCCGATTTGATTTGGTGTCGGAAAATTCCAACTGAATCTAGGAAATGATGAAAAGTTCTGCTCATCTCTATCCATATGTTCAAAAAGGTATAGAGGCAAAGGTTCATGTTTATACATTGTACTATGAAGTCAATGCAGTTAAAGAAATTATTTCATTTTGCTCTGTATGCTTTTAAAGTTTGACTGCTACTGACATTAATACTAATGTATTGAATATATTGATATTTTCATGGAGATCTCATATACATGAACATGTCTTAGGAACAAGATTAATATGAACAATTTATAATAATATTTGGAGATTATCTCATCACTTGATAGTTACCGTATATACAGTACTCATTTGAGATGGGCGAATCGATTCTAACAATTCTAAATTAAGTTTAGAATTTCAGGAAAACTTTGATTCGTCACAAATCCGAAGTTTATAGTGATTCATGGGAATGAATTTCGAACAATTTTTAACCTTTTTTTTAGCCCTTTATTAGCAAAATGGCTGTGAGCACAACATGTTACATGGGGCAGAGAACTCTGGGAAGAAGAAAGGAACATGGCAGTACTGTATGGCGGTAGTGTTCCTCACTGTATGCCTGTATTCTTCACTGTATGGAGGTAGTGTTCCTCACTATATATGGGTAGTATTCCGCACGGTATGGAGGTAGTATTCCTCACTATATAGGGGTAGTATTCCTCACGGTATGGCGGTAGTGTTCCTCACTGTATGCCTGTATTCTTCACTGTATGTAGGTAGTGTTCCTCACTATATATGGGTAGTATTCCTCACGGTATGGCGGTAGTGTTCCTCACTGTATGCCTGTATTCTTCACTGTATGTAGGTAGTGTTCCTCACTGTATCGCGGTAGTATTCCTCACGGTATGGAGGTAGTATTCCTCACTATATGGAGGTAGTGTTCCTCGCTGTATGGCAGTAGTGTTCCTCACTGTTTGAGGGTAGCGATCCTCACTGTATGGGGGTAGTGTTCCTCCCTGTATGGCAGTAGGGATATAAGGTTCTATAATATTTTTATAGATTTACAAAAATTAAAACCTCCAGTACAAAAAAAAATATTTTGCCATCTACTGGCGCTAATAACTTTTTTATACTTTGGTGTATGGACCTGTGGGTGGTGTAATTTATTGCGACTTTTGATGATGTTTTCATTGCTATAATTTTAAAGACTGTATGACCTTTTGATCACTTTTAATAGAATTTTTTATATTTTTCAAAATGCCATTTTCGACTTTGGGTGCTATTTTCCGTTAGTGGGTTAAATGCAGTGAAAAAAACGTTATTATATTTTGATAGATCGGGCATTGTCAGATGCGGTGATACAGTAGCTAATGTGTTTATCAATTTTACTGTTTATTTATTTTTATATCAGTTCTAGGGAAAGGGGGTGATTTGAATTTTTAGGTTTTTTTATTATAATTTTTTAAAAACTTTTGTTTAATTTTTTACTATTTTTCAAACTTCCTAGGGTACTATAACTCTAGCTTGTCTGATCGATCCTATCATATACTGCCATACCACAGTATGGCAGTATATGTGGATCTCCCTCATTCATTACAATGTGCTGATCGCACATTGTAATGAAAGGGTTAGTCCAAGGCAGCCTTGGGTCTTCCGAAGACCCGAGCCTGTCATGGCGACGAATCATCTTTCCCCAATGCAGTCACGGGGATCGACGTTAACACCCACGATTGGCACTTGCACCGACCGCGGGTGTTACCGGTAAGCCTTTGCTGCAATATGCAGCAAAGACTTACTGGCTATGGAGAGGGCTCAACCCTGTGAGCCCTCTCCATGCACCTGCATTCGGCATGTGACATACCGTTACGTCACATGCCACAATTCAAATCGATTTGAATCAAATTTTCTGTGAAAATCCGGCGGACCGGGTCGAATTGAATTTTTATACATTCGCCCATCTCTAATACTCATGTATAAGTACTAAAGATGTGCTGAAAAACTCCAACTCGTTTATACATGAGTGTATAAAAAAAACCTTTACATACTCACCTTCCAATGTTCCGTGTGGCTCCTCTTTGTTCTCCTCTTCACTGGTAACAGAGCGGGCAGAGACTTGTCCATTCGCTCTGCCCGCCGGGGGAAACTATGATGTCATCAGCTGCACCTCACAATGAAGAAGAGAATAAAGAGAAACCATGCAGAGCATCAGGCAGAATTAAAAGGTGAGTATTTTTTTTATATACAATAAGGGGCTCCAGGACACTACCTTATCAGGAGTTATTATAAGGGGTTATTATATCAGGGTTCATTTTAAGGGGATGTTGCAGAGCATTACATTAACAGAGGGGTGCAGGGCATTATATTATCGAGGGGCTGCGGGGCTTTTAACTATCAAGGGTGCTGCAGGCATTTTATTATTTGGGGGGCTGCAAAGCATCTCATTAATAGGGTGTCTGCTTCAGGACATTTCATTACTAGGAGGTGTGCTGCAGGGCATTTCATTATTTGGGTGGGCTGCATGGCATTTCATAGGGAGTCTGATGCAGGGCATTTCATTACTAGAGGGTCTGCTGCAGGGCATTTCATAAATAGGGGGTCTGTTGCGGGACATTTCATCAGTGAGGGGAGGCTGCTGGGCATTTCTTTACTGGGGGAGGCTGCTTGACATTACATTAATCTGGGAGACTATGACCAATGCATTTCCCACCCTAGTATTATACTCCAGCCAATAAGTTTTCCCAGCATTTTGTGGTAAAATTAGGGCCCTCGGCTTAACTCACATAGATTTATACTCAAGTATATACGTTATGTCTACATCTGTGCTCATTATATCTTTATCCATGCTAAAGCATGAATATGGCTACAGGTAAAGGTTGTACTGTCATAGCTGTTGTTCCAGTTTTGGATAGGCTTACCAGAGGAGAAGACAATGCACTTTGGAAGCTACTAGCATTTATTAGCCATGTTTTTTTCTAAGACTAAATACATTCAAAAGGCTAGTTACATTTACCCCTTACAAATGGAAGAAGCATGCAACTTTGAGCTATGCTTTTTTGTAAGTTATGAGTAGAGATGAGCGAGTATACTCGTCCGAGCTTGATGCTCGTTCGAGTATTAAGGTACTCGAAACGGCACGTTGCTCGGACGAGTATTTCCCCTGCTCGAGATCGAGCATTTAATTAAAAAAACACAGTGAAGAACAATGAAGAATAGAATAAAAACAGTGAACACTGTGAACACAGGATCATTTAAGTGAAAAACACAGTAAAGAACACAGTGAAGAATAGATTACAGATGTTCGGCACATCTGCTTACTTGTCGGAAGATACGCGCGGAACGGTGCAAACAAAATAGTATGTGAAGAACAATATATATGTGTGAAGAACACATTGAAGAACACGGTGAGCAGGACAGAGACACCGGGGAGCAGCACAGAGACACCGGGGAGCGGCACGGAGACATCGGGCAGTGGTACGGAGACATCGGGCAGCGGCACGGAGCGGCACGGAGACATAGGGGCACGGAGACATAGGGGCACGGAGACATAGGGGCACGGAGAGATCGGGGCACGGAGACATCGGGGCACGGAGACATCGGGGCACGGTGACATCGGGGCACGGAGACATAGGGGCACGGAGACATAGGGGCACGGAGACATAGGGGCACGGAGACATCGGGGCACGGTGACATAGGGGCACGGAGACATCGGGGCACGGAGACATCGGGGCACGGAGACATCGGGGCACGGAGACATAGGGGCACGGAGACATCGGGGCACGGAGACATAGGGGCACGGAGACATCGGGGCACGGTGACATCGGGGCACGGAGACATCGGGGCATGGAGACATCGGGGCACGGTGACATCGGGGCACGGTGACATCGGGGCACGGTGACATAGGGGCACGGAGACATAGGGGCACGGAGACATAGGGGCACGGAGACAACGGGGCACGGAGACATCGGGGCACGGAGACATCGGGGCACGGAGACATCGGGGCACGGTGACATCGGGGCACGGAGACATCGGGGCACGGAGACATAGGGGCACGGTGACATCGGGGCACGGTGACATAGGGGCATGGAGACATAGGGGCACGGAGACATAGGGGCACGGAGACAACGGGGCACGGAGACATCGGGGCACGGAGACATCGGGGCACGGAGACATCGGGGCACGGTGACATCGGGGCACGGAGACATCGGGGCACGGAGACATCGGGGCACGGTGACATCGGGGCACGGAGACATCGGGGCACGGAGACATCGGGCAGCGGCACGGAGACATCGGGGAGACTTCAGTGGAAGAAGAGGAGCGGATCCCGGGACAGCGTATCTCCCGACAAGTAAGCAGATGTGCCGAACATCTGCAATCTATTCTTCACTGTGTTTTTCACTTAAATGATCCTGTGTTCACTGTGTTCACTGTTTTTATTCTATTCTTCACTGTTCTTCACATCTGCTAACTTGTCGGGAGATAATATACGCGCGGAACAGTGAAGAGTAGATTGCAGATGTTTGCATACATCTGCTAACTTATCAGAAGACATTCTTTTTCAATTAATTAACACATTTTATTCCCGAACCATGGTCCCTTTGAAAAATGCTCGAGTCACCCATTGACTTCAATGGGGCTCGTTATTCGAGACGAGCACTCGAGCATCAGGAAAAGTTCGTCTCGAATAACGAGCACTCGAGCATTTTAGTGCTCGCTCATCTCTAGTTATGAGGCATACCACAGTTGTTTGTGTAAATGGTGGGAACTTATCAGGACTTGTAAACCAGTTTTCTGGCATATTACTACCCCCCTTAGTGGGCCCGGAGGAGTGGAGAGAGGGCCAGTACAGGCTATATCATATTACTTTTTTCCCATTAGTGGGCATGGACGAGTGGGCCTGCCAGGTTGTAACCGAATTGCACACCAGACAGGACCAGACATAGAATTTGTCTGAGTACATGATATACCAAAGGCAATAACCTCTTAGTAAATCAGGGAAATAGTTTGGCAATGGGGGGCACAGTGTTTCTTTCTCTGTATTATGGTATCTCAGTTAAAAATACCTCCTGCAGAGCATAATAAAATACTGGGTGTCCTACATGCTTACTTTCATTTACTAGAGTCCTCCACTCCATCAGTCCTTACAAAGATTGGACATCCATAATGTATAGCACGGGGTAGTAAGGGTTGAATAAAACATATTAATAAACAATGGCCTGTGCTGGGAACCTTAATACAGAAAAAAGGTTCTACAATAAATCTTCTAAGAACACAGTTGTGTTTTTGGGTATTTTCAATCTTAAATCTTTTGGATTTCACCAAGTAGTAATAACTCTTGAGGAGAATACCATTAACAGCATTTATGGTTTATCAGATCCTTGGATGATTTTGAACATTAATAGAATAAAAAAAACTATTGATTTTAGACAATTATAGATTTAAACCATAGAAAAATAGAAAATCACTGTTTGAAGTACAATTCCCGTTCCCTATCTTGCTTAACATATTGTAATTATGATTGATTAAGTCTTCAGTGCCATATGTTAAAATTGGCAATAGCTCATAGTAAGCCTGAATAGCTTAATCCTATTGGCCTCCTATGAGTATATCATTAAAATGTACCCTACTGGAGGTACATGAACATTAATTCCACACTCCAGGCTGCTGCATATTATTTCCTTTTTCGTCAAGCAGCCAAACTATTCAATAAATATGTTTCTATGTATGTATTATACTCCAGTATTGTGGCCAAGGAATGAGATAAGTAGGTGTAGTAGAGATGTCATTCTTGAAGCCAAAATTATGTCCCATTCCTTGGCCATAATACTGGAGTAGAAACATACATAGAAACATATTTATTTAATAGTTTGGCTGCTTGACGAAAAGGAAATAATATGCAGCAGCCTGGAGTGTAGAATAAATGTTTAGCTGAATCTATAAGGAAATGTCCTGGTTATCCATTCTTGATTTTGATGACAGATTTCCTTTATTATGACACTGTAAAAATGTATGTATTTATGGTAATTTTTTAAATTAGTAATACTAGTGAAGTAGCCTTGTGATGACAACAACAGATCTATGTCTAGAGCTGGGGTGCATGACTCAAATCACAAATGAAGAATTCAAGGAAGTAGCACTCCAATACAGTTTATTGATGAGCAGTGAAAGAGATACATTGCTTAAGCTCCATGGTGCAGTTTGCCTTACTATCGTGCAGTGGACGGCAAATTCATGAAGACCAGACTATTTCGGACTTGCCAACATAAATGTGACGGCCGTTGCACGTACGCACCGGAATGCCCCTCTCTCTGCACAGGATTGTGCACACTAGCGCAGACACTTCATAGATACATGTGCAAGTAGTTTGCAAATGTATTTATATGCAGTCTATTCCAGAATTCTGGTGTAGACTGCATAATAGATGTACTCCTGTATCTCTTTTATGTGGCAGGTGTGGCACCTGCCTTAAGCAAAGCTGTGTACAGTCTGTGAAAAACAGATTGTATGCTGGCCAGGATTATGGGCTGAGCACTGTGTTGAACATGGGACTCCATGCATAATGATGAAATATGATGGATGCAAGGAGACCCTGCTTCCCTGTCAAAACAGCAGCGCTGAACCTGATTATGATTACAGTTGAGCACTGCTGTTCTGCTCCAAAGCAACAAAATGTGCCATAATTGTGCTGGATTTTGGTGAAAACTGAACCAACATACAGGCAATAAAAATCTAAACAAGCATTGTAAGAACAACACTTGAAATATTGCAGGGCTTTCTCAAGTCCTGCGGTGCTGCCCTTATTGTTAGCATTCAAAGAATGAAAGACAAAGTACTGTACAGGCAGTCCCCGGGTTACATACAAGATAGGGACTGTAGGTTTGTTCTTAAGTTGAATTTGTATGTAAGTCGAAACTGTATATTTTATCATTGTAGTTCCCGACAATTTTTTTTTTTTGCCCCAGTGACAATTGGAGTTTCAAATTTTTTTGCTGTAATAGGACCAAGAATTATCAATAAAGCTTCATTGCAGACAATTTTAAGCTGATTATTACAATCTGGGACTATTTTAAAGCATCCAGAGAGCTTCACCAGAGGTCACAGTGGGCAGAGGGGTCCGTCTGTAACTATGGGTTGTCTGTAAGTCGGGTGTCCTTAAGTAGGGGACCGCCTGTATATGCCAAATATGTTTTCAAAACATGTCTGTTTAATATGGTATTCGAAACAAAGTATGTGAAATTTTACCTGGCTCCCTGCTAGATGCTTCAGCTGAAATCCCAGAGAGGAAAATTTCAAATGACAACTTCGGTCTGCTCTGTAATATATTTACTGCTCTGGTGGCTCCTGCTCCTACCCCCTCCCACGTCCTCTCCTCGCACTGAGATGCCAGAGAGAGAGATAGTCCAAAGTGAGATTATACATCATCATGAGGGGGAAGGGGAAGAGCAGAGCCGTGAATAGTTGTCATTTGAAATTTTCCTCTCCGGGACTCAGGCTCAAGCAACCTGGCAGGGAGCCAGGTAAAGTTTTACATATTTTATTTAAAACACCATATAACACAGACATTTTTAGAAAAATGTTGGCATATACAGTACTTTTCTGTAACAACCTGTCCCATGATAACAAATAACACTTTTAACTGCCAATGCTTTTTAGATAGCTAATGTCTTAGCCTTCATTGGGCACTATGCAGATCCATGCCCAATTTGGCGTAGAGAGGATAGATGGGTACTATTGACTTAAAATATAATTATTCAAATCCTCCCATACTTATATAAATTATGTACTCTATTAAATCTGGGTAAAAATAAAAAAAACTTTAATATTTTACAAAAAAGGAACAAAACCCCTTATGTGAGCCAAATGTGAAGTGTGACGAATGCAATCCACTTACATTTCCATGCTTCTAAATTCTTTTTCTGCATAGACTACAAATTTTAAAATCTGACACTATCTCATTTTCAATAAAATAGCAGAAAATGATGTCATCCTCTGAAAACTGCCACAGATTTGCTCTTAGCTTTCGCTTCTTCAGACTGTCACATTATGAACCACATCAGAAAAATTAATCCAGCATATAAAAATCGATTTGCCTCAGGGAGATTTTGAGATCTAACAGTGTCCAGTGGCAGCAGAATGTACAAAGAGTTTTCTGCACATTGTTATATTCTCACCACGGTCACTGACCTGTGCTTAAGGCAACATTTAGCCCTGGAATATGCATTTAATGAACATATTCAGGTTGTCAACTATTCCAAATGTAACTTTCCCAAAAATTGGATCATATTGAATTTTAATATAAAAGTTACCATATATCTAAATGTAACAGTAAATTTATGACACTTTGACATGCTGTGTTATATCTAATGTTTGATATAGGAAGACCAAAGATAACATTTGTATCATGCATAGTGCCTTTAAGCTTTACACTAGGCAGAACACAGTATAATCAGTTTGTTGCAGAGGCAATAATGTGATGGGTGTTGTGGGTGGGAAAGGGGGGTGTCATCAAAATGGGGATCCTATATTCTATATATAGTCTGGATGGACAATAGTTGTGCTTATACACTGCCACTTCCTACTGGACTATCAGAGATTATCAAAACTTAAAATTGAACAGCAGCCTGCGTGCATAAACAATGTTCAATTCAGAAAGGGGACACAAAACCCGAGTAGGCGGCCTGATTTAATTAGAAAATTTGTATCTATAAATAATTAATATCTCGTCTTTAGCGGACGTGAACTGCAAAGTTCAGGCCCCCCGGACTTGATCACTGAACCTGCGCTCGTCTCATTATATTATCCAAGGGTTTGTGCGAGACATTAACAAAGCAATGATTAGTTTGCATCATTATTTATAAGCCACTTTTATGGGGCATCTTTTTTTTGGGGGGGGGGCTAGTTGGAAAAAGTTTTTCTCAACACTTTTGGAGTCCAGCATTAGGGCTCTACTGTAGAACTAAAGTTCCACACAATGGGGCTCATTTACTAAGGGTCGTGCTGCTCACTTTCGTCGGACTTTGCTACTTTTTTCGGGGATTGCACGGCTTGGACAGGTATTTAACAGGTGTCTGCGCTGGGATTCTGACGCACGCGATCGTCTTTTGGCGCAGCTGAGCTGGTTTCCATGTGACACAATTTAGGGGGCATGCCGTCGGACGATCCGACTGATTTGGATTGAGCACGCAATTTAACTTTCAAATTGTGTAGCATCCAATGCACCTACATACACCAGTAAAAAGATGGTGAACTCTTTCGGCCCTGAGCGGGAAAGCAACTCATGCAGGATATTGGGCGCACAATCTTAGTGAATCACGGCAGAGTGCATTATCATCGGGCAATGTACTTTCAGTGAACTACAGGGAGAATGAAACAACTTTCAAGACTTTTAAAGTTTCTTAACATCAAACATCACTGCCCCAGATTCTCTCTGAGAAGCTTTGTGTAAGCAGTGAATAATGCTTACTCACAGTATGGGGGATATGTGTAACTCTGCAGATTAGCTTTTCTGTACATTTTAGTAAAACTGACACAGTTTTGATTTTCAAATATATTTCTATTTTAAAAAGAGTGTTCCACAACTGCACAGACCGTGACTGCACAGACCGTTGCTTGTTAGGGTTTCTGTGTATTTGCCTTGTATTTTCACATGTAAATATCTGAAAGTGATCATTTTATGCTACAAGCTACTACCTAAACTAATCCCAGTGAAGTGTTATGTCAATCCAATCCTGTGAGACTTGTCCTCTGTAGGACCCAATACATGAAGAATTAATAAAGTCAATTGATAGTTGCTCTACACCATAAATCAATTCAAAACGTCTGTAGGATGCAGTATAGTCTCACACCAGAGGCAGAAAAACAGAGGGAATATTGATCTGGGCTTCTAAAATAATTTCAGTGCCTTGTGAACTGGAAACATTGCGATTATTATCCCCTTTATGCCAACTGCACGCCAGTGGGAGCATGGAGAGGAGTGAAGGGGCGGCACTACCTAGACCAAGCAAAAGTGCACCTTGAACGTGCACATGGTTTTTCGCAAAACTACTCCAGCTAAAAGGTGGGATAGTTTTGGCCACTGGCCCAGCCACCCACTATATACATGAGGAGTCCAGAGCCTCTTGATGTATCTGGCAATGCCGGGGGCGAGCTTCCATCATACATTAGCGCATGATAAAACTCACCCATTGTCTTCTTTCTGATCACATTACCACCACAATTGATTCTTTGACATCATTTACACCGGACTGCGTTTTCAGGCAAAGATCAGCGATACAGGTGGATAAACGTGGACACATAGTACCGACCATCCAAGTGAAAAAAACACATTGCCTGACGCAGATGTTTGGCAAGTCCCAATCTTTCACCTATTTCATTATCTTGGAAGATGGTGGACCAGCGAAACTTGGGTTGGGCACTGTGTGTTTTGGCATCTGATTTATATACATATTTATACATGGTTTTATTACCGGTACTCATTTTCCAGTATGGAATAATAAAAAACATTTTATTTATTTTCTTGTACGGTCTTTACTGTGTGTCCACATTTATCTACCTAGTTTTCTCCAAACATATCCTGGATTGCTGGTCTTTGCTGGTCATTTGAGAATGCAGGATAGTCCGGTGTAAACAATATCTGAGAATCCGATGTGGTGGTGATGTGCTTTGATCCAAAAAAAAGATCTCTGTTTTTCTGCCTCTGATGTTGTTAAACCTTACTTCATCCCACTGAAGTTTTAAATTGACCTACAGAGTAGAGCAATTATTGCCTTACCAGTAATGCACAGTATAGAAATAAATTCTGCAATGTAATTGGCGGAGATCCAAGTCCAGCCCTTTTAGGAAACAAAATATACTATCTGTTACTTTATATCACAAAATTCACCTTTTATTAAAGAACATGATGTGCATTTTTAATTTCCAAAGTAGGAACAGTTTATTTCTATCAGCATACATGGAAACCATTATGCCCCCGCTGAACACTGCCCCCGATGGCACAAGATAACTCACACATGTGTTGATAACATGCTGTATGAATGAATTCATAATACCCGAAGGCTGATGTTTCCACCAGGAAAATGCAGTCTATAGCATTTCGCTAATAAAGTGATTCCTATGATAATTAGCATAGAATATGAAAACATGCCAGACTGTAATTCTTTTATTCAAGTGCCATATTCAACAATAACATCACAAAGGCAAACTGCATTACGGTGACAGATTTTTGTCTTTCCTTTCAGTAAAATATACAGAAGAATTGCCTTTAAGTTTATAATTGTTCATTATCTGTAACCATGGAAATGCTGCAATTTACCCAGTCACATATTTTATAAACATTTTGGCTAATATTGCCATATTCTCTGTAAATTATGATGTATGATAAACAGCAGCTGCCAGCCATTGAGTGTAAGCCTGATAAGGCAGCTGCTTTTTCTGTGATTGAAAGTAATGATTTTTTTTTAACGTTTTATTACTGTACATTTATAGTAATAAAGCAGTAGCATACAAAAAAAATAATATACAGTATAAATAAATAGTCATGACAATAAAAGATTTCCACTCTCTACAATTCTACATATAGATCAATACAACATCAGATGAAGAACATAAACTGTGTCTAGGATCTTCTAACGTGTAGAATCATCTTAAGAAACAATGGGGGGGGATCTATGATTACAATTTGTCAATTTCCTTTTTGTTTTACCTGAATTCATCAAGTGAGTCTATGTAATGCAATGGAAAGTAGCAAAACACATTTGTACCACAACTGCGCCAAAACAACGCCAAACATAGACAAAAACCTAATGATAAATTCTCCCAAGAACTCATTCAGGAACAGTATTATTTTCTCACTGTTGGTCTTACAGAACATTCTGGAGAAACTTTTGTATTTTCTTTTTTACAATGTTGCTATGTGAGTTTTTTCTGGTCTGGTTCTGTTTCTGATCTTTTCACATCATTTCATTGGGTTGAGGTCTTGCCCGTTACAATATCTATATTATTTTTTCAGCCATTCTGTTGTAGATTTATTAGTGTGCTTAGCATTGTATAATCAAATTTAATTTGTCGGATATATTTCCTCAAATTTGACTCCACTCCATGCTTGTCAGTTTTGTATTATGGCAGCATTGCGATTATTATCCCCTTTATGCCAACTGCACGCCAACGGGAGCATGGAGAGGAGTGAAGGGGCGGCAATACCTAGACAAAGACCAAGAAGTTTACTAGAGCATCCAAATTTGGATCATTCTTTGAAAGAAGTTTAGTTTAGTTTAGTTGGTCTAGGTTTTGTTACATAGCAACATTGCTTATTTTTTTTTATCAACCTATATTAAAGACCATCTAATGACCTGATGTTTTTTTGTAACTTAGTCCTCAGGGTACAACTAAACAGAGTGGCTGAGACGTGGCTGGGATGCAGCTGTGTTGCGGCTGGCCATATGAATTAACTAATTTGGAAAATAATTCATAACCAAATTATTATTTAGCAACAGTTTTATGTTAAAAGTACATGAAGCTGTAACTAAGTCATTTTTCCGTTAAAAATGATTGTCACAATTACTCAATTGATATGACCAGCCTCAACACAGCCGCTCCACAGATCCACAGATCCATTTACAAAAACCACATCTTCATCTTGCTACATAATAGGACCGGGCATCAAGCCATCCACCCTCGAAAAAAAACTGAACTACTCCCAAACTCCCACAGATCCGTTTAGCTGCACCCTTAAATATTTCAATTTTGTTTTCTCTAATTTGCAATGAAAGCATTGGAGTAAACATTGTCTAAGTGATTTTCTGGATAGCTTTTTTTAAAAAAGAATTTTTAAAAAAGAATTTTTGTAGCAAATGGAGCAGACTTTCAGTTTTCTGAAGATTTCTGCAACTAATCTGCAACTTGTGAATATAGCAGAAACAACACCTTTACTTAAAGGGTAAGGTGTCATATACAGCAGCGTCTGTGCTTGATGATAATCAGTAGGAGCACCATGAAGTTTTCTTTTTCCTCAAGATGTTTTAATACATAGTTATAGCAGACATTTTATTTACTTTCTAAGAATGCCGAGATTCTGAAGTGCATAGATAATGTGATCAGCATTGCATTCTCATCTGTTGTGTAATCCCGGTTATGTAACAGTTTTCTTCCTAATTGTATACTCAAGCAGTAAAGTGAAATGTGTTTATGTCACGATAGGTCAAATAGCTTTTTCATACAGATGAAACTTGTGTGTTGCCAGCATTTCTAAGCTCAAAGGCTTTTTCCATTTTCAGCAAAATGTCTCCGAAAGATATTTTTATTCCGTGTAATCATTTAGCGTGGACGTCGTTTTGTAGAGTAAAGATGTGGACGTTTCATCTCGCAAGTTGTTTTGTGAAATGCAATGTTGGAAACTTTGACCCAAATAACAACTAAAGCGTGAGAAAACACTAAACGTGACTCTCCATCTTTGAAGACGTTTAATTGATGAAATCAGGGAATTTCATTCAACCCTTTGAATAGCTCTGTATACAGTGACATATCATTATTTGGACTTATTTCTGGCTTAGAAAGTCAAAATCTATGCAGTTTCCTGGCAGTTAGACTACATGCTGAAAAATGTTGTCTTTGGCCAAGTGGTAGCCATTGTTTAGTCAACTAGCACACGTCCCAGGTCTGTCTATGGGCTCAGGCATATGAACATGGTTCCCGCAAACCACGTGTATGACCTCACTGCCCAAGCCACATATTTTAGAGCAGGTTCTATTTCTAGAAATCTTTTTCTATTCTCATCAACTGGCGAGAAGACCTCACAGGTCTGTTGTTTCTGTCCCAATATAGCCTTAAAGTTTTTAATGGGATTATGCTTCTAAAAAACTATCAAAGTAAAGGAGAAAATTGAGTGATTTGTGGGTTCCAATAACTTCAACCCTTTTCTGACGGTGTCCCTTTTGCATTTATTGCTATCCCACTTCCTATTTTTTTTTATTGTAATGTACAGAACTGTATGAGGATTTGTTTTATATGTAATATACGGTATTGCCAAAAACATGTTAGATATCTCAAAATATGTATAATGGTTGGATAAGTCTGAGGTACGTGGATCAAAGAGTAGAACATAATTGAGGCATATCACAAATGAAAGGGTCCTGCAGGCGTACATAATGCCTTCTGTCAAGCATGGCTGAGAAATGTCATGGTTTGGGGCTGCTTTGGTACTGGTAAGGTGTGAGATTTACTCAACGTGTTGAGAAAAATGAACCAGAAAGGTTACCACAAGGTTACTATTTAAGAGCATCCAGTCATTCACAGAAGTCATTATCAAAATGAATTTCATTGTGGAGCATGACTACAGTCAAAGTGTTCTTCTTGTTTACACAGAACTTGGCAAAGAATTAAGTTGCCAAATTATTACTTGTGGTCTCATGGCCATTTTTACATGTATTGAATTAAAATTAGACTGAAAACAGAGGTAAGTATAAGTTATTTTGAAGAGGAGTACATACATTCAGTACAATATACATACAATGTATAAACACACACACACATATAGTACAATATACACACAAATAGTATATACACACGTAAAGTATACAATGTACTCATCTACACAATATACAGCATATACATACCATATACACATCACAAATACACACAAATAAAGCATATAAACACACATATACAACACATACACATAACATATCCACACACATATAGAGCATATACACATAACATGTACACATCCATACATGTAGCCAAAGAGGCCTGGGATAAGGAGTCGAGCGATGATCTCAAACACCCCAGCAGGATAGTATAGGTGCAAATAAGACAAAACAGAGCACAAATCTTGTGTTATATCGTAACAGCGGGTGTGATGGTTAAATTATGATTCAGGACTCTCACCTAATAATGAAGAATCTACAAGCTTTGAATGATGTGAGTGCTGCAGCCAGTTCGTACTGTCCATGTTCAACTGGAGACCAGGATCCCGGTATCGTGTGGGTGTATTCTCTGTGACCCATCTGATGACAGTTCTGGTCCGGAGCTGAAACGCGTTGCAACCTTTATTTCTTCTAAATGCAGTTTTTATTTTATTTATTCAAATAAATAATCATTTTATCCAATGCCAGTTTTCTCAGGGGGTTGCAAGGCGCTGCTCCTCCCTTCTCCTTCGCATTACACAGAATACATCCATACATTTATACACTCATACCCATACATGTATATTCTCACTGTCAGGCAGTCTTCTTATCCCAGATAGATCAGAGGCCACAGATCTGACTTTATGTTGCCTAATAGCTGTTGACCATATGGAGTATGGACATTTGTTATATAAGCTGCTGTACTTAGGTGTGTGGAAGATGTGCACTGTAATAAACATATTATTCTGTACAATGAGCAGAATGATATGTATATAATGGTGCACACCCTCCATTCTTTAGAGAGAAAGGTTGGGTGGCCTTTAGAGAGAAAGGTTGCTATGGCTTGTTCATATATATATATATATATATATATATATATATATATCCCCTACAACCCCTTTAAGTAAAAAATATTGATATTGGTCTCAGTAATGCTTTAAGAAGGCATTAAGATAACAGTACACAATTTATGCCCTAAAAGTCATATGGAAGGCACATAAAAAGATTGAGATGAATCACATAAAACATTTTTATCCATCAATTGGTGCATGTCCTGACTCAGTTGCATGATAACATAGGTATTAATCCCCCAAAGGCTTACCTTAAAGGATTGTCTTTATCATACCTCATACAGAGCGGGGGACAGTGGAACAAGGTGCAGAGACTGATAAAAAACTGATCTGTAAACTGATGGATGCTCTTCAAGGATTTGCCTTCTAGCTGCAAGGAAATATTTGAACTAGAAACTTTTCTTTGGATTTATTGATATGATATAAGGCAGAAATATGGTTTGTTGTTGTTGTTACCAAGAGAATAAGTGAAACCTAAAAACAATAATAATAATTTAGGTTTATCTCAAAAATTGGATATCACTTTTTCCTGTTGTGTGAACGAGATAGTGAAACAGAATAAGAACACAATCTGAACGTATTTATGGAATAACACGCTGTGCCCGTAGGAAGCAATCTTTGGTTTAGAAGTTTTGAAGGACACGTGCAGAAAGGTTGATGCATTTGTCAGATTCAATAAGTATTAGGATTATTGAAAGGGGAAAAAAACACAAACAATATGTAACACTGAGAAAGAGCAACTGGAAGGATCAAAAAATGGAATTATCCAAAGGTAAACAATTTATTTTTATATGCAACTGAAGAACCGTAAAACATAGAAACATATTTGTAACATGTAGTATAAAAACATATTTGTTACAATAAGCAAGATATAGTATACAGGCAGTCCCCGAGTAACGTACAAGATAGGTTCCATAGGTTTTTTCTTAAGTTGAATTTGTATGCAAGTCGAAACTGTATATTTTATGATTGTAGATCCAGACAAAAAATTTTTTTGCCCCAGTGACAATTGGAGTTTCAAAATTTTTTGCTATAATGGGACCATGGATTATCAATAAATCTTCATTACAGACACCTTACAGCTGATCAATGAAGCCTGGGACTATAGTAAAGCATTCACAATGGGCAAAGAGGTCCGTCTTTAACTAGGGGTCATCTGTAAGTCGGGTGTCCTTAAGTAGGGGACTGCCTGTATAGTATAAAAATGAGCCTTATATCCAATTATGCACTTACTTTTACTGCCCATCGTCACAGACTTGGATATGTATTTATCAAAATTTTATTTTTAGATTTCATTTTTAAAATTTTGTATGTATAGAATTTTAAAGAAGACCAACATATGCTGTGTATTTCTACAAAGTTAGTATACATTGTCCCCTTGTACCATACATTGCCATTATTGATTATGATGACATATACATTAATAATGAAATATTGTTTTATGAAATACAAATCTCCTGGTTTTACTGTGTTTTGTATTTAGTGCCAATCCATCATACAAAGTCTGACTGTAAGGCAGCCCAATCTTCAGAGAAAATTCAAGGTTTCGCACAGAGAGCACCTCACATAAGCCTCCACATTTAGGGTGTGGGAAAACAATATAATACAATACAACACAATATAACTTTATTGATCCCTTTCGGGAAATTGGCTTGTACACAAACTGTGTACAATTGTACACATTTAAACGACAGAACACAAACATATAATTGATGGGGATAAGATTGGTGGGGGGGGGGGGGGAATTTCTGTCCTCCTCTGTACGGTCAATGGTGGCAAGAGGTGAAAATGGTCTTTTTGTAGCTAATTGATTTATTGTGCCTTTCGATTGCTGTTGGGACAAAGGAGTTCCTGTACGGCAGTTTATTTGTCGGTATTGTTCGCTGAAGGTCCTTAGTCGCTATGTATGGGAACAGTGGGTGCGATCTGTTACTTGTGATCATGGCAAATTTATTGGCGCATTTATCATGCCAGACATCCTCAAGTCTGGTGAGCGGAAAGCCAATTGTCTTCTGTGCCCATCCAATAATTTTAGCAATTTTAGCAAAGTTTGATGCTACCCCCCAAAAAGCACCCATAACGGGGTATTCCAATTTCAGCAAAAAAATATATTGTTTGTATAATAATAATATACAATTTACCAATATGTTTTCTGTTTCAATTCCTCAGTTTTCAAGATCTCTGGTTGCTGTCCTTCTATAGAAAGCTTCTAGTGAGTAGAAATTTGACCAAGGTCTCACAGGTGCTCGGCTTGTTATATTACATATTACCTCCTGTGATACTAAAGAACCATGGGGCACATTTACTAAGAGTAGTGCAAACTGCACTAAAACTGTGCTTGCCTGTGTATAATGCAGGGTGCGCCAGAAGGGTGCTCCAGAAATACGTCTCAGTCACTTCTTAAGCAAGCAGTTTGCAATGTTAAGAACAGCCAAAGTCTGAGAAAAAACTGGTGCACAGCCCTCAGTAAATGTGGACCCATAAACTTGTGTGACATCACATGACCATGGACAGATTTCTATCCACTGGAAGTAAACCTAGAAGCTTCTATAAGATTCCAGCAAGCAAAGATCTAGAAAACTGTGAGGAACTATTTTATCACACAAACAGTAACATAAATTTGCTGAAATCAGAACACCCCTTTAAGTATCCAATAAAACTAACTTTCCATTTCTATGTTCTGTCGGAGAGGAGGAGCAGCTGCTGGAGGTGTGTGTTATGCTAATATTCTCTCATACTGTCCAATCATTGGCAGGCAATGTCAGAGAAACCACTATAACAGTACTGAGCTGTGATTTCTCTATGTGCATCTAGAGGCTGCGTTCACACACATTTAGTCAACATTCTGCAAACGTGTAAATTATGTGAATGCAGACACAATGGGGCTCATTTACTTACCCGGTCCTGTCGTGATCCAGCGTTGCGTTCTGCGACGAGGATTCAGGTCTTCTGGCGATTCAGCAGGCTTTTTTTTTTGTTGAGAAAATAATGTATTTTTTATTATCTTTTTGGCGACATAACTTTAACATTTAAAAAATAAATACTTTATTTTCAATCAGGTTATATCATACAAAAGGCGATTCAGCAGGCTTGTGCGTCCAACTTCCTGCAGGTGTCGCTGCTGCACTGAGGTCCACCGGAGTTCACCATCTTCTCCCCGGTGCCACGCCCCCCCCCCCCCCCAGATTTCTGTCGTGTGAAACACAGTGGAATTCAGCACAAAACGGAAAAAGGCGGGAAACATAAACGTGATGTAAAGGTGTGATCATGATGTTTACATTTGCACTTACATCGCATTTTGGTTTGTGGACGAATTTGGGATCATTTGGCATTTGCATTTACATGGCGTTTGCGTTTATGTGGTGTTTGCTTCCCGTTTCTGTAGAATTTGTGTTAACTCTGTGTTAGTGGTGCATCTACATTCAATTAGAGGGGAGTCTATGTTTATGTGCCACTTGTGGCACATTTTAAACACCATGTTAACTGAATATTAGCAGAATGTTAACAGAATACACAGCATCTAGAAGAGCATCTAGAGAGAGTTTGCTTACACTATCTACATTATCTATCCTGATTGGACAGTATAAGAGAAGATTAGCATGACACATGCCTCCATCTCCATCCCCAGGTCCTCCTCTCTGACCAAACCAGATTATAATGGTCAGATACTGGGACTGATATCTCAGAAACCATGATGGATAGAAATAAAATTCAAAGTGCCCCTAAATCTGTGTAGCAGCCCCTACAGAATCTCCACGTGAGGTGGTGAAAGGTCCTCTTTAATTATCGAAAGCACGACAAAACTGCAAAAAAGTTAACAGGTGGATTTATTCAATAAGCTACATTTTCATACCCAACACTTGCCTGAGTAACGTCAGACCTATTACCTAGGATGCTTTTATGGAATGCTGTCTCTTTCTATGGAAATTTATACATTTATATTTGTAAAGAATCCATTCTTGGGATAGAATCTGTTTCTTTCTTAATGATTACAGCAAGGAATGTAACCTTTTACTGAATATTTCAATGTTGTTGAACTTCTGGAATTAATGTATAGTAATGTATGATATTGTAGGCGGTGTTGTATTCAATAACCACAGTCCATGTCTGCTTCTTGCCTGCAAACTCATGATGGTTGTTAAAAAAAAAGGTTATGTTTATGGATTGAACAATTGCAGTGAAAAAGAGAATAAAACAATCATATCTACTGTGTGCAGCAGGGAGTCTGGGGATTCGGTAGTGATCACCATGTACACGACCCGCATTTATTCCATAAAGAAATGTGTTGTACCTCAAATCTACTGGCAAATAAAAATAACAATAAAAAGTTGCAATGGGATTCAGAGCAGGAGTACAAGGCTTTTCCTTACATGAAATACCTAATTTATTTTATATTCTACTGTAATCTGTATAGAATATGTTATAGAGATGTAGCTGAGCTAAATAATTCATACAATTCTTGTCTGTATTGTTATTTCAACTTTATGCATTTAATAATTCACCAGATTAATAATGCAGTCCTATGTAAAACACATTGTAAACTTGTCATCTGAATGATACAGAAGGCCCAGTTTACACACATCTCTTTTGGGAAACCAGTAAACCTTCCAAACAAGGGCCTATGTCTATAGCCTGTGACCTAACTAAACCAGTGCCCTTTGCTGCATTGATTAGGAGCAATGAAAAAAGTTTTGATCATTGTCTTTGCCAAACCAGAGATTTACAGTTAATTCAGTTTGTTTATTAAGTCATGTCTTCATTTAAAGGAAATCCACCACTTAAAAAAAACAGAAAAACATGTAATATCTACAGATACTTACCTAAACTCCTCTTGATGTTGATCCCCACACTGTCCTCCACTAAGCTTGACAAGCCGGGATCATCTAGAAAAGAAACTTATGATTAGCAGCATGGAGTGCGTGGACAAGATGTCAAGTGCACTGGGCTGCTAATTATGCACTGCCCCACACCTCCCTTTCCCATGATTGAAACATGGGAGAGGGAGTTGATGTCACATGTGAGGCTTGAGAGAGGGAGGTGGCGAGGACATGCATAATTAGCAGCCTAAGCACCGGACATCATGTTCCCGTGCTTCGTGCTGCTAATTTTAAGTTTCTTTTCCAGGTGATCCTCTCGTGTCAAGCTTACTGGAGGACAATGTCAGGATCAACATCAAAAGGAGGGAAGTATCCATACATGTTTTTTGTTTATTTTAAGTGCTTGACTTCCTTTAATGTAGCACTATAGGCATAGTTTTTGGAAAACAAATTTCATATTTCTAACCTAGAATTTGAGAGTAGACATACATGGCTTTGAAGACTCTATGTGCCTGCAATATAGTACCACTGATAATGTAACATACATCATAAAGCATCTTCTCTCAGCCTTGTTTCTACACTTTTCCCTGCAGTGAGAAGTGTAGACTATATCACGAGAGCATAGAGGGATAAGACTTAGAGATCTGAAGAAGTATTAACGGGCCATAAGACTCTCTGAAGTGCCCACATTGAGGAAAAGGTGTTGTCAATCTGTAATGTAGGAATCCCCTTAAATTATCTTCCAATCCAATTATGTGGGGGCAGTCATGGAAGCAAGGTCCTATGTATCTGCCTTTTCAGATATATAGTCCCATTCTAAACTATTAATTAGACTTAAATTCTTTGAAGCCTTAGGCCGTTCTACACTTGCGAGTGTGATGCAATGAACTTGTATCACACTCGCAGCGCATGCTGCCCGGATCTCACAGCCCGAACGCTGCAAACCGGAACTGAACTGACATGCTGAGTTCACTCCCGGTGTGCAGCGTTCAGGCTGGGAGATCCCGGTAGCACAGATTGCCAGTGTGATGCGAGTTCATTGCATCACACTCGCAAGTGTTGAACAGGCCTTTGAGATGCCAAAATCTCAAATATCTTTATCATATAATAGGAGTATCATAGTAGATAAAGACAGAACCCCATCTATAGATCAATGGATTAGAAATGTAGTACAATTTGCCAGGACTGAAGAACTTAGATTGTATTAAAAGACCCCATTTACAATATCTTTAATTGTGGGCTTCTTGGCTCCATTAATTTTAAAGAGATATATGTAAATGCAGATTAATGTGTGATGCCTCCTGATTCCCCCCCTTAATGTTGGTTTTTGGATACTCGCCAATCTTCTTTCTCCCCATTACGAGCTCCAGTTAACCCTCTGAATCTGTGCTGGCACAGCTGCATTCCAATGTGGTTGTAGTAGTTACATGTACTGTATCACCTGAATGCATTGATGTGTATACTTACCCTGTTAAAGGAATACTCCAGTCAAAGCAAATACATTGAATGCATGGTTCAGGGCTTGAAGGGAGGAGCAGGACTCATTTCCATTGTATTCCCAGAAGCTAGTGTCATTATCCTCCCTTCAGGCCTGCATAAGGTAGTATTCAATGAATCAGCTATAATTGGAGTATTGCTTTAAAGGGAACCTACCACCACATATCTACCTATAAAGGTAGATAGGGTGGTAGGTGGACCTATAGGACGCGAGGATAGCCCTTTTAAGTCCTGCAATCTTTAGCAAACTTTTATTCAGTATATATGTAAATTTCCGTACACGGCTACCGGGGCGTGGAGTAGCCGGAGCTGAGGCGGAACAAAAAGGCTACCGGGGCGTGGAGTAGCCACAACGTGGGGCCTCAGCTCCGGCTACTCCACATCCCAGTAGCCACGTACGGAAATGTACATGTATACGGAATAAAAGTTTGCTAAAGATTGCAGGGACGTGAGGATTAGCCCTTAAAAGGGCTATCCTCACGTCCTATAGGTCGATCTACCATCCTATCTACCTTTATAGGTAGATATGTGGTGGTAGGTTCCCTTTAATGTTTGTTATATGTGCCCATCCCCCTAAATTATTCATTTCAGACAAGTCATTAGAAGAATTATCAGATTCCTTATTTGAGCAGTTGAAGTGGTGTATTGGGACAGGAACCTGATTTACAGAAACGTTTTGATATTTCCTC
The DNA here is from genome assembly GCF_040894005.1 of Engystomops pustulosus. Taxonomy (NCBI): domain Eukaryota; kingdom Metazoa; phylum Chordata; class Amphibia; order Anura; family Leptodactylidae; genus Engystomops; species Engystomops pustulosus. Next base: position 242,134,140 of record NC_092411.1, read on the forward strand.
GACCAGCAAACTCAAATATACATCGGACGATGAAGTACTATAAGGAGAAACCTCGGCCTGAGCTCTCTCCGTACCTGCCAGCAACTTCCAGTTAACTTGTTAGGTGCCACAGTCGAACCCATGCTGCAGTGCTGCACATGGGCACCACCATTTTTAAATGGCTGTCAGTGCCCCTATGACATCATCAGGGAGTGCTGATCATTTGCCATGACACTTGGGGGCCTGTTAGAGGTTCTTATAGATTTCATTCAGCACTCTGTTACCATCTGCTGGAGCCAGATTGTAATACGGAAGCAGTACACTCACCGGCCACTTTATTAGGTACACCATGCTAGTAACGGGTTGGACCCCCTTTTGCCTTCAGAACTGCCTCAATTCTTCGTGGCATAGATCCAACAAGGTGCTGGAAGCATTTCTCAGAGATTTTGGTCCATATTGATATGATGGCATCACACAGTTGCCGCAGATTTGTCGGCTGCACATCCATGATGCGAATCTCCCGTTACACCACATCCCAAAGATGCTCTATTGGATTGAGATCTGCTGACTGTGGAGGCCATTTGAGTACAGTGAACTCATTGTCATGTTCAAGAAACCAGTCTGAGCTGATTCCAGCTTTATGACATGGCGCATTATCCTGCTGAAAGTAGCCATCAGATGTTGGGTACATTGTGGTCATAAAGGGATGGACATGGTCAGCAACAACACTCAGGTAGGCTGTGGCGTTTCAACGATGCTCAATTGGTACCAAGGGGCCCAAAGAGTGCCAAGAAAATATTCCCCACACCATGACACCACCACCACCAGCCTGAACCTTGATACAAGGCAGGATGGATCCATGCTTTCATGTTGTTGACGCCTATCCGAATGTCGCAGCAGAAATCGAGACTCATCAAACCAGGCAACGTTTTTTCCAATCTTCTACTGTCCAATTTCGATGAGCTTGTGCAAATTGTAGCCTCAGTTTCCTGTTCTTAGCTGAAAGGAGTGGCACCCGGTGTGGTCTTCTGCTGCTGTAGCCCATCTGCCTCAAAGTTCGACGTACTGTGCGTTCAGAGATGCTCTTCTGCCTACCAGTGATTTGAGTCACTGTTGCCTTTCTATCAGCTTGAACCAGTCTGCCCATTCTCCTCTGACCTCTGGCATCAACAAGGCATTTCCGCCCACAGAACTGACGCTCACTGGATGTTTTTTCTTTTTCGGACCATTCTCTGTAAACCCTAGAGATGGTTGTGCGTGAAAATCCCAGTAGATCAGCAGTTTCTGAAATACTCAGACCAGCCCTTCTGGCACCAACAACCATGCCACGTTCAAAGGCACTCAAATCACCTTTCTTCCCCATACTGATGCTCGGTTTGAACTGCAGGAGATTGTCTTGACCATGTCTACATGCTTAAATGCACTGAGTTGCCGCCATGTGATTGGCTGATTAGAAATTAAGTGTTAACGAGCAGTTGGACAGATGTACCTAATAAAGTGGCCGGTGAGTGTATATTCACAATATATTGCAATACAGTTATACTCAAAAAGATACGGTCTGTGAAAATACTGGTAGGAAAAACAGAAACATTCAAACCCAAAACTCTGTTCATTTATAACTATGGGGCAGATTTACTTAGAAGCACTCCTGACTTTTTATTTAACTTCCATAAAAAGAGATGAACATCACATATATCTTAGCACTGCGTCCATGTGGTGGACTACAATGTCCAGCCTACGCGTTTCGAGCGTATACACCCGCTCTTTGTCAAGGCAAAGAGCAGGTGTATACGCTCGAAACGTGTAGGCTGGACATTGTAGTCCACCACATGGACGCAGTGCTAAGATATATGTGATGTTCATCTCTTTTATGGAAGTTAAATAAAAAGTCTGGAGTGCTTCTTCCCAACACAACGCGCTGGATCATTTTCTTTTTCGAATTGTTTGCTGTTCCACGCGCTGGTCGCGTGGGATACGAGCTGCCGTGATGGAAGTTTCCCGAGGACGAAACTGACCGGGTGAGAGCAATTTACCTACCACTTCACACCTTATACACAAAACTAAAGCAGATTTACTTACCTGATCCAGCGAGTTCCCCGAAAGTGCATAGTCCGCCTATAATGCACTCTGCATTCACTAAGATCGTGCGCCCAATATCCTGCATGTGTCGTTTCCCCGCTCAGGTCCATCGGAGTTCACCTTCTTCTTCCTGGTGCATGTGAGTGCATTGTCTTGCAACATATTCGAAAGTTAAATCCCGCACTCAGTCCAAATCAGTTGGATTATCTGACGGCGTGCTTCCCCCCCCCATTTCTGTCGCATGAAAGCCAGCACAGCTGCGCCACAATCCGTTCGTGTGTGACACACTTAGAGTGCAAACACAGTGTTAAATACCTGTCAAAGCTGCGCAAATCCCAAAAACGACAAACAGTCAGACGAAAGTGCGATCCACGACCCTTAGTAAATAAGCCCCATTATGTTTAAGTATAGTTAAGCTTTAAGGATAAATATCCCCTTTCCAGTTCCGGTAGCCCAAAATGTTTCCAAAAATTCTTAGTCCACCAAATATCTTTGAAATACGATGCCAATATAAGTTTCTATTTAATGTTTCACTAATTTCTAGTACTGATCCATCTATGATTTACCATAGCCTGGATTAATAGTAAAACTACAGTTGTACTATTAGAATTTACCCCACCGATATTGTGAGGTCTGTTTTCCTTTACTAATCTTACTAAGTACACTTCTCAAAAGACAACAATAAATTCTCTGTACAGAGAATTGGAGAGCTAAGGCATGTGTGAAATTGTATTACATCAAGCACAATGGCTTAATCCCTGTATTTTGCCAACTATAATTTTGTGTTCTATCATCAAAATAATTTTTTACACTTTTGCTGCCAAATATTTCAAGGCAGTTTTCTCAATTTTGACATAATCTGATAAGACTTGATTTGTGATTTTTTTTTTAAATCAGGTAGAACTGATATACCAGGCATATATCAGATAATTGTTAACAAAAAACCCACAATTTTAAAAAATTAAAAATGGAATAATATAGCCTTAGAGTTACAGAAACATAAAGGCTGATAGTTTTCGGATATACAGTTGAACCCAGAAGGTTACATACACTATTTAAAGAGACACATATGAAGTTTTTCTCAATATCTGAGAAATGTTGGTATTAGGAACAACATTATCTATTTTTATGGCAATTTTATTACTTTCTGCAAAGTCAAAAGTTTACAAATGTATCATTAATATTTGTAATATTAAACTGTATAACTTCCACAGTAGTTGGTCCTTGCAGAACTGTTGTAACTAGTAATGTTTGTAGCCTGTTGCTGTCACCTGGCTTTTCAGTTTTGTCCATAAATGTCCTATAGGGTTGAGGTCAGGGCTTTGTGGTGGCCACTCCAAACATTGCCTTTGTTATCCTTAAGCCACTTAGTAAAACGTTAGGCAGAAGCTTCAGGTCATTGTGCATTTGGAGGACCCATTTGGGCCTAGGCTTTACCTTCCTGGCTGATGTCTTGAGATGCCACATAATGTTTTATCCTCATGATGCATCTTTTTTTTTTAAGTGCATCAGCCAGCAAAACAACCCCCCAACATGATGCTGTCTCACTGTGTCACAGTTGGGATGGTGTTCTTGGGTTTGAAGGGTTCTCCTTTTTTCCTTCAAATCTAACAATGGTCTTTATGGCCACCAGTTCCATTTCTGTTTTGTCAGACCAAAGGACAAGTCTACAAAAATTAATTTCTTTGCACCTGTGTGCATTTGCAAACATTTATTTGTCTTTTTATGTTTCATATGGCTTCTTGGTTCCTTTCAGCCCATATTGATACAGTACTTGTGTCAATGTAGATAATGACACAAACTATTACCAGCTGTAACCATAATCTTCACAAGGTCATTTTCTTCTTGGGTTGATATGCACATTTCAGGCTGAAGCACATTTAACTCTGGGACACAGAACACATCTACTTCCTGAGCTGTATGATGGCTGCGCATTACCATCTTGTTTGTACTTGGGTATAATTGTTTTGTACAGATGAATAAGGCACCTTCAGGGATCTGGAAATTGCACATAAGGCTTAACCAGACTTGTTCAAGACCACAATTCTCTTCTTGATATCTTGTCTGATTTCTTTTAACTTGTTGAAGTTACAGAAAGAAGCAGTGTGTTTCAGATGTGCCTTAAAAACATCCACAGGTCTGTCTCTATTTAACTGAGATGTTACCAATGAACAATCAGAAGCTTCCACAGGCATGACATCATATGGACTCTTCCATGCAGTTTAAAGGCATAGTAAGTTTAGTGTATGTAAACTTTTGAATTTGCAGAAAGTAATAAAAAATGCCTTAAATTCTCTCTCTGTTTCTCGCATTCTCCTCGTTCTGGCATTTGGCAAATATAATAATTTTGATAATCATAATCATATTTAACCTCAAATGGGAAAGATTTATTCTGATTTCATGTCAGATAGTGAGAAAACTCAATACATAGTCATTGGGACTCATTTACTAAGGGCCCGAATTGCTCATTTTTGTTGGGTTACCCGAAAATTACCGGTTTGATCCGGGTTTTTGGCGCACGCGATCGGATTGTGTTGCATCAGCGCCGGGTTGCATGCTACGGAAATCAGGGGTGGGGGTGGCACTTGACACTCACTTACATGCACCAGGAAGAGGATGGTGAACTCCGGCGGACCTCGGCACAGCAGCGACACCTGCTTGATATCGGGCGCACAACCTTAGTGAATACCAATCTCTGAATCAACGTCGGACAATGCGCCGTGGGATTCCAAATGGACCAGGTAAGTAAATGAGCCCCATTATGTCCAATCCACTGTCAACAAAAGTCAATATCACGTGTGAATGGGGAGCATATTTATCAAATTTAGTGTTAAAATCACACTCTCTTAGGCTACATTCACACGGCTGTATGGGGGACGTATATACGGCCAACAGATATGGACTGTATATACGTCCCCCATAGACGGCAATGGGCTCATGGTGCTGTAGGGGAGGGGTATGGTGCAGCACACGTGCGGCGCCGTACCGTTCCGTAGCCTGGAGAAAGAAAGGACAAGTCCTATCTATCCTTGTAACACAGCACCATACACCGCTGTGGGAGGGGCGGGGGTGAGCAGAGCCCTCCTCATCCCTCACGGGTGCCAACGCGTGCCCGCCGTGCTACGGTACAGCGGAACATGTGTCGTGTGAATGTAGCCTTAGACTGGTCAATGGAAGTTAAACAGGACTCCTCATGCTAAAGAACTCTCTGGGATCTGAAAAACATTGTACAGGCGGTCCCCTACTTAAGGACACCCGACTTACAGACGACCCATAGTTAAAGACGGACCCCTCTGCCCACTGTGACCTCTGGTGAAGCTATCAGGATGCTTTAATTTAGTCCTAGACTACAATGATCAGCTGTAAAGTGTCTATAATGAACATTTATTGATAATCCTTGGTCCAATTACAGCCCAAAATTTTGAAACTCCAATTGTCACTCGAGCAAAATAAAATTTTGTCTGGATCTACAATTATAAAGTATATAGTTTCGACTTACATACAAATTCAACTTAAGAACAAACCAATGGACCCTATCTTGTACGTAACCCGGGGACTGCCTGTATTAAAAAGCATTTTCTCCTCCAATACGTTACTCTCTACTGAGCTATAGACATACTCATACATACTCCATGGTTTAATTTGGTAGCACACTGGCCCTTCTAAACTCTTATGAGCCTGATATGTCATCCTGTTTTGATGCATCTCTGCTTGTCCCACTATCAGTTACATATTGTCTGTTTCTATTTTAGAGTGGTCAGGAATTTTGGGTATAAGTCATTTTGGGTATAAATCGTTACAGCATATGTTTCCTGTGATATTTATGTATTATAATTTGGTTGTGACATAGGGTGGTAATGGTCATGACCAGCTACTCACTCTAGTTCTTTATGTACAGCTGTATTCTGGCCATAAATATGGGATGTATTTCAACCAAAGGAAATACGGTGGATAATGGGACATGCTCTATATTTTTAAACATCCCTCTCAAAGTATGGTACGATACTGTTGACAATACGGCCATGTACATGGATGGCCGTATTGCCCATAGGAAAGCATGGGGCCAAATGCCTGCCGTATATATGGCCATTTTGATATGTTCTCTACACGTTCATGTGCATGGGGCTTTATATTTCACATCCTACCCTTTCCTCTCATAAAAGGAACCTGTCACCAGGAGACCCATTTTTAGCACTCCCCCAGTCCGCACAGAGCATAGTACATACACTACCAAAGTGTTTTTGTATAAAAAATTGGTTTTACAGCAAAAAAAGATATGTTATATTGTACCTTTCATTAGCATCTGCTGTGTGACTAGGCAGTTGCCAAAAAGGGAGGGGCTGGAAAGTAGCAGTTTCCCCCAACCCTTGGGAAACATGTGAGCTTTTCAAATATATGAATAACTCCCCACACTCAGGATTGGCTGTAGAGGAGCAGGGGGCGTCGCTAAGCCCAGTGATGGGTGTTTTCATATATTTGAAAAGGTCACATGGAGTAGCTGTTCCCCAAGGTGGGGGGAACTGCTCCTTTCCAGCCCCTCCCATTTGACAACTGCCTAGTCACACAGCACATGCTAATGAAAGGTACAATATAACATATCTTTTTTTCTGTAAAACCTATTTTTAATACAAAAACACTTTGGCAGCATATGTACTATGCTCTGTGGGGTCTGGGGGAGTGCTAAAAATGGGTCTCCTGGTGACAGGTTCCCTTTAAGCCCTGTTTCACACAATTAAAAACTTGGTTCTTATAAGTATCCCCTTACTTTTAGACTGTTTAGTTTCCTTACATATTGTTTCCATATTGCATGTTGTCGCTTCTGCATTGGACTTACTCTGTTTCGTGCCAATTATCCCAAGTACAATTTTTCTGTATATTGTACTTCATATGAATAAAGTAATGTTTCACTTTTTATTTATCTTATTAAGGCATTTTCATTCTTTAAAAATTTTGATTTATTTTAAAAATTTATTTCACTATAAAACTTCAAGCTCAAGACATTATAGAGAACAGCTTTTCTTTTTTTCTGGGTCATCCCACTCCCAAGAGCTACAAAGAAGACGTATCTACGCTGCCAGCACATGAATGAAGACATATTTAAACATTTATATTGTTATGTCAGTCATTCTCGCCCCTTACTGTGCAAGTTAATGAATATTATTATCTAAGTCAATGCAATTAGTTATAGTTGGTATACTAGAACTTTATGCTTAATATTACAAGATAACGGTATGTTGCTCGGAGCCAATGATAAATATGCAGGACAAGGCTTACATTACTAAAGGTTTTTGTGTATTTTATAAAAAAGGCATTGCCGCTATAAGATCTTAGTGATGTTGGAATAAAACACAGCAAAGCAATAAACCTTGTACAAGATAATTGTTAAAGAATTGTCCAGGATTATTATTAGCAGGGGTGGTCTAAAATAACAAAACAACAAAACACCTCTCTTCTTTACTCTGACCCAGTGCAGATATTTTGTTATTTCAAAAAAAAAAAATAAGCAAAATAAAAATCATGCAAACTTTGCAATGATCTATAAAATATGCTGCTCTTTTTGTTCAATTGCAACACATAATTTGGGTGTTGGGAACCAATGGCTACTGGTTCTATGACTATAGCAGTCGGACAGTGTAGTGGAGGGGAAGTTGGGCCAAAGTATATAAAACAACCTAATACTATGGGTTACAAAGTAGAATGAAAAAAAAAAATGACACTGCCTCTCCCTGACAATAAACTTGCAATTTCTTCAGCCTTGTGTGGCAGGGCTGGTATTAGTAAGTGGTTGATTTGAAGTCTATGGATCTTCAGTGGATTGATCCAAACTTTTTTACTTGGCAGTCGAAAAGTCAAAACAGAAAAAACAAGTGGGACTCCTTGAGATAAGTCTTTTTTGTGTATGTAGTTCTTCCTTCAACCAAATGTTACCGATTTGGGAAGGCACTAAACGTGCAAAACCGCCTGTTGCCTTGAGGAATTCCAGAGTCCACCTTGTCTTGCGTGTTTAATAAAGTTTAGATTGAACCTTCTCTATGGTTGACCAAAACAATGAGCTGTACAGTTACTAATTCACCAGCAAAGATATGGTACACTGCTGTCAACGTAAGGAACTGAAATCTTTAGATAATTTGCTTGTATGATATAGACATATACTGTGATCTTTCCAGAGGAGGGGAGCAAGTTAACTGGTTATAGAGAAGTTACCTTTATAAAGTTTTAAAAACCTGTCTGGTACCCTACTGTAAGAAAGCTGTATAAAAATATAGAGCATGTCCTATTTTCCACCGTATTTCTATTCTGTACTGCCCATAGAAGTCAATGGAAAAGTATAAAACATAGGCTAAATACATGCTGCATATGGCTGTGCACCGTATGCTACCGTATATACGTGCAGTATCCCGAACCAGTAGGAGGTGCATCTTGTCAGCCAGCTAATAGTCAGCCATCCATCATTTGCCAGCACACCGTATTTTATACGGATACTGTGCAATATGTTGCCATACTGTTGCAATATGTCCCGTATTTACGGCCAGAATACGGCCATATTTACAGAACAGAAAAGACCATACAGTCGTTTGCATGAGGTCTTATGCTAAGGAGAAACCTGCTACATGAATATTCAAACACGGAGAGTTAGAAAAAAAACAAAAATAAATAAACAAAAAATGATTTTCTGAAAAAGCATTTCTGTTAAGTAGGATTGTGTTGATGTGGCTCAGACTAGAGCAATATCATGTAACCATGGGAAATATAATGAATATTTAAAGCCATGAACTAGCAACAAATCATATCATAAGAAATTGTATAACACAATTTATTTTGTGATAGAGGCATTACAAGAGATACAGAAAAGTGTGAGTAAAATGAATGTACTATAATGTGGAGGGCTATAAAACAAATATTACTAAAAGGTTTGTATGAAATGGAACATGAGTTGTGGCTCTCTAGAATAATGTAATGATGAGAATTTATGCATAGCTGGCTATTCTAAGTCCCCTGGTCTGTGAATGTGTGCCCCATAATGTTTGCCCAGTAATGATGGTTATAATGAATATAACATGCAGTAAAGCAACATACAATAAACATAAATCACATTTCCAGTCTGCTTCAGTGCACGCAGTGCTCCCCAAAGCAGCTTTAAGTGCTTTGCATTTTTTATATTATACATTTCTTTAGGAAAGCTTGAAATGCGTTGCTGTGAATTTCTGTTCTGAAATCTCTTTAAAATGGGCTCAGACTGATTCTTTTGAAATATATATTAAAAACTGTTAAGTAAAATATTACAAACTGTAATGATTAAAGAAAAAAAAAAACCTTTGGAGTTTTCCTTACAATTTTGCCTTGTGCTAATGATGTCTGGAGTAATGCATATTTAATCTTATGAAGAGCACCGTGCATATTTTACAAGACATATAAAACTATCAAGAGACCTAAACAAGGGAACAACTTGTAGCCTACAAATGATTTGATGGCCCCCAAAATGTGTTTCTTGAATTATTCATGCTATGTGTTTGAGAAAATTATAGCATATACAAAGTGCAATACATGTCTCCTAACTGTTCTGTAAAACCTTGGACAATAACTTTGGTAACAACGGATGCCCTAAAAAAACACATTTTTAAAATTTTTTGACCATGACTATATTTTAATTTCCAAATGGGGTCTTATAATTTTGACAACTGGTACAACCACCATCAGTTGCTGTGGGCATTTGGTATGTTAAGTCTGTGAAAGTAGACGGCTCAGGACAATTGGGCTCATTTACTAACTGCACTTTGGTCAAATAGTCTGCCGATTTCTGATCCGGGCCGCATTTAGTGGAGGATTTTGGCGCAGGGGGGGGCAGACTGATTTGTACTAAGAGCGGGATTTAACTTTGAAATTGTGTCGCAAGCCAAGCACTTAAATGCACCGGGAAGAAGATGGTGAACTCCGGCGGACCTGAGCGTGGAAGCGACACATGCAGGATATCAGGCGCACAATTTACGTAAATCGTGGCAGAGTTCATCTTCATCGAGAATTCCAGATCAGGGATCGCGCAGGTGCCGTATAAGTAAATGTGCCCCAATGTGTTGTAACCATCAGGGAGCTGGTTGTTGGGACAAAACCAATTGTATTGATTACCTATCCTAACTTTTTCACTCATATTCACTTTAATGGTTCTGTGCTTCACACAGGCTAATGAATGAGACAAAAACTTTAAGTCTGCTTACATCAGAACCCATGAATTTGCAGGTGGGTGGTGGTAGGTTGGTGTTGAGGGAGCCTTAATCAAATTCTTACATTAAAACCTATGAACATGTAGCCATGCCCCTAAGACTGACATATGTTGAAGAGAAGGATCATCATACAAGGGGACTATCGCTTGCCCCCATACAGAAAGGAGCCCACTAACTCCAAACACAATACAGGCAGTCCCTGACTTGAAAACACCCAACTTACAGATGGCCCCTCATTACAGACAGACTTCTCTGCCCACTATGACCTCTGGTGAAGCTTTCTGGATGCTTAGTTTAGTCCCAGGATGCAGGGACCCTCTGCAAGGTGTCTGTAATAAAGCTTTCTCGATAATCCTTGTTGCTTTGACAGCAAAAAAATGGAAAATCCAATTGTCATCGGGAAAAGATACATTTTGTCTGGAGTTACATTTATAAAATATACCTGTTCTGACTTGCATACAAATTTAACTTAAGAACAAACCTAAAGAACCTATCTTGCAACTTTGGGACTTCCTTTACTATCATTTGTTTTTGTTTTTTTACAAACCGTGTATGAGGAAGGTCTGCTAAGACCAAAACATTAATGTGTATTGTTGCTCAATAATCTGAAGAGCATATCAAGAAATCTTGATATAATGCATAATTGTCTAGGTGGGACCACTAAAACCCTTATAGGAACGCTGTGAGATTCTCTAACCCCACATATTTTAGACTTTAGGGAACTTCATTTATTTAATTGGCTTATTATGTGCTTAGTTGTTATTTATTATAATTTTTTTTTTCTAATTGATGTTTTCATTTTATGATTTGAATCACATGCATTGATTTACTTAAGATCTGGAGGGCCAATCTAAGCAGTAGGTGGTCAACAGAGTTGCAGTAGGAATGGACCAAACAACATGCTACAATCAGCCAATGCTTTGGCAAAACCAGAAATATTTGCAAAAGGTAATGCCTTTTGTATAGATTACCGTAACTTATTCTCTGTAGCCCAACAGGGGAAAATAATAAGACAATTAAAATCCCATTATGAAGAATTATTGAACTGTTTGATAAATTGAGACGGAATACGGGTGTCTATAAAGTTAGAATATTTTATCAAAAATACTTTGTAAATCACGTAAATTATGGAGATTCTTACCAAGATCTGATATTGAAATTCTTCTTCTGTTTCTTCTTATTATGATAACTTATGTCTTGATATTTTTCTAAGTGTACATTTTCTTTCTTTTCCAGGAAATATATTTGTCGTGAGCCTAGCTGTGGCAGATTTGGTGGTGGCCATTTACCCATATCCCTTGGTAGTGACATCAATATTTCGAAAAGGATGGAATCTTGGATATCTGCATTGCCAAATTAGTGGATTCTTGATGGGAATAAGCGTAATAGGATCTATATTCAACATTGCTGGGGTCGCAATCAACCGATATTGCTACATTTGTCATAGCCTCAAATATGACAAGTTGTACAGTGACAAAAATTCATTATTCTACGTAATTCTAATTTGGGTGCTAACGTTCATTGCCATTGTGCCAAATTTATTTGTTGGATCATTACAATATGATCCTCGGATCTACTCCTGTACATTTTCACAGTCTGTTAGTTCGGCATACACCATAGCAGTGGTGTTTTTCCATTTTATACTCCCAATAACCATAGTGACTTTTTGCTACTTACGTATATGGATCTTGGTTATTCAAGTGAGACGAAGGGTGAAACCAGACAACAAGCCCAAGCTGAAACCTCATGACTTCAGAAACTTTTTGACAATGTTTGTGGTATTTGTGTTATTTGCAGTCTGCTGGGCTCCTTTGAACTTCATCGGCTTGGCTGTTGCTGTGAACCCAGACACAATTTTACCTAGGATCCCAGAATGGTTGTTTGTCGGCAGTTATTACATGGCATATTTCAACAGTTGCCTTAACGCTATCATCTATGGTCTCCTGAACCAGAACTTCAGGAGAGAATACAAGAGGATAATCATATCTATTTGTACTGCAAAGATATTCTTTCAAGAAAGTTCTAATGATGGAGTGGAGAAGATAAAAAGCAAACCATCACCAATGTTAACAAACAACAATCAAGTCAAGGTTGACTCGGTATAATGCCCCTTTCACACATAAGCGTGAAATGGCAGTCATCGTCCGCTAAAGCGTGGTACAGTACAGTGTCACTGTACTGTGCCGTCACCTGAAAAAAGATAGATCATGCTCTATCTGTTGCAGTATGTATGGCCTGGCAGCATGTCTAGCTATGGAGAGGGGAGGGGTAAAGAGAGGAGCACTCCCCCCTCCCCTTCTGTAGCCGAACATATGCTACGCCTGGCTGAAAGCAGCCTAAACTTGGATTGTACATGTGCATATAAATATTATTAAATGGGAACTCCACATTATTTTAATCAAGGACCGGACTTATCTAACCTCGTATGGGCCTGTCCTTATGAAGTCTGTCACTGTCAGTGTTACTTGGATAATGGCATTGTGTGCAATGATCATCCTCATTCCCCTACAAAGTGACTCTCAATTTTAGTTTATTCATACATTTCTGTGAATGTTAATGCAAAGAAAAGTACCTCTAAAATTATTTAAAGGGAAATGCAAGTATTTACCAAAACTTTACACTGAACTTAAACTGTAAGGTGTCTGGAATTAAGTTTAATTGATAGTCCTTGTTCCCCTGATAGAAAAAATTTTTTGAAAATCCAATTGTCATTGGGAAAAGAACATTTTGATTGGAGCTACAATTATAAAATATACAGTGGATATGGAAATTATTCAGACTCCTTTCAATTTTTTCACTCTTTGTTTCTTTGCAGCCAAGTATTAAGACCCTTTACTGTGACAACTCACATGCTTGAGATGGTTCTACTTCATTGTCTACATTTCTGTTTGTTTTCCTTCCTGATGGGGTGCAGAGTGTACATTAATGAGCAAAAAAAGAACTTTTTTGACTTTACTAATTGGCTACAATGAAACATTTGTGTTTTTTGAGTGAAAAATTTAAAGGGGTCTGAATACTTTCCATACCGACTATACCTGTTCAGACTTACTGGTCTAATTAGTGTAGAGAAAAATATATGGGGACTGAACAACAAGTGCATACTTTACATTACTTTAGGGTAATGTAGAACCAAAGCAGTCCTAAGAGAATGTCTGTGTCTAGACTAATCTATCACTGGTCAGAAACGTTTTGCAATACAGTATATTAAAACAGATAAATACAGTCACTCCCTGGGTTACAAACAAGATATGTTCTATAATTGTAGTTCCAGCCAAATATTTTTGGATTTTGAAAATTTTCGATTGTCAAGGGAACAAGGATTAACAATAAAGCCTTATTGGAGACAACTTTGATAATTGATATGTTTATCATTGCAACCTGGGGCCAAAGTTTAGTGAAACTACCTGGGGGCACAGTGGTCAAAGATGTCCGCCTGTAAGGCCCCTTCTACACTCGTGAGTGTGATGCAATGAACTCGTATCACACTCGCAACGTGTGCTTCTCAGCTCGGTCGGTCCGAACGCTGCAAACAGGAACTGAACTGACATGCTGAGTTCAGTTACGGTTATCAGCATTCGGGACGTGCGATCTGAGAAGCACATGTTGCGAGTGTGATGCGAGTTAATCGCATCACATTTGCGAGTGTAGAAGGGGCCTAACTAGGAGTCATCTGTATGTCGGGCGTTCTTAAGTCAGGGTTTGCCTGTACACTTACACATAGATCGCCTTTTTACTCCAAGTAGTAAAAAGTCTATCGTACCTGAGGCAATACTCAATTTTTTCAAAAGTTTAAATGAAAATATATTAAGCACACAGAAGGTCATGTTGACTTTTTCTAATATATTTTCTAGGAGTTCTCATTTAACAAATATTTTAGAAATCTAAAGTTTTACAAAGTGTCCCTTGGCATGAACAGCCAGTAAACCAATCTATCATGATGCAATACTATACCTCCAATAAAGGATTCAGGGCACGTTAATAGATGTCTGTATATCTAATTTCTGTGTTATAGTTATGAATTTATCAGTTTACTATTATTATACAAAAATTGAAATGTATATTTAACTTCATATAGTTCTATATTCATACATTTAGTTATTTATACACAACTATGGACACAAACACAGATGTACACTATCTATGTGTCGAGGTGTATTCCTTAAGGACACTGTGATTCTTCTTCCATTAGCGCCATTGAACTATTTAGCCATTGTCAATGTGTAAGCTACAAGGGCTACATCTGTGTGTGTGTTCAGAATATTATATGTGTGAACTGTCCTGTATCAAACCAGTAGAATGTACTGAACAAAATGCTGGTCTAACGCTAAGCCATGAGTATTTATACTAAATTTACATTAACCAAAGTATAATCTAGATAACTACTCTGCACTTGAGACAAAGTAGGAATCTGGGACTGGAAGAACAATTATTTTCTTATGTGTATTGTTATCAATGTTTCACGAAAAGGAATATCTAAACACTACAACACTGATTGTTGAAATGTATTGACTGTATATATGATGTTTTTCTTTCCACAGAGGCCTAACCACTGCTTATATAAACTTTTCAGACTTTGCACTTTATCTGCTTGGACATATTTTACATAGATACTTGAAATACAGGAATCAGATTTTTGCAGCTATGGAAAGCTGCAATGAAAACCATCTTCAATATACTGTAGGTGCGAGAGACAGGAGATTTTGGACTGCATGCCAATACATTGCCAAGGATCTTACTAGTAATAACTGTTTACATGTAACAATCAGACAATACTGTGTAAATAGACTACAATCATGTCGATCATGGAGAATGGTTGTCCTCTGTCTTTTTTTTTTTTTAATCATGTCAGGTCTTTATCATTAGTGCTCAGAATTTGCTTTTCTTGCATTTAAACTCTAGAATCCCTGCTGTCGGACTGAGTGTTTAAGTTGTTGATGTTATGTTTTGTGTCTTTTTGCCTTATTTGGGAAAAGATGTTATTCTATATTGTCAAGATTTTGGCAGGTTAATATTGACTTGTCTTCATAGACTTAAATGTTCACTTTCTATTTGGATCAATGTGGAGATTTTTAAGTTGTTTTGATCATTATTTTTATCAAGTGCTGCCATGTATTTTAGAATGCTTTTATGCAATAAAATGCTCTATCATGCGAAAAGCTGTCTCATTACTTTCATTATATAAATTGAGAATAAAAAAATAATCATACTTGTACTATTTGCTAGTCTGCTCTTTCATTATTTGTACACTAATTTTACCTATACATTTTTGTTAGAGTACAGTACAGGCAGTCCCCTACTTAAGAACACCCTACTTACAGACAACCCCTAGTTAACGATTGGCCCCTCTGCCCACCGAGAAGTCTGGTGAAGCTCTGTGGATGCTTTACTAAAGTCCCAGATTGCAATGATCAGCTGTAAAGTGTCTGTAATGAAGTTTTATTGATAATCCTTGGTCCCATTACAGCCCAAAATTTTGAAACTCCAATTGTCACTGGGGCTAAAAAATTTTTTGTCTGGAGTTACAATTATAAAATATACAGTTTTGACTTACATACAAATTCAACTTAAGAACAAACCTATGGAACCTATCTTGTACATAACCCGGGGACTGCCTGTATATACAAACTGTTACCTCGCAATGGCCTGTGGATGCTGTCCGACCTATTTGCAAAAGTGATCTTCAGAAGGATCCTATTTCAGCTTAATTAAAAAGAAACTTTTATATTTACATCAAAATCAATTTACATGTTACAAATAAATGGCAGTACTCTATGGCAGGACCAGACACTAGGACACAAAACTGGAACGTTTTGTCTATTTTATGCCATTTAAAATTTTTCCTCCAAAAACCCAAATACAGTTACAAAATAACAAATCAGCACAATAACATCAACTCATTTTAGTGTCTAAAAACTCATTAAATATAACATCATAGACTTTAAAGGGGTTGTCCAGCCTTAACGAAATCTAGATACGGTAACTGTCCTGGGTCGGTAAAAACAACAAAAATGTTATCCTTACCTCCTCCATCTCTCCCATTGTACTGTGGTACCGCCCTTCAGTGCCATGCCGTGTTTACAGAGGCAGGTTACGCTGACCCGTCTAGTGCTGCACGCCTGCTACAGCCTTGAATCTGATGTTTTACTGTACACCCAGATGTGAGAGCACCTGCATCTGTAAACATATCGGGGCTGGGCACTGACATTTGCCCACTTTGCTACAATGGGAGTATGTGTGACAGAGTAGTTTAGGATAACTTTTTTGGTTTTCTATATGGTTATCTAGATTTTGTTAAGCCTGGACAACTCCGTTTACGATAGAAGAGCTCTTTAAACAAGATCCCTAACACATTTGATTAATAGGGTACACTTATAGAAATAATGCATTCACTCTATGGCAAAACTCCCAACTGGAAAGAACAATGGAAGATGATGTGTCATTGCTGGTTTAGTGATGCACTTGGGATCAACTACAGAACCTGACGGGTTAAATGCTGGTTATTGGCAGTTGTCTGGTATATAATACAGTAAACAATTAGGCTACATCCAAACGACAGTGCAGAGGATGTATGTACGGACGTACATAAGCGGAAAAAGGCACGAGGAGCGATACGGTGCCACAGATGTGTGGCACTGTACCACTCCCTACAGGGGAATATGTTGTGCATCTCTATGATTTTATAATGAGTTGGAAATTATGTCAGGAAATTGCGACCTATCGAAGGAAATGGTGAATGTGGAGGGGGAAACAATGGCCTCTTTAAATGGCCAGTGGGGCAGAGTATCATCAGGAACAACGACCCTCCCCAAAATGGTGACATGCTGTGCTTAGAGCCAACGTGCGGCTGTAGGTGTTTTACATCTCACTGGTGACTTTGGTGACAGTTAACACACGTGATCTGCGAGTGGTACTGGTTGAGGACAGCTTTTTTACATTTGGGCTCAGCAGAACCTGAATTTCAATGGATTCACTCATCACTAGTGAAGAGTAGTTTATTATGTCCTTATACGTAGAACTGTAAACTTTAGCAAATGGTTCATTATGAGAAAGGACTTCATTGAAGAGTTCTCTACCTTGGTGACTTTATACAACCAGTTTACATCTGACTTTAAAGTTGTTATTCTGGATGATAATGGGCCAGAAATGAACATGATATGGATGATGTTTGGGTGCTTGACAACACACTGGTAGCGGTTATTTAGAAGGGTGTCCTGATGTATTTGACGGGAGGCACAGGCAAGTAATAAAGGAATGAAAGAGAGTTTTTTTGTCTAGAGGAGAGAGGGCATATAAAGTATAAAGGTGTAAAGGATTGGGAATACAAGTAATACAGCTATAAAAATGTGGGTACATGGGTATAAAGTATATTGTAATGGGACACAACATGTCATAATTTAAAGGAATGGGGTATTCTTTAGGTGTTGTTTATGGATTTACAACTGATAGATATTGTTTTATCTCCTTTGTTAACTCCAATATAATTATTGTTACTATTGTTAATTCTTGAGTCCCGCAATGGTGTTATTGAGATGTACATACCATCTTGCAACAGATATGGAAGAATAGTATTTTTTTGTGCGTGACAGAGGATGAACAGAGATCATCTGGAAGATGATATGCAATACTATAAATCCTTTAATAGCAGTAAATTTGGATTGACAAAATGTCTATTATTCATAAGGGTCTTACTCATTTTCCACTTAGTGTTATGCCAGCCAGTGTCTTCATCTTTTAGATTATTTTGTCTAGAAGCTTGATCTGGGAGGAAGCAGCTGACAATGCTCGATCTCCTTTGGCCTTTGTGACTCAGCAAACTACGGAAGTGCTGAAGGACATGTTCTGATGACGCACTGGAGGACAAGTGATCATGATCAGCATTTTCCCTTACGTTTCTCTCATACCATTGCCTTCAGTCCTAGTAAGTATATCAATTTAAAAAATGTGGCAATGTTGGCCGCTCTCCTTGCCAGCTGCACAACTATTATAGTAATGTGACCTCTACAAAAGCGAGCGAGAGGGGAAGGAGACAAGCGGCAGGGGTCAGTACAATTCTACCTTGATGGCATATTTAATCAGAAGTTATCATCTAGAAATTATTTGTAGTATATCTTCAGAGAAATAGATTTCTTCCCCTCCTTCCACCGTTAATAAATTGACATTCGCTATGAAATTTCGTACACATTTACATTGCTAGAACAAATGGATTGCACTCATGCGACTGTAAGTAATAGAAGAGAGACACAAGGACAAATAGAGCTAAGTTGTAAGTTACTATCATGCACCAAGAGCTTTATATACTGCACATTAGTACAGATCCGCTTTTCTCTTTCAAGCCCTATATGAGACTGTTGATGCTTCTAAGTGAGACACAGATGAGCCGATTCCCGTGCAGTGTATAAAATGCATCATAGCAGTCTTTAATCATCATCTGGCATATTTTAATATTTTACATATATATATATATATATATATATATATATATATATATATATATATATATATTCTATAAATAAATGAATATAATAAAACTCAATGTCATTAGTAACAAAATGGAGCTGAAATAGTTTGCTTTTATGATTCACAAAATATTATGGGCTTTCGAAAGTAAGCAGAGTTATCACCTAGATGGCCTCCAAGAAGTCCCATGATCCTTAGCTCTCAATAACTCCTCCTGCCTCTTATGCTCTGCTCCCAGTGATGATGTCTGGCTAGTAATGATGTGTAACTGCCATCACTGCACATTACCGCACTGAGATGGCGTCTCATCACAACACTGCCCATACTGGATGCACTGCAACCAACCGACTACAGCCAAACATAGTGATGATCACATGACCTCCCCAGGCAGGTGCAGGACATGTGATGTGGACATGTAAACAGCGGCCCTCTTGTGTTCTGTATCTGCTCCGTGTGGAGAAAATCAATGGACTGATTAATGGGCCAGTAACATTTTAATTCTCCATCATAGTGTATGTCCATAACATTTTTCTGCTAAAGGGAGCTAAATTTTAAATAACAACTAAATACATATTAGCTTATATTTCAAGGATCAATTTGTATATGAATTGTGCTTATTCCTAGAATACCCCTTCAAGACTGGTGTTTTAAATGACAGTGATAAAATTTACCCCACCAACCCTTCGGCACTGGAATTTACTAAGAGGCTCCTGCTTCTTAGTAAATACGGGCGTAATCTCTGTCAGGTTGGCCCAGTTTAGAGTTATCTGCTATAGTCTCCTGCTCCCCGCCCCTACACGCCTAAACCAATTTGCAGGTTGGAAAAAACCAGGAGACTGGCTTGGAGGGGGAGATTTTCTGGCAAAAAAAGCATCTTTAGCATAATCTGTAGTACTTCAAGGAATGAAAAAACAAACAAAATAAGACATTACAGAGTGATAACAGGGTCAGATAAAATAATAGTAAAGAGGGCTCTGTATGCAAGCGCTTACAATATAGAAGAGGTGACACAGAAGGTTTTCTAGATCTCTGCTTGCTGTCATTCTGTCGGAATCTTCTTGTTTACTTCCAGTAGATGATAATCTGTCCCTGGTCATGTGATGTCACACAGATGCACATCTTGTTATAACAGAGCTCTGATTACTCTCTGCGATACTAATGAGGATGATGATGATGTCAGAGCTTACCTGCATCCCCTATGTACATGGCCCTGAGGTTGCTAAAAAGTATGGTATATCAATGAATAGTGTTAGCAGAAGCTCAAGCAAGATGACAGCCATAAACAAAAAAATTAAAGAAAAAAAATCTGATAAAAGTGTTATTTTACACTATCTTGTTTTAATAAGTCAAAAACATTGGGGAAACACAACCATTAAAGCTGTGAGAGAGATGAGTCCCCGACTGTCAGAGCAGTATAGAGTATTGAATGGTCTCCAGATGGAACAGAGGGATAAGAGATCCTCACAGTTATTAGAAACAACAAGCCATCTGGATCTTATTCTCCTAGTATCCTTAAAAGAAAAATGAGAACAAAAAGGTCTCCAATGGAGAAGTACTTTTACTGACAACAACATTATTATATAAAAAAGTTTCGCGTTAAAACATACATGGAGTCCTGAATCTTCTCTGAGTTCGAAAATATTTACATAGTTATATTCTTAATACAGTTGAAAAAAGACACTTGTCCATCAAGTTCAACCAAGGAAAGGAAGGGGTTGCATGAAGAAGGGATATAAGGGGAACAAATCTATGTTACAACATAACCGTCAATGTTATTTTAATGTAAAAAGGCATCTATACCTTTCTTGAGGCTCTCTTCTGTCCCTGCCATGACCAGTGCCTGAGGCAGGCTATTCCACAGATTGACAGTGCTCATTGTAAAAAAAAGCCCTGTCACCTCCTTGGTTTTCCAGACATAGACAGTGTCTGCCTTGTCTTTTGATTTCATTTAATCAGGAACAACTTTCCACCATATGTTTTTTTGGACCATTCACATATTTATGCAAATTAATTTACCTTTTGAGATGAAATCAATTGAATCATTTTCATCTTTCCTTATAACTGAGACCCTCCATACCTCTTATAATTTTTGTGTTTCTTTCTTGTACCCCCTCCAGGTCCAGGGCACCATTTTTATAGACTTGTGCCCCAAACTGAATGGCATAGAGAGCAGAGAAGCAGAGAAGAGTGGTGCAGAAGAGAGATTTATGTGTGCGCCATTGCCCTAACAAAGACATCATTAGGCAACCTGCATCTCAACACAGAAACCGCTGCACAAGAGCCGACAGAGAGGGGGTTGTATATAAAGGAGGGTGCTGTAGATAGTTTTATGGGGGTACTGTATAGCAGAAGAGAATATAAATTCATGAGGGAGGCACTGTATAACAGTGGAATCACTGAAATTCAGCATCTTTAATAAATGGGGTTGCAGTTTAAATGTGGGACCCACATTTAATGTACAATGTGGGTCCCAGAGGTTATTTTATATTTGGATGGCACAATATTTAGGCATACAGTGTGTAATATAACTGTAGACATTTTGTTGTATGTAACTGGGGTATTTTTTCAGGGGTGCAATTTCGAGATGCACTACAAAAACCAATCCCAAAAACCAGACGTGCTGCAGTCACCTCAATTAGAACTTGTTATGAAACTCTGTGCCTGATGGAGAAGTAGTGACACTTAAATATCCCATTTTTAATAAAATTCAAACTGGTGAAGTTGAAAAAAGCACCATTTTCTTATGGGCTCAGATTTCATGACTTTCACTGTTTTTGACACATCCACTTTGTTCTTCAGGCCTGTACAATCATGGAGATGTGCACTACTGCACATGCTTACCAGCCACAGCGAACCAGCGGGATATAAAAGAAGCTGTCACCAATCATCAATGTACTTAATCATTAAATGAGAACTTGTATTCAGGGGATAACTTTACTACGTGTACACATTAGGAACATACAAACTCCATTAAAGAAAACCTGTGACAGGAATTCTACTATCATAAGTAAATCTGATGGTAGATTCCTCTTGCCTGCCTCTGCCCCAATCTGTAATTTAATAATCCTGGTATCTAACTTATTAAAAACTTTATTTTAGTAATATGTAAATTAACTGCAGAGGCTACTGGGGTGTGTACTAGCCTGGCTGGGCACTGGGAGCTAAGGCTACTCCACGCCCCAGTAACCTCTGCAGTTCATTTACATATTACTAAAATAAAGTTTTTTAAC
The DNA here is from genome assembly GCF_040894005.1 of Engystomops pustulosus. Lineage (NCBI taxonomy): Eukaryota > Metazoa > Chordata > Amphibia > Anura > Leptodactylidae > Engystomops > Engystomops pustulosus. Next base: position 242,156,104 of record NC_092411.1, read on the forward strand.
AACAAGAATTATTAAATTACAGATTAGGGCAGAGGCAGGCAGGAGGAATCTGCCATCAGATCTACTTCTGATAATAGATTCCTCATGGTAGGTTTCCTTTAACATATTGATCTTGGTTGGATTAATTGCCATATCAATTCTGATATAAAAGGAATACAGTGAAAGAACACCATTCTGATAGCTATTAAGAATAAAACATTGAACCTTTTTATAGAATTGTGTTTAAAAACAATTTCAGTTTCTATGGACCCAGTAAGAGAATGTTACACTTAAGTTACATCAGTTTTCTGTATTCAAAATGTCTTACATTTGTTGATTTGTCATTTTTTGGGACCTATTGCCAACCCACTCCACTTATCACTTCACACAACTTACTCTGGAGGCATCATGTTAATCAAGACATCAAAGGAAGATTTTTGAAGTGTGACTTTACAAAAAGTTGCAAGTGGCCTCCAATTCCACAGTGGAGCAGGAAAAAAGTAGAAACTAGTTGCGCCAAATTCTTCCAATTTTATGCAACATTTAACTTAAATGTCACATATTCACTGCAGACGTTAACACCTCATGTGCATTCATCACATTCATTAGGCTGTCAAAGCCACTATAATAAATTTGAAGTGCAAATGACTTCTAAAGGAACTCTATTAAACTGGAGAAATATGCCTGTGTTATGGTAAAATCTGTCCAAGTATTTCTTTAGTTTAATCGTAAAGGTTATATAGTGATACAACATCACAGCTATGACTTCCATATCCTGCACTGATGACTGCAAACTATCTTAAAATAGCTGCATACTCAATATTTGGCATTAAGAGTTGCCCTTGACGGTTGGATTATGTGTTTATAAGAGGTCACGCTGCTTACGAAAGCGAAGGTCATGCCTGGTATACAAGCCACCTATTGCTCATATAATTATGTACATATATATACCCAGGGAGAGACAGAGTTGTGGCCTTCCGTTACAAGGTTACTTTGTCACCACTCTTACAAGTCAAATGCAATAAAATGTTTAAAAAAGTCTGAGGATTAAAAAAAAGTTTTAATCTGAAATAACTGAATGAGCCCTCATGGGCAGGGTCCTCCTCCTACTTGCCTCCTCATCACTGTAGTTTAGAATTTTGTACTTGCACCAGTTTTGTCTTATTGTACAGCACCATGTAATATATATAAATAAATAATAATAATAATTAAATTGAAAAAGTTCCCATCTATTCAGCTGCATGAAAATACAACATCCTTGAAATGTATTGGCATTTTCTGCTACTTTTTTCTTTTTCTTACATTTGAAGGACCTGTCGTCTAGCCTTGAATAGTGTGCACCTACACTGCGTGCACTATGCCACGATTCACTAAGATTGTGGACCTGATATCCTGCATGTGTTGCTTGATATCCTGCATGTGTTCACGCAACACAAATCGGGGGGCGTGACCGTCGGACAACCCGCCTGATTCAGACAAAACGCAGATTTTAAAAACCAAATTGTGTCGCAAGATCAGCACTCCGAATCTTTGTCGGACATTCCGGATCGGCGGTGGCAACGGGACGGGTAAGTAAATGTGCCCCAATGTCACTGTGGGCTGTCCATTCCATTTTGTCGTCTAGGACACCAAGGTACTTGTAGGTGTGGACACATTAAGCGGCCCTTTCTTGGATCTTGGTTCCAAGTCTATTTTATTTCTCTTCAAGTCGATGATCATTTCTGTTTTTTATTTAAATTTTGTTATACACGTAATACGTATACCGATAAGGTTGTTGCTTTCTCTTCTTTCAATTAAGTTGTTAATAACTTCCATGTAGTTTTTATCATCCCTATCCCGAATTTCTTAAGCAGCAGAGGTCCGAGAGGTATGAATAGGTATGAAAAAAGGTAAACGTAAACCCACCTCTATGTTTAGACTGTTCCTATTTTCCCTTATTAGAATAGTATCTATGGTATTGAAAGTGCTACTGAGGTACCATTGTGTTCTAAGTGAGAATAAGTAAGGCCAGTAAGGCAGGAACAGTAAGGCATCATCAACACCTCTTTTAACATTATATGTAAATTGTAGAGGATCCAGGCTCCCTCTTACAGCTTTGTTGAGATAAAACATTGTGATTTTTTATTTATGTTTTCATCATGTGGGAGGTTAGGGCAATTGGTCTGAAATCATAGGTGGTCGGTCTTTTTGTCTTTTGTAATGGTCCCACACAAGTTTTTCACATATTAGACTGTAGACTGTACACTCACCGGCCACTTTATTAGGTACACCATGCTAGTAACGGGTTGGACCCCCTTTTGCCTTCAGAACTGCCTCAATTCTTCGTGGCATAGATTCAACAAGGTGCTAAAAGCATTCCTCAGAGATTTTGGTCCATATTGACATGATGGCATCACACAGTTGTCACAGATTTGTCGGCTGCACATCCATGATGCGAATCTCCCGCTCCACCACATCCCAAAGATGCTCTATTGGATTGAGATCTGGTGACTGTGGAGGCCATTTGAGTACAGTGAACTCATTGTCATGTTCAAGAAACCAGTCTGAGATGATTCTAGCTTTATGACATGGCGCATTATCCTGCTGAAAGTAGCCATCAGATGTTGGGTACATTGTGGTCATAAAGGGATGGACATGGTCAGCAACAATACTCAGGTAGGCTGTGGCATTGCAACGATGCTCAATTGGTACCAAGGGGCCCAAAGAGTGCCAAGAAAATATTCCCCACACCATGACACCACCAGCCTGAACCGTTGAAACAAGGCAGGATGGATCCATGCTTTCATGTTGTTGACGCCAAATTCTGACCCTACCATCCGAATGTTGCAGCAGAAATTGAGACTCATCAGACCAGGCAACGTTTTTCCAATCTTCTACTGTCCAATTTCGATGAGCTTGTGCAAATTGTAGCCTCAGTTTCCTGTTCTTAGCTGAAAGGAGTGGCACCTGGTGTGGTCTTCTGCTGCTGTAGCCCATCTGCCTCAAAGTTCGACGTACTCTGCATTCAGAGATGCTCTTCTGCCTACCTTGGTTGTAACAGGTGGCGATTTGAGTCACTGTTGCCTTTCTATCAGCTCGAACCAGTCTGCCCATCCTCCTCTGACCTCTGGCATCAACAAGGCATTTCCGCCCACAGAACTGCCGCTCACTGGATGTTTTTTCTTTTTCGGACCATTCTCTGTAAACCCTAGAGATGGTTGTGCGTGAAAATCCCAGACCAGCCATTCTGGCACCAACAACCATGCCACGTTCAAAGGCACTCAAATCACCTTTCTTGCCCATACTGATGCTCGGTTTGAACTGCAGGAGATTGTCTTGACCATGTCTACACACCTAAATGCACTGAGTTGCCGTCATGTGATTGGCTGATTAGAAATTAAGTGTTAACGAGCAGTTGGACAGGTGTACCTAATAAAGTGGCCGGTGAGTGTAGTTGAACATATCAGTTTTAGAAATATATTTTCGAAGGTGGGAAACAATGCCTCCTTTTGCTAACTTGATGGGCAGCCCCCTTAACACCAAGCAGGGTTGGCGCCAGTAGGCCTGTTTGCAGCAGCGCCTCAGTGGGCCCTTTTGCAGTAAATCCATGTGGTGGCATAAACATTTCATCAACTATTATTTTATATACAGCCCCCTGCCCCCCCCCTCTTACCAGATGCTGTCAGGCTGCTAGCAACTTTTGGCCTTAGCTCTTGCCCAGGTATACCTGGTGCAGATGCCGGCTCTGACACCACGCATGACTTACAAGAAATCTTGGTTTGGCCAAGTGAGAGGCTATTGACTAGGTTCAGAAATTAAGAGTTCTCCTTATGTAGAGATGGCCAATTATGGAGACTTTAGTACCAGGGCAGATTCCATTCGGCCCACAGGCTTTATTTAATTTGAGGGCAGACATCTTGAATGTCCTCTGCCGTCACTGTCATCCCCTCTTTCTTTTGGATATTCAGTTTAAATGTGAGTGGGGCCTTGAAGTCAATGGTTGTCACAGTCATTTGTTGCTGGTTTTCTGTTGCGTGAAAGCCGGCACCGATGCGCCACAATACGATCGCGTGCGCCAAAATCCTGGGGCAGTTCATCGCAAAACGGAAATATGCGGGAAACCCGAACCCTTAGTAAATGAGCCCCAATATGTTTTTATCTTAATTATTTGCAATTTATAAATTTTTTAAATATAATTTGCATTAACAGGGATGATTTTCTGTTTTATACTTTCTGTGTTTATCTCCAGCAAGGCAGTAGCCAGCTCTCACAGGTCAACGCCTCAACAAAATATTACATGTGTTTATCAAAAAATTGAGAGCAGAAAAACAACTTGTCTTTAAGTTTAAAGGACTTTATTTTATAGTTTTCCTTCTAGATCTTTCATCTCTCATATTAACGGAACATGTATTGTAGGGCCTGAAGACACGCTAGAGAAGGTCTACTGTATGTACAGTAGAGCTATATATAGATATATACGGAACATGTATTGTATTTTAAGGTAACCAATTCAATTCAGCATTCAACTGATCTAACTGGTAATCAGTTCTGTCAGATTGCTAACATTCATCATTATATCTATATCTAGCTCTACTGTACATGCAGTAGACCCTTTCTAGTGTGTCTTCAGGCCCTACAATTGAGGTCACCAACCCTCCCCCTTCTTCATGAACTGTGCTGTGTTATCAACGCATTTGTTTCTCAATGACTAGTCTGCAGTAAATAAGTAAGATCAGGCATCAGGGGTTAGAATTAAACCAGGATTGAGCTTGGTCTGCGATAGAAGCGTAGTGATATGCAACAACATCAGGACATCCCAGACCCCCCTCTAAGATAGCAGGTGTGAGAGTTTTTAATGAGACTATAGCTCTTTGCCCCTTCCACATGAACAAGGCTAGTATTGATTATAGTTAAACTAACATTTGTTTGGCAATAATACTGAGATATTATGGAAGTAATATAAAATTTTGAGTAATATCCCCATTTTCAGAGTGGCCACCCTATCCAACCAGGAAATTGGCATTTGTTGGATATCAATTGCATCAAAGTAGGATAGTAAGCTGATGTTAGATCGCTAGTTTGGAAAGTAAGGAAATTACCTATGTAGGGGACTTTGCCCGAAGCCCATTTATAAGGGTTGTGAGTTTCCAGGTGGCTACAGGTGGCTTGGGGATTTCCCATATCCAGGATTAGGGACTTGGGAGGCATTTGGGTGATAATAGGTAAGAGAGCTAAATCTCTTTAATATATCTGAGACTGCTGCTAGGGATTGGATTGGGCTTATATATATGTAATATGACATTATCTGTGAAAAACCCAATGCGGTGCTCCCTGCCTCCAATTTCCACGCCCTTAGTATGTGGGGATATAATTGAACTTTTGAAAACTTTAACTTATCAAAGTGATTTTGAGAATGTTTTTTCATGACATGTGCACTTCAGGTTAGTTGTAAATTTTTGTTGATAAGTTTTGTGTATACTTATCAAATACATTTAAAAATGTAGATTTTTTGGAAAAATTCACAATTTTCAAAATTCAAAATCATTTTTCTTTTAGACAAATAGATTCTATCTAACATTTTTCATCTGTCTGTGTTAAGATTGGAAAGACCGTCTAGGGTTAAAGTAAAGTCTAAAAATAGTAAAAAAATATGCGTAAACAAATAAAAAGTTCTAATCGGCCCCTTTCCCTAGAACTGATATAAAGATACAGTAAAAATAACAAACATGTCAGGTATTGCAGCATCCCAAAACACCATTTTTTGCCATTTTGCAACTCATAAAAATCTAATTAAAAAGTGATGAAAAGGTCGTACAATGCCACAAATGGCATCAATGCATATGTCATCACATCCTGCAAAAAAATACACCTGATGCAGTTCCGTACACCAAAGAATGAAAATGTTATCAGCATCGGAATATGTCAAAATGAAGAAATCTTTATTTTCTACAAAAGGTTTTCTAAAGTTTATTAAAGCCTAACAAACCCTATATAATTTAAATCCCCGTAATTTCACCGACCCGTAGAATAAAGGGGAGTTATCATTTGGTAAAAGTCGCATAACAGAGCCCACAAGAAAATGGTGCAAAAGCACCAAGTCCAACTTCAAAGCATTTGGAATGTTTCTCCTGCTTCCCAATACATGGCATGGAAAATTAAATAGTGGCCATGCTCCAGATCCAGAGATGAGTAATGTAACGGTGCACAGTGCTAATGTGGCTAAGAGCTCTGCAGGAGGAGGTAAAGTCAATACATCTCCTGGAGGAGGTGCATTATAGTGGGTCAAAATTCTGCATTCTATAGCTGCATATGATAAGAATTGTTATTTTTGCACCAAAATTACGTGGGGGGATTCTGTTAGAGTGGGTGCTACAGAGAATTTCAAACATACGACCAAGGGCCCGTGCCCCGGATCTTTTATGACCCCTGCCTTCAGCCACAATTTCCTAAGGGAACAATAAAGCTTTATTGTATTGTATTGTATTGTATTGTATAGCCCCTGTACATGTCCAATAAGTACATAGATACCCCCCTAAGTATATATATATATAGCCCCAGAAAGGCCCTCTTAGTATACAGAAAACCCCAGCACATGCCCCCTCAGTATATTAATAGCCGCAGCACATACCCTTCTCAATAAATATACATAGCCCCAGCATATGCTTCCTCAGTATATATTCATGTCACCAGAAAGCCCCCTCAGATTACACATAGCCCCAGCATGTCCCCTCAGTATACATATTCCCACCATGTCCCTCAGTATATACACAGCATGCCCCTTCAGTATATACAACATGCCCCCTCAGTACAGGCGGTCCCCTACTTAAGGACACTCGACTTACAGACAACCCATAGTTACAGACGGACCCCTCTGCCCACTGTGACCTCTGGTGAAGCTCTCTGGATGCTTTAAAATAGTCCCAGATTGCAATAATCAGCTTAAAATTGTCTGTAATGAAGCTTTATTGATAATTCTTGGTCCTATTACAGCAAAAAAATTTGAAACTCCAATTGTCACTGGGAAAAAAAAAAAAATTGTCGGGAACTACAATGATAAAATATACAGTTTCGACTTACATACAAATTCAACTTAAGAACAAACCTACAGTCCCTATCTTGTATGTAACCCGGGGACTGCCTGTACATACATATACCCAGCAAGCCCCTTCAGAATTAGCGTGGTCCAAGCATGCCCCTCAGTATAAACATAACCAAAACATGCCCACTGAGCATAATCATAGCCCCAGCATGTGCCTCCTCAGTATAAAAATAGCCCCAGCATGTGCCCCCTCAGTATAAAGATAGCCCCAGCACATGCTCCCTCTGTATATACATAGCCCTTGCACATGCCCCCTCAGTATAAACATAGCCCCAGCACTTGCCCCCTCAGTATATACATAGCCCCAGTACATGCCCCTCACTATAAGGATAGCCCCAACACATGGGGCATGTGTTGGGGCTTATCCTCAGTATATACGTAGCTCCAGCACATGCCCCCTCAGTATAAAGATATCCCCAGCATATACCCCTTCAGTATATAAATAGCCCCAGCACATGCCCCCTCAGTATATAAATAGCCCCAGCACATGCCTTCTCAGTATATACATAGCCCCAGCACCTGCCCCCTCATTATATACATAGTCCCAGCACATGCCCCCTCAGTATATGCATAGCTCCAGCACATGCCCCCTCAGTATATACATAGCCCCAGCACATGCCTTCTCAGTATATACATAGCTCCAGCACATGCCCCCTCAGTAAATACATAGCCCCAGCACATGCCCCCTCAGTATATACATAGCCCCAGCACATGCCCCCTCAGTATATACATAGCCCCAGCACATGCCCCCTCAGTATATACATAGCCCCAGCACATGCCCCCTCAGTATATACATAGCCCCAGCACATGCCCCCTCAGTATATAAATAGCCCCAGCACATGCCCCCTCAGTATATACATAGCTCCAGCACATGCCCCCTCAGTAAATACATAGCCCCAGCACATGCCCCCTCAGTATATACATAGCCCCAGCACATGCCCCCTCAGTATATACATAGTCCCAGCACATGCCCCCTCAGTATATACATAGCCCCAGCACGTGCCCCCTCAGTATATACATAGCCCCAGCACATGCCCCCTCAGTATATACATAGCCCCAGCACATGCCCCCTCAGTATATACATAGCCCCAGCACATGCCCCCTCAGTATATACATAGCCCCAGCACATGCCCCCTCAGTATATACATAGCCCCAGCACATGCCCCCTCAGTATATACATAGCCCCAGCACATGCCCCCTCAGTATATACATAGTCCCAGCACATGCCCCCTTAGTATATACATAGCCCCAGCACATGCCCCCTCAGTATATACATAGCCCCAGCACATGCCCCCTCAGTATATACATAGTCCCAGCACATACCCCCTTAGTATATACATAGCCCCAGCACATGCCCTCTCATAGTTCTAGCACAGTGAAAAAATGTGCGCTCCCTGCAGCCTCCTCTGCAATCCTGTGCTCCTCTTCTTTTACAGATCACTGACTGATGCAGCGCGGGGTCTTCTTCTCTATGACTCAAGCTCCAATGCCTTAGCAATGACAGCGGTTGCCTTAAAGAAGCACACAGACCTGATCACTATTGAGGGCCAGGACTGCGCCAGGGAAGGGTTGTGGGCTCTATGTGCCCCCTTTAATAGCAAAATGGAGGGGGGGGGGATAACAGATTCCCACTGGACAACCCATGATGTCTGCCGTGTTCACTACTGTTGTTATAGGGCATTTACCAATGAATTAATGTTATGAATGTAAGTCCATACGAGGAAACAAAAAGAGTTGTTTGCCAAAACAAGAACTGATTTATTTTAATGTATTCTTACTTTTACAAGTCAACATGTGCAACCTTTAAAATGATTCAGAAACATTCATGCCAAGCCACAGAATTCAGTTTCTTCATCAATAACCTACTACAGTGGTTTATCATCTAGTCTGTGCTATGACCTTATAAAAGACTACAATGCAAGACAAGCGCACAGGCCCTTAGGTTGTGCCACTTTTGGATTATAGCTCAGTGTCACTGTGCATTTCGTCTACCATGGACATTTGCTTTAATCTCTGCAAGTCACAGGAAAACCTACAGCATAGAAAACTCCATTAATGTATCCCTTGTCAAAAAAGACAGAATCATCTTAAAAACTCAAAGGGATTGATTAGTTTGTTCAGAGCTGCAGAGTGGAAGATTTTCTTTCTCTAACCGAACCTATAATTTCTTTCTTGTGAGCTAAGGGTTTTCTGCTGTAGGAGGGAAATTAAGAATAATTGAACAGATAAAAATCATGAAATAAAACAGGTACAGGATTTTCTAAACTAAAATCTTAATTATCCTTATTTGCCTCATGGTTCTATGACATGCATATAAAAGCATCTCATCCAGTAATCCTGCTATAGGCTGATCGACAACCCCAAAATTGAGAAGTCTACAGATGGATCATGTCTAACTGGTATTAGTTAGTGGGGTTACACCAACTCTGTATCTTATCCCCTATCCACAGTATAGAGGTTAACAAGGTGACTGCTGAGGGTCCAACTGCTGGAACCCCAACCGATAATGAGAATTTCTCACTATTGGGTGGAGTGAAAAGACAGGTACAGGTCCTGCTGCTCTGTTGAATAGTACAGTCATGGCCAAATGATACAAATGTTAATTTCTACAAAGTCTACTGCATCAGGTTTTATAATGGCAATTTACATATACTCCAGAATGTTATAAAGAGTGATCAGCTTAACAGCAATTAATCACACCACTGGACACTTTAAAAGGAGGCTGGTGCTTGGCATCATTATTTCTCTTCTGTTAACCATGGTTATCTCTAAAGAAACGCATGCAGTCATCATTGCACTGCACAAAACTGGCCTAACAGGGAAGAGTATTGCAGCTAGAAAGATTGCACCTCAGTCAACAATCTATCACATCATCGAGCAATTCAAGGAGAGAGGTTCCATTGTTGCCAAAAAGGCTCCAGGGTGCCCAAGAAGGACCAGCCAGCGCCAGGACCATCCATTAAAAGTGTTTCAGCTTCAGGCTACCAGCAGTGCAGAGCTTGCTCACAAATGGCAGTAGGCAGGTGTGAGTGCAACTGCACGCACTGTGAGACTGCGGAGACTCTTAGAGCAAGGCCTGGTGTCAAGGAGGGCAGCAAAGAAGCCACTTCTCTCCAGAAAAAAACATCAGGGACTGACTAGAAGGGCACTGAATAAGGGTTTTTGAGTTTGTGGGGACATTAAACCAGATAAACTGGATCTACACTTTACCTTTGAGCATAGCAAAACATTGCTGCACATCCCAGATGTCCACATCCAAAAGGATGGTTTTGGTTATCTTTTTCACTATATCTTTTTTATCAGTGCTATATACAAAGTACAGTATATACCGAATATGATTTAAAACATGTCTGTGTTATATGGTGCTTGAAATAAAGTATGTGAAACTTTACCTGGCTTTAACAAATCACAACTTCAGTCTGCTCTATAAAATATTTACTGCTCTCCTGGTCAGTCTTTACTCCTGCCCCTTTCTACCATCCTCTATATGCACTGAGATGCTGGAGTGAGACATTGTGTGCAGTGAGCTGACACATCATGAAGAGGAAGGAGGGGTAGGAGCCTGGGGTGACCAGGAGATCAGTGAATATATTACAGAGCGGATGGAAGATACAGGGCCAGAACGTCGCAACTTTTTGGATACGGAATAAAAGAGGGCAACTTTTTCACTACTAATTGGAGAGCTGACATTTTTCCTTTGCATATTCCTGCATAACCTGTGGCCTGGTCTAATACTAGGTGTGCACTCAACATTCTGTTTTCTTAGTTGCTGCTTGGACTTTCCTTATGTATCTCTGCATCACATAAATTGTCTATAGGCAATGAGTCTATAGTAAGCAATCAAAGCCAAAAGCTCTAATTAATGACCCATGGAGCAATTGAAGCCTGAGCTGTGATTGATTGTTGACTGAGACAGCAGCCAGCAGACAATGTCTCCTGAAGATGGTGGTTAATAAGTGTATTTAGGAATGTGCGGGGTGAAAATTTCAGCTCAAAACTGAGTCTATGAAGTTCCTTGAGTCACAGACAGTGGCTGTGCAAAATTTGATTATTATAAATGTGACGGTGCAGATTCCTTCAGCTGACATCCACACACATAGGCACTCAGCTTTATAAATTAGACTAGCTGTAGCTCCAGGCATTGCCAGGGATAGTAAATAACTGCTCTTAGATATAGCAAAATAAAATAGGTTAACAAAAAATATTTTATATGTATCTATCTCTCTCACTCTGACTGTCTGTCTCTGATTGTCTCTATCTCTAACTGCCTCTGACTGTCTCTGTCAGTGACTGTCTCTGATTAGATTCAATTAATAACACATACAGTTTCTTCAGTACATAATATAAAACATTTATTTTGCATATTCTTTGCATACATTTAGAATATCAAATGAGACTTACATTTTTATTATTTGCATTCATTCAGCATATTCTGGAGCCCAGTAGACAGCGAGACATGAGAAATGTATTTCTGCTTAGAAGAGAGGACTAGCTTCTGTAAGTCTACTCATAGAAAAGGCTCAAGTGCTTAGTTCTGTACCTCAGATGCACCTGTCACCATTAATTACCATGTTCAGGTTGAATAATACATACCACGGCTATGCGGCTGTCATCCTTGGTATTTGCTCCAGAATTTGTCGTATTGTCTCTTTCTTACAGAAGGCATTTTATCTGGTTAATGCCACTAACTTGATTGTGCATTTGAGAGGCAGAGGAATAATTCAGGAATCCCTCCTAATCCCAAAATAGAATGAAAAATTCAGTAATGTCCCTCCACTGTCTTAAAAAGAAATAAGTTACATCTCAAGTGAAATATCACTGAAAAAGGCTTTACTCACTAATGCAGGTCAAGGACCAGTTCACTGCAGGATGCAGGCGGCCCCAGTGGTATCTGTATGGAAGACAAGGTGCAAAATACTGATGAACAGTCGCTCACTCACCTTTCATCCACGAGGGGGGGTGGGCACTTAGTATTCTGAGCGCTTCTCACATACAGTATGACCTGTCTTCATCCTGCAGTGAACTGCATATTTGTCGTTTGATGTCCTTTTCATTGAATTGCTTTTAAATTCAGTGCAAGAACGCACAAGACCATGAGGACCCCTGACAGATTCTGCAACTTTGCCTTTTTTGGCCAAAATACCAACAAATACATAATATTATTTCTACAGGATAGATGTAAGTGTTTATGACATGTACCAAACAAGGTACCGAACAGCGCTTCTCATTTAATAGCCTGATACTGAATTCCTATCAAGATGCAGTGGTAAAAACACTCAGAATTGAGTGTTTTTTTTAGCTGTGCATTATCTGGATAAATCATTGCAGAATTCCCTAAGCTTGTTTAACCCTTGCATTATATGCCATGTAGGTGACAGCCAGGCCTGTTTCTTCCACCGACTGGGGAGGAGAAAGGCCCAGGTGCCACCCTGTGGAAAGAACAGGTGGGAGGACACACCGCCTATCGCCCCAATAAAAAGAATAAACTCTGTACTCACCTTCTGTGGCTTCTCCAGATTCTTCAGCAGTAGTGCACGTGCGGGCAGATTGCACAAAGCTGGCTCTGCCCATGCTACTGCTGAAGAAGAGGTGCCTTGTGAAGTGTTGGAACGTGAGCATAGAGTATATACAGGGTGAGTATGGTGGCTACCTATATATTGGAGGGGGGCTGCAGTGTGCTGGCTACCTAAATATTGGTGGGGGGGGGGTTGCAGTGTGCTGGCTACCTATATACTAGGTGGATACTGGCTACCTATATACTTGGGAACTGCGGTGTTCTGACTACCTATATACTGGGGAGGGCAGCAGTGTGCTGGTTACCTATATACTGGGGAGGGTGCAGTGCGCTGGTAACTGATATATCGAAGGGGAGCTGCATGATTGCTTAGTTTGGCTGTATCTTCAGGTTGAGGTAGAGTTGTGGTCATCCCAAACTTCTTCCACTGAAGTATTATGGAGGTCACAGTGTTCTTAGGAACCTTGAGTACTGCAGAAATTCTTTTGTAAACTTGGGCAAATTTGAGCCTTCCCACAAATCTGTCTCGGAGCTCCTTGGGCAGTTCCTTATACCGCATGAATCTCATGTGCCATGACATACTTTGTGAGGTCTTACACAGCTTGACTCCAATGAAGTAGTAGAACAAAAGGAGGATCAGAAGCAAATGGACATATGAGTTAAAGGACATCTATCACCAGGATTGTAAACTAAGCACACTCTCATGCTGGTGTGTGCCCCCTCTGGCAGGATCTACTCTTCTTTAAGCTTCCTTTCTCCTTGTTTTTAAGAAAAAAAGGCTTAACATTTATTGAGCCTAGAGCCCCTTAGGGTCATTTGCACATTTCGCAAAAAAAGGGCATAAGAAGCCTAAAGAAGAGCAGATCCTGCCAGAAGGAGCACAGACCAGTTTATCAGTGTGCTTGGTTTACAATCCCTCATCCCGGTGGTAGATGTCCTTTAAGTATTAATGTCACAGCAAAAGGGTCTGAATACTTTTGACCATGTTTTTCAGTTTCAGTTTTTCTTGTTTAACAAAATAGCAAAATATTAGATTTTTTTTTCTTTCAATATGGGTTGCAGAGTGCACCTTATTGAGCAAGTCGAAGAACTTTTTTGATCTTATGAATTGGCTGCATTAAAACAAAGAGGGAAAATGTAATGCGGTCTGAATAGTTTCCGTACCCACTCTATATACTGCAGGCATATATTTTGGAGGGAAGTGTGCTGGATGCATATATACTGGGGGATGTATGCTGGATACCTATATACAGGGGGGGGGGGGTTATCATGTTCTTAAGCTGCTGTTGTGAATATTCATTATTAGTTAATTCTTTAGTTTTCTCCCTGTGGTTACCGGCGCAGTGCTCCCATCCTCCAGGGGGCATGCCTTAATGGTATGCACTGTGTAATCAATTATATGCATACATTTGCATATATGACTGATTTTAGGGTCAGTCATCATCCAGGAATTACCTAACAGCAATTAATAAGCTGTTTACTGTATTACCACCTTAAAAGGGGGTTATCCACTTCCAGTAAATAATTGGTATCGTCTGTATAAGGAAAAGTTATCCAATTTTCCAATATACTTTCTTTATCAATCTCTCACAGTTTTCTAGATCTCTGCTTGCTGTCCTTCTATAAAAAGCTTCTATAACACACAGCTGTAATTACTCTCTCTAAAAAACCATGAGGAGTTGATACAGAAAATTGTATAACTTTTTATTACACAAACAATATTAATTAATTGCTGAAAAAGGGCAGCCCCTTTAAGGTCTTGAGCTGCAAAGCTTAGATGTTCAAGGAAATATGGAGCAGGATGACTTTTTATGTCAGTGAAAAATGTGCCATATGTTAGCACGTACATACTTTAGGAAGAGTAGGAAATGACTTGGTGATTGTCATACCATGTCAGGGAACAGCAGACTCCAAAATAAATAAACATGTGAGATGCACACATGCCAAAGGTATATTTACTATGAGACTGCTCTTACTGGTGACAGCAATGACATGGTGATGGGGAGATTCCATATCCAACTACATGACGACTGTGATTATTTCACTATAAGTCAGTGATGTTTTAAAGACGCCTTAAAAGTGACAAACCTTTGAGATAGGTCAACCATGCCAATGTAGTAACCACGATTGTTTTATACAGTAACCAACTAAACTGCATCTATGCATAGAATGACAGACGAACAAGCAATGTGACAGGTATGTAAAGAAATAGAGGGAACTGCGCTTAGACTGGGAGTGTGTGAAAGTCCTGGCCATGTGTGTGTATTAACGCTGCTGGCCTAGAGAGGCAGTAGCCGCAACCTTTCTGGATAAAGCGTTAGTGTACTGAGGGGGCTCCCGACTGTATAAGGAGGGTGTCCATGGACTGGGGGTGTCCCAGTACATGGGGAGTTTGCACTTTAAATAGGGGTGGTATTTGCTTCCTTTCTCCCCCTTGCTGCTGCTCAACTTCTCCCATAGCTGAGCCTATATAGGGCAGGCACTGGGTGTGCACTTCCTCTATATCACACCATCTTCAAGCTGTCCCTCCCTCCCTCCCTACTGTTACTTGGTTTTTGTGTTTTGATGTTTTTGGTTTTTCAGTGATCATCTCAAGTTACAGCTGGCGGAAATGAGAATTGATGCAGATTTTGCCCGGAAGTCGAAGTGCTGGTTCATGAGTCTGGATGAGCAAACCGCTTCGGGCAGCTATGGTTTCCAAAGAAATGAACATAGATTGCGGTTGATTTTGAGAATATTAAAATAATAATAATTGAGTTTATCCGCAATAAATAGCTGTGACCTTATCTCCCCAACAGGAAGTCTTGTGTCATAATTGCTTATAGTTGTGTTTAGTTAATAATGGCTGATAATGGGGGATAATGTTACGGGTATGATTATGTATCCTAACTAAAGTGCCTTAATGTGGAGTTAAATGGGTAATGTTTACTATCTCCCAGTGATAGAGGGACAGGATGTGTCCTGGTAGTGATTCACTTTGCAGACTATAACAGTGTGTGAAGGTCTATCTTGTGTAGTACAAGTGTTTGGTCGTCTGTTGGGCACTACAACTGTGTTTGGGTCAACAGCTGTTGCAGTGGCTCACTGGACCTTGTTCTGCGGAGAGACAGCGTTCTGTATAAGAAACCGACTGTCCTGTTACGTTGGCTGCCAACTTTCTGTCCTGAGTGTAGCAGACTTCTCAGGGACCCTTCCAGAACAAATAAGGGACAGATTGCTGGGAAGGTCGAGTTGTGTTGATACCTGATACATTATTGGTTTTGATAGGAAACACAAATTTAAAAAAATAGAACGGAAGCCAAAATAGTATGTCACCTTCATGTATCTGATGGAAGGTACGTTTCACTTGTTTCTAAACATATTCATCAAAGGAAAGTGGTGTTGGCACAAGTGTACGCCGGCGTCCTCCTGAAGGAGAAGCGTCACTAGACCATTAGTACAGTCAATCATATAAAAGGGAACATCAGCAAACTTTATATTGACATTTAGATTTTCAAAGTTTTAAAAGGACACTAAATCTAAAGACTAACATGAAAGACAGAATGCAAAACTACTAAATTTGTTTTTGTTCAGTACAGAGGTTTGTTGGGCCAAGTGCAAAAGTTACAAAGGTAATAAAAAAAATTACAAACAATATTACAAGTGCTATTCCAATATATACAGGATTAGATTATTAGTTCGTTGCAGTTCCCATATAAAAAGAACAACAGTGGTCATACAGTACTTTTCCCATACATTAATGATAGAAGTAATGACAATGTGTAGTTTCCAAAAACAGGATAGGAGTACTCATACAGTGGAGTCCCCATAAAGAGGATAGGTGCATCCATAGAGGATAGTTATCCATTGCAGTCCTCAAATCCAGGATATAAAAATTTATACAATGCAGTCCCCATATATAGCACAGGAGTGGTTATACAGTACAGTCATCAAATGCAGGATAGGAGTAGTCATACAGTGGAGTCCCCATACAGAGGCTAGGTGTAGTTATCCATTGCAGTCCTCAAATTCAGGATATAAAAAGTTATACAATGCAGTCCCCATATATAGCATAGGAGTGGTTATACGGTGAAGTTCTGTGGTGCAGTCCTCATCTAAAACACCTACAGGGACAGATGGTTATTACCATTGCACTCACACACAGCTGCTCCTAACTCTCTGCCTTCATCTCAGGTGATCTGGGATTTCTTTCTTAATTCGAACCTGTTACTCACATCTCCAGTTCTTCTCTCGAGTTGCAGCGATTCTCTGGATTGCACTATGACCTATCAGACTTATATCTAACTACTATAATTCCCTACATGCCCTAAAAACCCATCTTTTCAGCTGGGACTATCACATTAAATAACGGTAGCCTTCACTTTCTTTTCTCCAAACCTCCACTGATTTCTCCTACCGTGTACCCAACCATATCCCTCACCACTTGATAGGTTTCTCTGCAGACCGATGCACCCTGGCTTCAGTAAATAGTGATAGCAGCTGGTGACAGGATCAATATTTATCTATTTATTTATTTTATTACTTTATAAACCTGAACCATTGTACAAGTCACGCTCATCCTTATAAACTCTAAGCTCTTGTGAGCAGGTCCCTCATTCCTATGGTTTCCTGTGATCATATTATATTTCTTGATCTGTAAAGCTCTTTGGAATATGATGGAGCTATATAGGTAAAAATTTATAATTACCGTATATACTCGAGTATAAGCCGACCCGAGTATAAGCCGAGACCCCTAATTTTACCACCAAAAACTGGGAAAACCTATTGACTCGAGTATAAGCCGAGGGTGGGAAATGCATTGATCACAGACCCCCCCAGTATATAGCCAGCCTGCCCCAGTAGTGTACAGCCAGCCCAGCTTGCCCCCTGCAGTATACAGCCAGCCCAGCCTGCCACGTGTAGTATACAGCCAGCCTAGCCTGCCCCCATAAGTATACAGCCAGCCCAGCCTGCCCCCTAAAGTATACCCCCGGCCCAGCCTGCCCCCAGTAGTATACAGCCAGCCCAGCCTGCCCTGTGTAGTATCAAGCCTGCCCCGTGTAGTGTACAGTGAACCCAGCACAAAAAAAAAATAAATAAACTTATATACTCACCCTCGGATGCATGTCGCTGCTCCCCCGATGTCCGTGCGGGTCCTCTTCTGGCTTTTATCTTCTTCTGTCTTCCACAGGGCGCCGCCATGTTCTTCCCGGCCGGCAGGTGCATAGTATGACGCGGCCACTGCTGACGTCATACTATGCGACGGCCGGAGAAGAACGTGGCGGCGCCCTGCGGAAGACAGAAGGCAGAAGAAGATAGAAGACAGAAGAGGACCCGCATGGACATCGGGGAAGCAGCATGGACATTGGGGGAGCAGCGCTGCGCATCGGGGCCACCGGAGGCTGAGTATAAGTTGTTTTTTTTTTTGTGCTGGGCTCGTGTATAAGCCGCGTTGAGGATTTTCAGCACATTTTTTGTGCTAAAAAACTTGGCTTATATGCGAGTATATACGGTATTATAACTCCATTTGCATCCTCAGAATAAAAGTGTGAAGTGACAGGGTATCCACTGCTGCCACAGACCCTGGTGTAGTGGGACTTATTGCTCTTTGGTTAAAACCTAGTTTGGTCATTGTATCATTTAAATCTCGAATTTGTAAGACTTTGTAATCTGAGCTTTGGGAGACATTTAGTAATGACCTCAACAAAATCAGGGATCCCTTTAACATAATGGCCAGTTCTCAATTTATTTATACATATTCGGAGGCATTGCACAAGCTACACTATTTTGACAGACAAATTATCCACATTATTCAGTCCGTGGACTTCACAGAAAGTGCATTGTGCGCCGATGTGCCTCGATTCACTAAGATTGTCCGCCCGATATCCTGCATGTCTCGTTTCCCCGCTGGAGTTCACCTTCTTCTTTGTGATGCATGTAAGTGCTTGGGCTTGCATCACAATTTGAAAGTTAAATCCTACCTGCGCTCAGTCCGAATCAGCCGGATTGTCAGACTGCATGAAAACCAGCGCAGCTGCGCCAAAAATCTGATCGCTTGAGACACAATCCCAGTGCAGGCACCTGTTAAATACCTGTCAAAGTCATGCAATTCCCGAAAACAGCGCACTGTATGGCAAAAGTGTGATCCGCGACCCTTAGTATATAAGCTCACATATAAAGGACACTCTCCTAGTTGTGCCCCTGGCTCCATCAGGATCCCTTTGTGCCCATCATGTCAGGAATAGTGTAAGCAAAGGATAAAAGTGGAAAAACACAAAGTTAGATTACAAAAACATATATGTGTTCAATATCTTACAGAGAAGATAGGGAGATGGATAATTGCCATCCATCACAGACATGTTTTCATTCAGGCAGTATTGAAGCTAAAATATTCGTATTGCATTGACCAATTACACCACATCGTCTCCTGGAAGAAATAATGAAACCATTAGTTCCTTAGCAGAGTAATCAGACCGGAGCTTAGGAAAAAAAGGTCAGTAAAGTCTCTCTGACAGCAATTTTAATAACTTTACTGTATGACATTTAACTACAGTAATTATTTAATAAGACCATAATACTAATAGGGGAGGGTATTTTTTTAGGAAGTACAGATTGATTATAGTGAGCGCTTCTGGTAGTAATTACATGGTACGGTAATCATGTCATACTAGCTTAGCCAATAGATGCTAATGACAAAATTACATCCAATTTTCCACTTACAACTTTAAAATGCAGCCATAACTTTATTCATATGCTTTTTAAGAAAGAAAGAGGTCACAGTTCCATTTCCCCAAATTCATGTAGAAGTTCTAATACAGTCTTCTCACATCTCTTGGCTACTAGCTTAAAAATAGGAGTCATGGTGATACATTTGTCAGGGCTAATTTTCACTGAATGTCGTATATGTATATATATATATATATATATATATATATATATATACATACCGTATATATATATATATATATATATATATATATGTATGCAGGTGGTCCCCTATTTAAGGACACCCGACTTACAGAGGACCCCTAGCGACAGATGGACCTCTCTGCTCCTGTAACCTCTGGTGAAGCTCTCTGGTGCTTTTCTTTAGACCCAGGCTGCAATGATCAGATGTAAGGTGTCTGTAATGAAGTCTTATTGATAATCCTTGGTCCCATTACAGCAAAAAAAATTTTGCCTGTAGCTACAATTAAAAAATATACAGTTTCGACTTACATACAAATGCAACTTAACTACAAACCCAAGGAACCTATCTTGTACATAACCTGGGGACTGTCTATATACACACACCGGCCACTTTATTAGGTACACCTGTCCAACTGCTCGTTAACACTTAATTTCTAATCAGCCAATCACATGGCGGCAACTCAGTGCATATAGGCATGTAGACATGGTCAAGACAATCTCCTGCAGTTCAAACCGAGCATCAGTATGGGAAAGAAAGGTGATTTGAGTGCCTTTGAACGTGGCATGGTTGTTGGTGCCAGAAGGGCTGGTCTGAGTATTTCAGAAACTGCTGATCTACTAGGATTTTCACGCACAACCATCTCTAGGGTTTACAGAGAATGGTCCGAAAAAAAAAGAAAAAACATCCAATGAGCGTCAGTTCTGTGGGCGGAAATGCCTTGTTGATGCCAGAGGTCAGAGGAGAATGGGCAGACTGGTTCAAGCTGATAGAAAGGCAACAGTGACTCAAATCGCCACCTGTTACAACCAAGGTAGGCAGAAGGGCATCTCTGAACGCACAGTACGTCGAACTTTGAGGCAGATGGGCTACAGCAGCAGAAGACCACAACGGGTGCCACTCCTTTCAGCTAAGAACAGGAAACGGAGGATACAATTTGCACAAGCTCATCGAAATTGGACAGTAGAAGATTGGAAAAACGTTGCCTGGTCTGATGAGTCTCGATTTCTGCTGCGACATTCGGATGGTAGGGTCAGAATTTGGCATCAACAACATGAAAGCATGGATCCATCCTGCCTTGTATCAACGGTTCAGGCTGGTGGTGGTGGTGTCATGGTGTGAGGAATATTTTCTTGGCACTCTTTCGGCCCCTTGGTACCAATTGAGCATCGTTGCAACACCACAGCCTACCTGAGTATTGTTGCTGACCATGTCCATCCCTTTATGACCACAATGTACCCAACATCTGATGGCTACTTTCAGCAGGATAATGTGCCATGTCATAAAGCTGGAATCATCTCAGACTGGTTTCTTGAACATGACAATGAGTTCACTGTACTCAAATGGCCTCCACAGTCACCAGATCTCAATCCAATAGAGCATCTTTGGGATGTGGTGGAACGGGAGATTCGCATCATGGATGTTCAGCCGACAAATCTGCGGCAACTGTGTGATGCCATCATGTCAATATGGACCAAAATCTCTGAGGAATGCTTCCAGCACCTTGTTGAATCTATGCCACGAAGAATTGAGGCAGTTCTGAAGGCAAAAGGGGGTCCAACCCGTTACTAGCATGGTGTACCTAATAAAGTGGTCGGTGAGTATATATATATATGGAACGATACAGAGAAGATTAGCATGGCCCCTGCGCAAGGATGACACGCAAATTCGTGAAGCGTTCCATATTTTACAGCATTGATGAGGAAAAAGCTTTAATCTATATATATATACACTCACCGGCCACTTTATTAGGTACATCATGCTAGTAACGGGTTGGACCCCCTTTTGCCTTCAGAACTGCCTCAATTCTTCGTGGCATAGATTCAACAAGGTGCTGGAAGCATTCCTCAGAGATTTTGGTCCATATTGACATGATGGCATCAAACAGTTGCCGCAGATTTGTCGGCTGCACATCCATGATGCGAATCTCCCGTTCCACCACATCCCAAAGATGCTCTATTGGATTGAGATCTGGTGACTGTGGAGGCCATTTGAGTACAGTGAACTCATTGTCATGTTCAGGAACCAGTCTAAAATGATTCCAGCTTTATGACATGGCACATTATCCTGCTGAAAGTAGCCATCAGATGTTGGGTACATTGTGGTCATAAAGGGATGGACATGGTCAGCAACAATACTCAGGTAGGCTGTGGCGTTGCAACGATGCTCAATTGGTACCAAGGGGCCGAAAGAGTGCCAAGAAAATATTCCTCACACCATGACACCACCAGCCTGAACCGTTGATACAAGGCAGGAGGCGATTTGAGTCACTGTTGCCTTTCTATCAGCTCGAACCAGCCTGCCCATTCTCCTCTGACCTCTGGCATCAACAAGGCATTTCCGCCCACAGAACTGACGCTCACTGGATGTTTTTTCTTTTTCGGACCATTCTCTGTAAACCCTAGAGATGATTGTGCGTGAAAATCCCAGTAGATCAGCAGTTTCTGAAATACTCAGACCAGCCCTTCTGGCACCAACAACCATGCCACGTTCAAAGGCACTCAAATCACCTTTCTTCCCCATACTGATGCTCGGTTTGAACTGCAGGAGATTGTCTTGACCATGTCTACATGCCTATATGCACTGAGTTGCCCCCATGTGATTGGCAAATTAGAAATTAAGTGTTAACGAGCAGTTGGACAGGTGTACCTAATAAAGTGGCCGGTGAGTGTATATATATATATATATATATATATATATATATATATATATATATACAGGCAGTCCCCTACTTAAGAACACCTGACACACATACGACCCCCAGTTACAAACAGACCTCTGGATGTTGGGGATTTATTGTACTTTAGTCCTAGACTACAATAAACAGCTATAACAGTTATCACAGGTGTCTATAATGAAGCTTTATTGTTACTCCTGGATCTAATGACAATCCAACATTTTTAAAATCCAACTGTCACAGAGACCAAAACCAATTTGGCTGGGGTTACAATTATAAAGTATACAGTTCCGACTTACATACAAATTCAACTTAAGAACAAACCTACAGACCGTATCTTATGTATGTATGTATGTAACCCGGGGACTGCCTGTAGATGTATGGTCAATCAGGCATAACAGCAGTGGATGCAAACTACTTTAAAAAGATTCATTTTTTCATTATTTTCACTGACTCCGAATCTTTGCATCCTTTGTTAAGCTCTGATTCACATGCAGTTGTAATTTTTTTTCTCTGGCCCCCACTGTTTCATTTATGTAATTTTCAGGACCCAATATACTAGTAGGGCTCCCTATTACTAGGTGGGAGGTGTAAGCAACTGGCTAAGCCTAACTAGCATATTGGGTGCCAAAGGTAATGGCATTGATTCTCCGGAATATTATTCTAAAAATATTTTATTTATTTGTTGTATTTTATTTATTCTGGATTTTGTTAGGGAAATGGCAGCATACATAAAAAACACCTACCAATACATACTTAAAGACCTACCTTCAACACCACTTCATACATTTTTTACATCTGCAGCATCAATGGAATGGGCAATGGGCTATGTAGCAGTAAGTGCTGGGGGTAGATAGAGATATATACACTAAAAGACAATGCAGATCTCTACCAACTACTTTAATGTCTAACTCCACTGCTTAGTTCTGCTGTACAATGTCCTTCATTCTGCTGCTAGTTATGAAAGTGATACAGTATATTATCGAGAAAGACACCAAAACATTTCTAAGGGATTAAAGGGGTGTTTCTTGCTAACATATTTCTTTCATAACTCTACCTGTTGATAACTATGAGAAGTAACTAATCAAATCCTGGCCCCTCACTAGAACACTGTAGTCCACAGATATGTAAATATGATAATGTACAGTTTTCCATCACCGATCTTGTCTGTAAAATGCCTTAAATGACACCTCTGACTATCTGTTGAAGTTTTATGCTATTAAAAGCCTGTAAAAATGATGATGAATATAATTGCTATACTAGATGATCAGAAACTTTACAATACAGGCAGTCCCCTACTTAAGGACACCCGACCCCTAGTTACAGACGGACCCCTCTGCCCACTGTGACCTCTGGTGAAGCTCTCTGAATGCTTTACTATAGTCCCAGGCTGCAATGATCAGCTGTAAGATGTCTGTAATGAAGCTTTATTGATAATCCTTGATCCCATTACAGGAAAACATTTTGAAACTCCAATTGTCACTGGGGCAAAAAAATGTGTCTGGAGCTACAATTATAAAATATACAGTTTTTAACTTACATACAAATTCAACTCAAAAATAAACCTATGGAACCTATCCTGTACGTAACCCGGGGACTGCCTGTATTATAATGTATTGATTAAAAGTACCACCGTATGTCAAGCCTTATTAATTTCACATTACATTAAAGTATTTGACCACACAAAAACTTTCCAGACACTACAAATATGTTCTTTTCATCTAGTTGTTGTCAGTTTCATTTTCCACATGAAATCTAGTGATATAAGTACTACTAATATTACATTCTCCTGTCAGATTCCCCTCATTCAAATAAGATGTACAGAAAATAAGATATACAGAAAATAAAATATACAAAATATAAAATATACAAAATGGGTGCAGAATGATGGTGTTTTTTTCTTTCTGCTCCTATGCATTCTGGTAAAGATTGCATATCTTATATGAAATCATTTGAATGACAGCAAAATAGGACTGGAGAATGTAATATTAGTACTAATTATAATCACTAAAATGCATGTGGAAAATGCAGCACAACAACTAGATGAAAAGAAGATATCTGTAGTCCGTGGAAAGATTTTGTGTGTTCAAACACTTTAAAGTAATGTGAAATTATTAAAGCTTGACATATAGTTGTACATTTAATCAATACATTAGATTGTCAGAAATATCATATAAGCCATTTTATAGAGAAGATTGGTGGTGGCCGCCTACACATAATAATCATGTTTACTTCACAGTTTCCACAACTTGCAGAATATAGGGGAGCCTCTCACACACAGTTACAATGGGTCGAATGGGGAGAGAAATTTTTTAACTAGAAACAGCCCATTAATGTTTTGGAGTCTTTCCAGATAAAATACAGTGGGGCACATTTACCAACAACAGTGCAAACTGAATGCAGTTTGCCTGTGTAGTGTGCAGAGGGCACCAGATTTAGGACTTTTTTTGGGATGCACCTTTAACATGGGCTGTGGGACTTTACATGTTAAATCTGGTGCACGGTCCAACTGAGCACCGGAACGGCCACTATTTGGTGCAAACATGATGCCTACTGCAGTCGAGCCGCAAAAGGGTTGTGTGTGACACATGCATAGAGATTATGCCTGTCATATCTCTGCGTATTTTACTACAAACACTCCTGCCGGTTCTGAAAATGTGAACAAAGTAAAAAACATTTAGAATAAAAAGAAGATTGGAAGAGAAGTTATCTATTTGGTTGGCTGGAAAAGCTTGGGTTTTGAGAAGAAATCTTGGAAACCTGCAGAGAAGTTTCATGACCCTTCACCTCTCCAGTCTGGTTAAAAGCAGAGGGTGCACCATGTAATTCAAAATGTCTCCTGCTGTTGCTTTAATCCTGTAGCACCTACTGCTCGTTGTGTTCTTCTATCCTGCTTCATGATCTTGGCATCTGAGACCTACGTGTATGTATCAGTTCCTGAGATTTAAGGGGCCTGCATGGGCATTCAGAGCTCTTCTCTCGTCAATAAGTGCACAACCCTGGGTATGAAAGTCACCTCCTATAGATGGGAGGTGTCTCAGCATCAAGGTGTGTCATATTTCTGTTATCTGAATTAGGCCCCATGCAGCCTTACATATGTCCCCTATAGAAGGCAATGGCTGCACGGAGTGATACAGTGTACCGCTCCATAGACAGGGAAAAGACAGAACAAGTCTTATCTTTCCCCATTTTATGGGCTGTACGACCTGGATCGCTATGGAGAGGGGAGGGCTCATCCTTCCTCCTCTCCATCGCGGCTGACGTATGCCGCCCGTAGCCGTGTGGACATACTTCAGTGTGCATTGCGCCTTACTGTGTGTGACATTAGCTCCATTCTACAACTTTGATTCTGATCTGTGACCCTACATTCTATTCTGTTGATAATCTTGGCTTAATCTGATCCAAATTCATATTTGCCATTCCCAATCTTCAAACTGTATTTTGTCTACTGCCCAATAGAGCATCTTTGGGATGTGGTGGAACGGGAGATTCGCATCATGGATGTGCTGCCTTCCCCACCTACACTTTGTATTCTGGACTTTGTCTGACCATTGCCTACCTCGAATTTTTCTGACTTCTCTATGTGACTTTCGGTGCTTTACACTGGAGCATTCTTTTCTTTTAGAAGGAAAGAGGCCATAGATAACAAATATAAGAAGATTACCTCAGTCACGGGGCCGGGATCTAAGTGTAAGTGTCCCTGGTTTATCATGAAGGATTTTGATCTTTATGTACCAGCAGCATGGTGTAGTCACTTTATGAGCATTTCAGATAAATCTCTCCTGTTCTTAAACCTGTCTTACATAAAATCTGTGGCCTGGATGCAAAAAAATTTTATTTTTTATTAATATGCAAAGGAGTACTTTGGTTCAATGTAGGGAAAGCCGCCATGAGGTCCAGTGCACCCTCTTTGGCGCTCTCTGGTTACAACTCACAAGTTTCTACACAGTGCTTAGCTTCCCTCGTGGAACTTTGCAAGAGGGGGTGCACTGGACATTATGGCCATGTACAATATGCCTTAAAATTCTTATTTGCAAAATAAATATAAAAAAATCTCTGCATCAATAGGAAAGGAAGGGCACTTTACATATAAGGGCACCCTGAACAAGAATACGCCATTTATAAATTAATTTTGTACTGAACTAAGTTCTCCATTGGATGCACTAAATTTAGTGCTTCTAGAGGAAAACTTCTGGTCCAATAAGTATTGTTTCAATATATACTATGACTGGGATATAATCTATTATGAACTGAGCTAGAATAATGTCAGGGGGTCAGTCTTACACCCCATCATTTTGTGTGTAATTTCACTTATTACAATGTCAATTAAAGTAATTTCCGCAACAGATTAACCTGTCATTAAAAATGTGTGTTTTAATTTTGATCCTAACACGGTCTGTAAGGACTGGTGTCATAACATCAGATAGTTAACACATTAATGATATCAAACAGGGAGGCTACTAACTGCCTTAGGCATCATTCACACGGCCGTTGTCGACGTATATATAGGCCATCAAAGTGGGCACGGTGCCGTATGGAGTGATACGGTGCAGTACTGTACCGTCCCGTAGCTGGGATAACGATAGGACGTGTCCTATCTTTCCCTGGAATACGGCGCCGTGCCCATTGTTTCTCTATGGAGGGGGGGGGGGGTAGCTCCTCTCCCTGGCGCTGACATGTGCCCCCTGTACTACGGTACGCCAGGCACATGTTAGTGTGAATGTAGCCTTATAGTAGTCACAAGATTTTTTGTCTCATGGAATTGCCTCGTGAAAAAATTGCTTTAAAAAATTTCTAAAAATACAACAGCTGATGTCCCTCACGTCAGGATATCACAACCCCATACATCTATTGACAGTATCATAAACCATACATAAACATAAACCACACATACACGGAGTTATAGCCAAAGGTCTAATATAGAGAATCGAATTCTGTGGACATTTTATTTTTTTTTTTGGGTTGGTACTAGAAGTCTGACACCGTCTCATTGAAAACTGAAATCTCATTTTTGAGATGATAGGAATGCGAGATCCTCGTGACTGATGCTAGAGAGTCACACGCAGCTCCTGAGCCACCTTGTGGCCACGCTGGGATGATAGAAATCGTTCTCACTCCAGTAAAAATCACTTCATCTGAACACATAAACACTAGAGCCACATGCAATCCGAATATCTGGAATGCAAGTCATGTTTTCTTTTCTTTTTTTTGCTAGAAGATAAAGCAATTACTATAAGAGTAAATGAATGTTAATCTAGTCAATGATCAGCGATACAGTATATCATCCGATTTACAGAGGTTTCTTTTGAATACAATACTCTTCATGGACCATTTATCACAGAAAGAAATTTTTTTATTCTAGCATATATCAGAGAGTCAATGGATCTGTCTATGGCGAGATCAAGCTGAAGCACAAAGCAACAATATGCAAATATACAAGAGATGATTGAGTGGAATGGAAAGCAGAACACACATTAAAGGAGTCGAAAAATCTTTGGTGTTTTAATTTCACCCATTTTTTTAGGTTGAAAAGAATGGGTCAGTAATGCATCAGTGAAAAATCACTGGAGCCAAGAAGAGAAAACCAATCTGTATGTGTCCATAAGCCACAATGGGTTCAGTAGAATTGATAGGCCCCATAGCATGCTATTTGTCTGGGGCCCCTCTCATAACTGTACATTGGGGTGTGGGAGCCACACCGGACAGTTATCCCTCCAGGAGGAGTGAGGTCAGTGGCAGGCAGTGATTTGCTGCTGCTGTTGTTTAGGATGTCTCCTTGGAGCTAATATATAGTTACATAACTGGGATGTATCCACAGTATATGCTCGGTGGATGTCAGAGGTCATGGGGACCATATAGTGGCTTCCTTTCTTTTTATTCTGTTATGGCCTATGCTGAACATATATACTTATTTTCTCAGAGGGATGAAATAGTGCAGTCTATTATACTATTCCATCCTGAGTTCCCTATATAAACTGAGCAGAGGTCAAACAGATTGCCCGACACAGAGATTTCTTTTTGTACATGCTTAATGTATCTTTTATTATTTTTATGGATGTGTGAGGGGATCTCACCTGCTACATATTGGCTACGAGCAACTGTCCATGGGACCAGGGCTGGACTGGGGGGCCTAATGCCCAACAGTGAAATTATTCTATGGATATGTTTATAGAATATGTTTTCTTGTGTTTTGAAATGGACAACAAATGCATCAGGTAAAATGCATCCCAAAACACATCAGTATTAATGATAGTAAAAACACGCATGTATTTTGCGATGTGTTTTTCCCAAGATACATTGAAAACACATCAGGGCACATTTACTAAGGGTCGTGCACCAGTTTTCTGTCAGACTTTGCACTTTCTTTCTAGTACAAACTGACTACACAGGTATTTAAGAATTGTCCATTCTCCGCACCTGCCGCAATAACAGCTGCAGGGGACTGTGATGATACATGGAGCTAATAGCTCTCTGCACCATCCTGTTATTCAACACCATCTGTGCCCTCTCAGGACATAAAATAGAATTGAAGTCCCTACAGCCAGCAGAGAGCTGAGTCAGCATGGGGCAGGGGATAGAGCTTTTGGGGTTCACCAGTGTTTCCACCGGCACACTGGTGGGCCTGTCTGACCCTGAGTGGGACTATTGTTTGAGATCTATATAACTGCACACATTTGGGCACATTTATTTAGGGCTTTGCGCCCGTTTTCTGATGAACTTTGCACTTTCTTTTAGGTGTAAACTGCTTGCACAGGTATTTAAGAAGAATTTACACCACAAATGTGTTGCACTCGACCATTTTGCGGTTCAGCTGCGTTAGCCACCATGCAACACAAATTAGGGGGCGCCGGACTCATTTCAACCATGTGCCAGATTTATCATGCGAAGTCTGTCACACACCCTATGTTAAAAGTACACCACAAAAAAGTTGGTGAACTCTGTCGGGCCTGTGCAGGGAAGTGACGAATTCATGATTTCTGGTACACGTTAACGCTAGCGGTGAAACACTGCAGGGACTGTTGTAGCAGTAGGAGCTGCTTAAAGTTCACAGCTCCAATACAGAATATTTCCCCACTGTGCACCCAGAAATTGTGTTCAAGAATTTTTTGGCTGAAAATCTGCTTCAAATTCCACTGCAAAATCTACATATTGGGTTTTCTGCTGTGGATTTTGAATGCCTGAATGCCTAATAATTTAAACATAACCTCCTTGGATTACGTATTGTCATTTATTGTACATCAAATCTTTTTTTTTTCCTTATAAGCAGAACTGCCAGCTTTGCAATAAAACCAATAAGGGGATTTAGCATGATTTTCCATGTGAACTAGAACTTACTGGCCCAGATTTATTAATGCTTCTGTGCCAGTTTTCTGTCTGACTTTGCACATTCTTTATAGTGCAAACTGCTTGCACATGTATTTAAGAAGTGTCAGAGATACATTTGTGTTGCAGCTGCACAATACTGCAAAGTCCAACAGAAGTGTGTTGCACGCCCCATGTGAAAGGTGCACCAAAAAAAGGTGCATTCTGTTGGAGAAGTGCCCCCTGCACACTACACAGGCAAACTGCACATAGTGCAGACTGCACTGTTCTTAGTAAATGTGTTCCACTGCACTCCACACAACTAGAGTTGCTGGAATAGTAAATCGATGATATCATTAAAGGACATGATTTTTCTGTTATTGGACTTTTTATACATTAAAACTAGATAATAAATTCCCCAATAGATATGTAAAGGAATAGTGGTCATCTGTAATCTACGTTCATATGACAACAGTTATTTCATTACTGAATATTAGATCATCAAGAAATAATGCAGCAATAATGAAGGGGCTTAATCATTTTTAACCTTCATCAGTCCCTTATTATTGTATTATTATATATTACATTATGTATAGAATTTTATCCATAGTTTTATTTCAGTAATTTAATAGTTAAATCTGCAACAGCCTTCACTGCCAGCTAATGTATAACTGACATAAATTGAGAGAGATTTGTTGACCTTTCTAGTTTGTATCTGGTACAAAGATATCTGTGTATGGAGCAGGAGTATTGTTTTCCTTGTGGAGGAGGAGGAAGCTGAAGTATGTGAATTACCAGGTATGTGTATTGTTCTAAGTATTAACTAATAAATGTTACAAAAGCATAAACCTTATTTCATTAACTAGTTAGGCTTCGCACACAAGAGCGAGTGTGATATGTCCAACTCGCATTTTGCTGGCTGAAACATCCGGCCCTAGCACTGACAACCGGAATTGAACTGACATGCAGAGTTCAGTTCCAGTTGCTCAGCATTCAGGCCAGACACTCCACTCACGTTGCTCATGAATTCAACGCGCTTCTCCCTTGCTCATGTGTGAGGGCCCTAAAGTAGAACTTCAACTAAATATTTATTCTTTGGAACCATAGTTATGTACTCCCTTCACATGACCAGCAGTCAGATATATGTGCAACATCCCCCACTTGCCTGTGTTTGGTGTCTGTGGACAGTTGGGGCCCAGAATATGCTTATATGGGCATATGAGGCCTTGGGCGCGCTATGGTTACGGTGCTTGGTATTGGGACCGGAGGACAGGCCTACAGCCAAGCAGGCCTCCAGCAGGTGGTGTATGCAAGAAATATGGATGAGGAGGCTGATGCAATATGTATTTCCCTGCGGCAATTCCTGAGTTATGTAGATGAATCCCTGGGTGATGAAGGATGGGGAAGCCGATGTTGGTAAGCATCCTAGATCCAGGGATTAGACAGAGGCAACATTCTGCAAATCAACTTACAGTTCTTTATTCAACTTCAAACAGCAGACAACGGCCAAACATAAGATTTAGGCTAGTCTGATAGAGATGGAGTCCAAATGGTGGACCTCTGCTCTGGGGCTTAAGTCTCCTGACTTTTCCTGGGTATCAGGCAATACCCTGAGGTACCTCTGCTTCCTGGTATTAGGACACTGGCTGTTGAAGCACAGACATGTGCTGTTCTCTCTTCTGCTTACTGGACCTGACATGCTCAAAGATAGAGTCTCTCAAGAAGGCTGCACCTGTCTATAGCAGTAAGGGCGACAATGTTGAAAATGATTCCACAGGTAATATTTGTATTGTAGAGTTCCCCAGTATTGATAGATAGGAAGATATTTAATACCCTGGACTCCTTGATCCGAGAATTTCTGTGGAACGGAAAGAGGGCACGCATTAATTTTATTACACTGTTTTTGTCCGCACGTGAAGGGGGTTTGGCATTACCTGACTTTAGAATATACTTCTTGGCAAGTCAGTTACAAAATATTATGGTTTGTGAATAGAGATGAGCGAGTATACTCGTCTGAGCTTGATGCTCGTTCGAGCATTAGCGTACTCGAAACGGCTCGTTGCTCGAACGAGTATTTCCCCTGCTCGTGATCGAGCATTTAATTAAAAAAACACAGTGAAGAACAGTAAAGAATAGAATAAAAACAGTGAACACAGTGAACACAGGATCATTAAAGTGAAAAACATAGTGAAAAACACATTGAAGAATAAATTACAGATGTTCGGCACATCTGCTTACTTGTCGGAAGATACGCGCGGAACGGTGCAAACAAAACAGTATGTGAAGAACACTATATATGTGGGAAGAACACATTGAAGAACACGGTGAGCAGGACAGAGACATCGGGGAGCAGGACAGAGACATCGGGGAGCAGGACAGAGACATCGGGGAGCAGGAAAGAGACATCGGGGAGCAGGAAAGAGACATCGGGGAGCAGCACAGAGAAATCGGGGAGCAGGACAGAGACATCGGGGAGCAGGACAGAGACATCAGGGAGCAGCACAGAGAAATCGGGAGAGGGACAGAGACATCGGGGAGCAGGACAGAGACATCGGGGAACAAGACAGAGACATTGGGGGACAGCACAGAAACATAGGGGAGTAGCACAGAAACATCGGGTAGCAGCACAGAGACTTCAGAGGACAGAGACATCGGGAAACAGAACATAGACATCGGGGAGGAAGACAGAGAAATCAGGGAACAAGACAGAGACATCGGGGAGGGCAGAGACATCGGGGAGCAGCACAGAGAGATCGGGGAACAGGACAGAGACATAGGGAAGGGCAGAGAAATCGGGAAGGGCAGAGAGATCGGGGAGACTTCAGTGGAAGAAGAGGAGCGGATCCCGGGACAGCGCATCCAGGAGATCAGCACCAAGGACAGAGACATTGGGGAGACTCCAGACCCTGCAATCAGGTAAATCTGCTGTGTGTGAATGGGGTCTCACAGGAGAAGATCCCGAGGGCTCAGACACTTGCTGAAAACTCAGAGAGAAAGTTGCAGATAAGAGATGACAGGACAAGTTATAAAAGGGGTTCACCAGGAGAGGGGTTAAGGGCATAGAGTTTAGGTATGGAAACATCTGCAATGTGTTCTTCACACACATATATATTGTTCTTCACATGCTATTTTGTTTGCACCGCTCCGCGCGTATCTCCCAACAAGTAAGCAGATGTGCCGAACATCTGCAATCTATTCTTCACTGTGTTTTTCACTGTGTTCTTCACTTAAATGATCCTGTGTTCACTGTGTTCACTGTTTTTATTCTATTCTTCACTGTTCTTCACATTTGCTAACTTGTCGGGAGATAATATACGCGCGGAGAAGTAAAGAATAGATTGCAGATGTTTGCATACATCTGCTAACTTATCAGAAGACATTCTTTTTCAATTAAATAACACATTTTATTCCCAAACCATGGTCCCTTTGAAAAATGCTCGAGTCTCCCATTGACTTCAATGGGGCTCGTTATTCGAGACGAGCACTTGAGCATCAGGAAAATTTTGTCTCGAATAACGAGCACTCGAGCATTTTAGTGCTCGCTCATCTCTAATTGTGAACTAATGTTTATTCACTATATGGTACAGGATGAGTATAAATATGTGTTAAATTATAATGTTTGTGGATTATTGGAAACACAAATAATATAAATTCTGATAAGGGGAAGGAATGGCCCAATTTTGGCATTAATGCAATAGATATGGGATATGGTTAAGAAAGAATTGGAATTCACGGGGAGGTCTAAATACAAACCACTATGGGGAAAAGGCGAATGGTCAGCTGGACCAATGCAGAACTCAAAAAGGTGGAGGGATAAGGGGATTTATTATGTCTCTTGGATTTTGGATGAAAGTCTTTTGCTAGGTTATGGGAGTATGGCATGGAAATGAGTATGGCCAGAGTATGAAGGGCTGTATGTCTAAAATATGTCATATATTAAAAAAGAGAGGAATATTTTTTTTTGGGGGGGGGGGTGAAATAAAGGGATTAGTCCTGGTATAACTGTAAAAGATTTGCAAATTTGCAAAGGTTGTAAAAGGAGTAAAAGTTAAGGGTGTATTATAAAAGTAAAAAAATGGAGTCTCTCACTTCTCTGACTGGGTCTGACTAGTTCTCCCCTGTGCTTTGCCCACCAGTGGTTTTATACTCCCTTGGTCAGGTGGTAGCAACCTCCAACCAGCTTTCAGATTGCTTTACAATATTACAAAGAATATAATTGGGCTATAACATATGGCATGCTTAACTTTTGCCTTACCAGGCAGTGGCTACAGCTGCAAAGCATATGTATGAACAGGAAGTAATTTTGAGAGCAAATAGTGTAACACCCCCCACTGGGGCCTAGCCCTTTTGGGTTCGGGGGCAGCTGGATTTCCTTTGTTATCTTAGTGGCTGGCTGAGCACAGCCTAGCACTCGATGGGGTCATGGTTGCTGGGGACTGGAGGAACAGGCCTCTTCCACACAGGGCAAGAAAGGAGGAAGATATAGGTAGCTGGTTTTTTTTCTGTTTTGCATTGGCTAATGATTTTTACATTTTGATACATCAGGCATCATGCATCATAAACATGTATATGATTTATGCAAAATGTGCGGTCCGGAGGGGCGGAGATTGACCGCGATCAGCGATGGACGCATAGTTTATGTGCTCCTAGCGCTGCTCGTCTCGGGGCCCAAACTGCACATATCTAGCACCCTAAAAATGGGTAAGAGCTAGAAGGACAGAGGTAGAGATGTTACCGAGACCCCAAAAGCCAAGAAAACGCAAGTAGATCTGGAGAAATACTTACATAAAAAGCTCATTTCTCCTTCCCGTGCTGCCAAGATGGCGCCGGACACAGCGTCTGCAAGCATGAGAGACGAGAACTCAGATGCAGAAAGCATAATGGAATTCTCCGACACCGGAGATGAAGGTACCGTAGCACCGGCCTCGAGGGGATTTATCAAAAAGATTCTATTTCAAGCCCTCAACCCCATAGCTAAAGATTTAGCTGAAATTAAAACAGACATCAAACATTTGGGGCACCGAGTGGAGCAAATAGAGAGCACTCAGGCTGAAGTGATACACTTTAACTCTAAGGTACAGGAATCTCTAGCAATTCACTACAACCTTATAAATGAAGCCCTCAGCAGAGCAGAAGACATGGAAAATCGCAGTCGCAGACAAAATATCCGCATATGCGGCTTACCTGAATCATTTGCACACGAGGTACTTCCTGCAGTGGCTAAAGAAATATTCTCTCAACTCCTAGGCCAGGAGCGAGCGGAACAAATACATATTGAAAGAATACATAGAGCTTTGAGAGCAAAGCCAAAAGGAGAAGAACCGCCGAGAGACGTGGTCTGCGGCCTACTCCGCTACACAGACGCCGCGGCCATATTGAGAGCAGGAAGAGAAGCCGGCGATATCAAATATGAGAGCGCACAGATTACACTATACCAGGACATAGCTTCAGCAATGCTGAACAAGAGAAGAATGCTAAAGCCGCTATTAAAGGCACTCAGAGCTGCTAATCTCCAATTCAGATGGCTATATCCATTTGGCCTAGCTATACTAAAAGATGGGAAACAAATAGTGATCAGGAAACCAGAAGATCTTAAAACAGCCTGGCCAACACTAGGCATTCCACCGATAGACATACCATCATGGCTACCATTCGACCAAGACCTGCGACTACCCACCTTACCCACAGCTCACCAATGGAACGCAGTAACGAAACATAAGTCGCTGAAAATGAAGAAACTCCCAAGGGAAGGAGCTAAACAACAGATCTAAAGGAGAACACAATAAACTTCCACAAGATGGCAAAGAGGTGACAAGAGAACTGTCAAGCTCAAGTTTTGTTAAAAGGGTATTGTATAATCCACCAATGTTGATAAACTGTTGTATAACCCCTACAGCTAATATTGTTACGAGGTTGCCGTAAGCCAATCCAGTTGGTAATTACAAGGGATTAGGGGTTAAAAAACCCTTGACAAAATAAGTAGACAAAACCCTAACAAGCATGACAGAGGGCGCCGAGACGAGTCCAATAGAAGGTCATTCTAGATGGTTGGGACCTCCCCCCCCCCCCCGTTCTCTCCATACAGTGGAGAGGAGTTTGAAGGCCACCCACATTGGGCACCACTTCGCTATAATTCCACCATATGGCAATGCCCAACAGTTTTTGTTGTTGTTTTTGTTTATAGGTCGGTGTATTAGTTTGTCTACGTTTTTTGTTAAAGTAGCAAGAGAAAGAGCATACAGGAACCACTCGGCAGCAACAACACTTATAGGAGTAGTTAAAATAGCAAACATATGCCTATTAAACTGTATTCCCCCTCCCTCCCCATTCAACCAATACCCCTGGACAGGTCACAACCAAGCCTTTCCTAGGGTCAAAACTCATACCAGTGACAGCCCCCATAGACCAAAATGACAGACTTAAATATAGTAACATATAATGTACGTGGTCTGGGTACCCCACAAAAGAGGAGCCAAGTTCTAAGAATATTGAAAAAAATATAGAGCCAGCATAGTGATGCTACAAGAAACCCACTTCAAAAAGGGAAAAATACCACACTTGTCAACAAAAGAATACCAATGGTGGTACCATAGCCTATTTATAAAAGCTTCCAGGGGAGTGAGCATCGCAATTAATAAAAACCTTCCCTTCACTTTTAGATCTGAGATCATAGACCCAGAAGGGAGATACCTATTTGTGAAAGGCACCATAGGAGTAGAAACAATTACACTTGCAAATCTATATGCTCCCAACAAGAACCAGCATTTGTGGGTTGCCCAGACCATCAACAAGCTGAAAACATTTTCAGAAGGTATTCTCTTAGTAGGTGGGGACCTGAATGTAGCACTCCAACCCTCACTAGACACCACCAACCCAATAATTACTTCAAACAGGAAGTTAGCACGCATTTCAAAAGCTTTAACAGAGCTGGAACTAGTAGATATTTGGCGTACACTCAACCCGAACACCAAGGAATACACTTTTTTCTCCACAGTTCATGGGTCATATCACAGATTAGATTACCTATTCACACAAACACAATATGCACCCATGATAAGATCTATTGAAATTGGGTCAGTCCACATCTCAGACCACTCACCAGTAGTGGCCACAATTAACTTTAAAAACATACCAAGGAGTCAATGTTGCTGGAGATTTAATGAAACAGCAATAGCGGATCCCATACACAAAGCAGCACTTGAAGAAAAAATAAAAGAATATTTTAAAACTAATCAGACAGCAGAAGTAACACCGGCTAGTTTGTGGGAAATGCACAAAATAGTAGTCTCAGGTGAAATGACTTCACTTGGGCACATTTTTGAAGCGACATTGCACTGCTAAACTAGATGATCTGTTTAATAAGATATCCCAGCTAGAAACATCTCACAAAAAGAGAGCAGAACCATCGATCTTAATAGAATTAAAAGACTTAAGACACAAAGTCAAAGACTTACTGAATGCACAAGCCTTTAAAGCCCTAAGAGCAATAAAATATAAGCAATATGCTTATGGAGATAGAGGCAACAAAATGATGACTGCTCTCCTTCGCAAACAAAGGAGAAATCCCATATCCACAGAATTCAAGATAATGCTAAGGGTATGGTACACAAGTCTGAACACATATGCGAAGCGTTTCAAAAATTCTATGAGAGCTTATATAATATTCCCAATATAACTGATAAACCCACCTCAGAGGAATGGCAACATAAATTAGAGGAATTTCTTCTGACTTGTCACATACCACATATTACAACAGAAGAAGCAGACACCTTAATTGCACCATTTACTGAACAAGAATTAGATAAAATCCTATCAACAATTGCTTCGGGCAAAAGCCCAGGCCCAGATGGACTTCCCGTTTCATATTACAAAATGTTTAGACATATTCTTCTACCACACTTCACAAATGTATGCAACTTTTTGCTAAAAGGGGCACACCTGTCCAAACAAGCACAAGAAGCACACATAACAGTAATACCTAAGAAGGTAAAAATCCGGAAATGTGTAGTAACTATAGTCCTGAATCTCTCCTCAACTGTGACCTTAAATGGTGGGCAAAAGCTATGGCGGCACGATTAAATCCACTCTTACCAACAATCATAGGTAAAGAGCAAACCAGATTTGTGCAAGGAAGTCAGGGAAGAGATAATACTTGTAGACTAATTCGGCTTATAGAACATGCCAAACAAACAAAACTGCCATTGGTACTTCTCGGCACAGATGCCGAGAAGGCCTTTGACAGAGTCAGTTGGACATACCTATACGCTACTTTAGAAAAGTTTGGCATCCCATCAGCATTCAGACACGCTATATCAGTGATGGCGAACCTATGGCACTGGTGCCAGAGGTGGCACTCAGAGTCCTTTCTGTGGGCACTCAGGCCATCAGCCTAGGACACAGTTCACCAAACAGGACCAAATCCATTAAATCTTCCTCCAGTCCTAGGCAACTTATGAGATGCTGCCCTCAGCACTATTTTACAGCGACACTTCATTGACTGTTTGGAACTGCTTCAAAAGTGAGAAGGTGTTAAAAGAAGTGCATTATCTATGGATGTCATCCTCCTGGACCCACCATTCTTCCTAAAAAGAGAGACCCTGGAGAGAAGCTACAATGATAGTCTGAATTTGCCCACCTTCTTTCAACTGTATTGGTGGCATCAGGTGGCCGATACAATTAAAGAAGTGGAAGAACAGATAGCAATAAGTTACTGCTTAAAATGGCACATTGGCACATCAGGGTAAATAAGTGGATTTTGGTTGTAGTTTGGGCACTCGGTCTCTAAAAGGTTCGCCATCACTGCGCTATATCAACACTATACAAGGCCCCGAATGCGAGAGTTAGGGTCAATGGACTCCTGTCAGACCCGTTCTTGATAAGAAATGGGACTAGGCAAGGTTGCCCATTGTCCCCTTCTCTATTTATCATGGTTATGGAGACTCTTATAAGAAAGATAAGAATGACCTCTGAGATAGAGGGCCTAACAATAGGAGATTACACTCACAAAACGGCGGCGTTTGCTGACGATTTATTGATTATCACATCTAATCCAACCCGCTCATTGCCAGTATTAACTAAGCTATTCTCTGAATTTGGAAAACTCTCAAATTTCAAAGTGAACTTTTCGAAATCAGAGATTTTAAACATTACACTCCAACCAGAAAAAGCCAGACTACTACAGCAAGACTCACCATTTAATTGGCCACAAGAAAGCATTAAATATCTGGGCATACAACTCCCAGCAGATCCTCAAAATATATACCAACTCAACTATGTCCCTTTACTTACAAATATCACAAACCAACTAACCGAACTAAAGATTCCATTTATGTCATGGTGGGGAAGAAAAAACCTACTTAAAACGTATATTATGCCCAAATTACTATACCTTTTACAAATAGCCCCAATCTGGCTACCCAAATCCTTCTTCACAAAATTGAATAAAATAACATCGCAATTCCTGTGGAAAAACAAGAAACCGAGAATACGGGCCACATTATTATCCCAAAAACCACTAAGAGGCGGCATTAGCTTGCCAAACCCTAGGGCTTACAGTCAGGCGTGTCAGATAGCCAGATGGCTTCTAATTACCCAGACACCAGATCACAGTTTATACACAGAATTGGAAAACATATTGACGCCAGCAGAAAGTAGAGCCACATTATGGGGAATCCAACCAATAACACCCCAAACTAGAGAAATTAGCATCCTACATAAGGGACTAATGCAAGCACTTAGAGAAATAAAAGCACTAACCCCAATTCATTCTAACAACTATCTAATGCTACCACTTGACTTACTGCCTCAACTAGTCTACCCACAAAGAAGAGAGACACACACATTTTGGAACCACCTGAAACACATATCCGTTGCAAATTTCTTTGAAACAAAAGAACAAACAGACGCAAATTACTTGATGAGGAAAACAGGTCTCAGGCTTACAAACTTCCTACAAATTACAGATTTCAAAACAGTGAGCACTAAATTCTTATCAAATAGATCTAACAACCCACATAGCACATGGTTGGAAAAAATAGCTTCCAGAGACCCATTACACAAAAAGATTGTAGCAGAAACCTATAACGAATTAATCACACTATAAGCTTTGTTAAAACCACACTACATCCAACAATGGGAAGAAGAATTACAAGAAAAATTCTCAAATGAGGAGTGTAAACAGATCCTGAAAGCCTCAAACGGCTTTTCCCCCTGTATAAGAATTAAAGAGAACTCATATAAAATAATTACCAGATGGTACAAAACGCCGCAATGGCTGCACAAAGTGTTTAAGAATGTGTCAGAAAAATGCTGGAGATGTG
Organism: Engystomops pustulosus; assembly: GCF_040894005.1. Taxonomy (NCBI): domain Eukaryota; kingdom Metazoa; phylum Chordata; class Amphibia; order Anura; family Leptodactylidae; genus Engystomops; species Engystomops pustulosus. The sequence goes on from NC_092411.1 coordinate 242,195,860, forward strand.
ACAAAGAAGTAGGTAATATGATACATATCTGGTGGTCCTGCAGGAAAATTCAAAAGTTCTGGAATGAGGTCTTAGATGAGATAGACAAAATTGGGGGCAAACCAGTACCACGTCAACCTAGCGTGATACTTTTAGGGAAACACACAACCAAATTCGCCCTCCACAACAATGATTTGCAAACCACTCTATTAACAGTAGCTAAACTCTTAATACCATGTCATTGGAAAACAAACCAAGTCCCAACCCTCTCCCAATGGAAAGATACGGCCCAAGAAATATATAGATTTGAAGAACTAGCCCATTGGGAGAGGGGAACTCGTACCAAATTTTTCAAGATTTTGCACCCATGGATAAATTATACTAACAATACATTGTGATCTAACCTCTCCTCCCCCCCTCCCCTTCCCTCCACCCAGTACTTACTCCTACCACAAGACACCCCCCCTCCCCAGCTGCCTAACACTTAAAGAAGTAATCAAGCCTGACTACTGCTTGCTACAAGATTTTAGTTTTCAGTTATGTGTGTGTTATTATAATTACATGTTCAAGGAACAATGCAGAACATAAGAGTAAAGACAAAGCCACGCAGAAAACATACAATTTGGATGTTATATGAAGCAAATTATATGGAAGATGCAACAAAGAACCTGTATATGTGAATCCATTCTAAAATGTACATGTATATGTTGTTCTGTATACAAAGCACCATAAGAATGTATAGCTTAAAAAAGAGAAAATGTACAACATAAAACATGATGGTAAACATGTATGTTCCGCATTGTACCCAATAAAAACAGTTAAAAAAAAAAAAAATTTGCGGTCCGAGTTATTGATTTACTTCCTCAGTGTTTGAGGGTGTGCATCACTTGTGATTCTGATTACAAGTGCATCATGTGATATTTGCATAGCGGTGAGTGTGCATACTTATGTTTAATAATTGGCAGGTAAGATATTTAGGGTGCTTTTTGCTTTCCCTATGTGATGGGCGGGATGTATGGAGTATATATGAGTGTGCAAGAGGGTCATATCCAGGCAAAGCTAAAGTGAAACACGTTTTGGGTCCAGGCTGCCCAAGATATACCGATACCGCTGGCTGGCTATATCCAGTTTGGTGTCCTTATGTAGGGGCCTAAGTATTTATGTGTTTTTTCTGGCGTTTTTAATACTATTATACACTACCTGTATTTTATTGAATGGTTGTAAGTATATTTGTATTGAAAGACACAAATTTGAAACCCCAAGGAAAATTTTGCAATTGTGTCCTTTGCCAGTTGTTCTGCACCTGAAATCCATTTCCAGCTTTCCAGCACATTTCATAGAACATTAAATATTTACACTAGGAAGAAAAATTTTACCCACGGATAATAGTTTACCATACAGTTTAACCAGAAAAACAAAAAGTTATGGCTTTTTGAAGGTGGGGGATGAAGAAGGGAAACATGTAAAACAAAAAAAAGGATCAGGTCTTCAAGGGGCTAAGACGCTCCCTACTTATCATTGCCCTCTGCAATTTAGCAACATCTATTATTTGTACTGATTGAAATTCCCCATAGAAAGAAGGTGTAAAAAGATAAAAACAAGTAAATGGTCTCAGTAAATGATTGTGGGGCAACAGGTATTGTATTTCTGAAAAGTGCCCAAAATAATGCTGTTATTTTCTACAGTGCTTTGGGTGTTGGTAGACAACCTTTCACGTCTTAACCCCACAGATTTCTTTCATATTTCTGTTTACCTTTATCACACTTATAGTGCACTTAGTCAATTAGTATTAATAAAATGAGGGAGAAGACAGAGAGGGGGAGGATTAGGGGAAGGGAGGGCAAGTCAGAGGGACAACAGGAAGGGACAGAAAATAAGCAGAAAGAGATTATCAAGAAGATACATTTTCTCAAGTGTAGGAGGATGGTGGAGACGCCCTTAAGGCTATCCAAGGCTCTCAAGTCGAAGTATACTACTCATCAGGACCAGTCCGATTCGCCGAGAGGTCGTCCACAGGTGTAAGGTGTAGAATCTCATAGAACCAATCAAAAAATGGAGGGGAGTGTTATGGATTTCCAGAGATTCTGGATCAGTGACGTTACCAAATAAACATAAACCCTAACAAGGAGCATTTGGTGGGACCCAGTATCAGTGTGACACAATTTTTAAGTTTGTTTCCTGGAATTCACCGGAAACTGAAAAAGTGAGCATTAGCCCACTCTGCTGAGTAAAAGGATCTGTTGAGATTGTGTTCCTATGCAGAAATGTAAGAAGTAGTGGCATTTGTTATCTTGTCTGGAAAATTGCCACAGATAGCCGAAATCGCATGACCAGTTGATTAGGATGTGCACAACTGTTCAAAGGGAGTGGTGTGTAAATTCAATCTATGCTCATAAGTGCTGTGGATGTGAGACAATTGTGCATATCCCCATTAAATTCTATGGGTACATGCCTCTCTGGAATCATCTCAGAGCATGAGAGCAAGTTAGAGCCTTGTATGATTGCATAGAATGTCAATGAAGAGCCTTTTCTAAGCATTGCTAAAAAAAAATCTCAGGAACCTTCCAAGGGAAAATCAGAGTTATCTGGAACATAAACCATCGGTCTGTCCAAGTCAACCAGTCTCAATGTGGTGTTGCGTTTTTAAGTGCCAACAGTTCTTGAGATGTAATCAAAGGCAATATGTGTATGTGGTGCTCTTGTAGAGCATGTGTCATAGACCAGGGTAGAGTAGTCAGGGGTGCAGGAAGGAGTGGCTTTCCACAAGTCGTATAATATGCTGTATGTAGTGTGCACACTACAAATTAACTGCACCATGACATATAGTTATTAGTCCCTTTCCCCATGTTTCTCAAGGTTATTCCAATTAAACCTTTAAAGTGAGCCTTTCAGCAGTAATTGATCTAATAAACCACCACCAGTATAAAGTCATGGATGCAGAGAGTTCTTCACTGAAGCCACTGCTTCCCCTGCTGTGTTTTTCTCTGCTGTGTTCATCTATATACAGTACTGGACCTGCCAATAAAAAGGTGCACTAGCAGGCACAATTCTGCTAGTTAAAAAATGTTCGGAACAGATTGCTGTGAACCAGGAAAGATATTTCCTGGAACGCTTATACAGGTTAATTTGGGAGGTGGTTCATTTATTTCCTTTTATAGGTGGAGAATCCATAACCAGATATAGGGAAACATTTACTTTTACATTTACTTTCCCATCCTGCGCGATTCCCAAAGTGCTTTGTCCAACCGGAATGCACATCTGCATTCACGAAGGTCATGAGCCCGATATCCTGCATCTGTCGCTTCCCCGCTCAGGTCCGCCGGAATTCACCTTCTTCTTCCTGGTGTATGTAAGTGCATTGTCTTGCAACACAAATTAAATCTTAAATCCCGCGCTCAGTCCGAATCAGTCGGATCGTCCGACTGCCCGTCCCCTGCTTTCTGTCGCACAAGAGTGCGTGCGACGCAATCACAGCAGCGCAAATCCAGAAAATTTCAAAAATCAGATGAAAGCACGATCCACGGACCCTTAGTTAATAAGCCCCATAATGTTTCAGCCAGTGGCCCACATTTATCAAAAACAGTGCCACCTGCCTGTGCAGTGTGCCAGATTTATGATTTCTGTTGCACGTTCTTAAATCTGACGCCCCCTGCACTGCTCCGATAGAGGGCACCAACTTTTTTGGTGCACCTTTAACATAGGGCATGCAACACATTTCTGTTGTACCCTGCATGATAAATGTGGTGCACGGTCCCACTGCGCACCAGAATGCTCCTGTAAGTGCAGAACTTTGTGTCGCATCAGCCGTGACACAAATGAGTCATGTGAGACACATGTGGCATTTCTTTAATACATGTGCAAGCAGTTCACACATAAAAGAACAAGCAAAGTCAGACAAAACTGGCTTTAGTTAATGTGGAGGGTGAGTTTTTGCAGCTGGATGAAATTTTATTTTCCTTATTTTAGGTTTATATATTTTAGAGCCAGCTATACATTCAACTTTCTGTTCCTGCTTCCTGCCCACACTGCCCTTCCATGTATACTGTAATTCCACTTGGCTTTGGATTCAACAACTTGTGTTTATAGATGGTCAATTAGCCTCTACTTGTTCTTACTACCATATATGTTAAGTTAACTGGCCTGTAGTTACCAGCTTCTTCTGTGTTATCCTTCTAAAGATGAGCCTTCTGAGAAGATGAATATATGAAATATATAAATAATTTTAATGAAGCACATGCTTAGAGACTAATTCTGAGCAACTGACAACTATCTATAAATGGAAATGGAGCCTATGTACTATAACTGCTGTAATGGAATGTATGTGGACTTGGATGCTAGTAAAAGATTTTCTTGGGAAAAAAAATGTCTTTTTCCATATGTAAAAGCCAAAACATATTATTTCTAGGTCACACAATATACAATGGACAACATTTATATGGGGTTTGAAGTATTTTTTCTCTGTTTATTTCAATTAAGTCATTGTACTGTATGCATGCGTGATGCCTCAGAGCTGACCTCTAGAGGATAACGGTCTGACATTTTATAGCTGATTCTAGATGATTTGTGCTAGTATCTTCTATTGTTTAGCCATTGTTCCATTTAACTGTGTTTTGTACAGCCAGTAAGCAGCATTTCCTTATATCTTAGCTTATAGCAATATAGAGCTATGAATTAATTCTTCAATGAATTCATTGATGTTCCAGAGTCACAGGCAAATTTCTCTGTTTTTTTCTGAACGTAGTTATAAAGCAAAAGTAATTTTGCCATATTAGGCTAATTTTGCTCGACAGATTCAGTTCATGCTTCAGCTGTCGGAACAACTGCTGCCTTCATCCTGTTAGTGATCTTGACATTCCTTTGAGCAACTGAAATAGCACAGATCCAAGGTGCACTGGAAAATTGTGGTGTTTGTATCATGAATTAATTTGAAATCAATTGCTACTTCAAGGATGGTAAAATATGTCAAATATCATTTTTGAAAAATAACATATCCACAACCATATCAAGGCACCACATTGATGCTGATGACAATACAAGTGTAGCAATGTAGTCCGGCTTTATTTAAAAAGAAGCTTCAAAATTCTATTCTTTACAGAAAATAAGAGACAACAATATGTTTCTCGGAAATCAACAAAAATATAGTATTTTGCACGGATGTATTTGTTAATTGTAGACATTCATTGTATGAAAATATGACCTCAAATGCAGACATCATTTTATACTGTTCCATTCCTGTTTTATACTGTTCCATTCCTCTGCTGGTCCTGAAAAGGTTTGAATCTAACCAGTGCTGAAATTTCCATCAGTGGAAATTAAAGCTTATTAAAGTATTTGAGCCAATTTTCTATCTGACTTAACACTGAAAAAAAATGGGCAAACTGCTTGCATAGGTATTTATAAAGTGTCTGTGACACGGTCGCATTGTGTTTGACAAGTCAAGAAAAAATGTGCACCTAAAGGAACATGTTAGTGCATAGTCAGAGTTTGCGTCACATTTATTACTAATGTGCCTCACAATTCTGTCTGCGCAATAATTCTGTAGGTGCAAAGGTGCAAAAAGGTGCAAAGGTGCAAAAAAAATGACCGTGAGCCAGTTTTGATAAATCTGCTGCACCCTGCACACTCCATGGGCAAACTGCACAGTTTTGATAAATGTGGGTCCGTAAGTTGCAGATTTTTTTACATTCTGCAGCATGAGAACCAAAATGATGGTATGGCATGTGCCTTTTTATACATTAAGCACGTCTTCCACCAGTGTCACGCATGAAGTCTCAGAATGTACAAGTTCATTTTCCAATTGAGCAAATTTAGGTCAACAATAATCTAAACAGAAAGATTTTTCCATGAAAAAAAAGTTTTTGGAGATTTTTGTCAGCTTGACAGACCAAATCCATTTTTCAACTCATTTTCTTGTATCAAATTCAGAGAAAAAAATGAATTGTGTAGCGTTCTAGTTTAAAAATTCTTGTGTGCAGTAGATGACTAACTTCTCTCCCTGCCTTTTATTTTTATTTTTTATTTTTATAAAGGAATGAAAACCACTATGGACCAACAATGCAATACCAACGAGTTCAATTCAGTTTACCTGACACTGTACATCTGTGTCAGTCCTCGACACGTCATCAACAAGTTTCAGTTGTAGAACTGTGTAGAGCCGGTGTGTGGCGATGAGTAACGAACATGAATTATTGTTGCTAGAGGAACTAAAAAATAAGTGTTAAAGCAGCATTATCACACAGTGACATATGAGGTTATGCTATGACTTTCAGTAAGAAGCGGCTCTTACCGTATACTGTATGTGACCAGAGTTTTTGTGCATTGGCCAAAATTCCTCAAATTAAAATCACCATATGTAAAATGAATATTAGTTATTTAAAAATCGCCTTGTATTAAATGTTAAACTAGATAACATTTTATTGTGGCAACTTTATAGATGGTTTTCATTTATTTCATTTGCATATCTCTCCGCCTTCGGCATAACTATTGCTTCAAGTCACTAATTCACTAGCATCTGGCAATACAAGAGGGAATGGATATCATAATGTTATTCTGGTACATGAACACTGTAGCAGGGAAACGTTACTAATTATTCATGCAAATGTCTGTTTACACCTAATATAATCCAGTAGTAAATACAATTTTCTATATATAAAGCTACTTTGTTTAAGATTATTCTGAAGTGCCTTAAAGCTTAACTATCATTTGAGATAATTTTTTTATGTGGTGTGTGGGGGGATGTGGTGGGCGTTTTCCAATTTACTTCATTAACAAATTCTGCTAAGTTTGTACAAAGCTAGTCCCTCCCATTGACATGTGTATTCCAGCCTGTATAGTGTGTGTCTATGGAGGCTGCATGAGCTCACTTCTAATTTCCTTGTGTTTGGTTAAACAGCTCTGAGAAGGGAGGATTAACCTCTTTACTTTCTGTTTGATATTTGAAAATAATGCAGCCATGGAGAGATCAACGTTAACACTCACAGCTGTGTAACAAACAGAAGAGGGAGAGAGGGCCATCCTCATCCATGCGGAGATTTGCTATAGCAAAGTAGAAGTAACATTGTAACTAAGGGGCACACTGGAGCCTGTCTCTTAATTAAGCAGAATGTCTTAATAAAGTATATTAGAAAAATGTTCACAACACTCCTGGAGACATTATGCAAAGAACCAACTTTAAAGTGAAATGTAAAGTCACTGAGGCAGAGAGTTTAGTACTGAAGTCTAATTCTTCCCACATTTGAATGCCTATTCAGCTGTGACTGACAACATTTACCACACATTAGTAGGGCGGGTTAGTGATGTACATCCAGCAATTACAGAGAAGAGGAGGCAAGAAGGGCTTGACTTCAGTGCTGGTCTCTCCGCCTCCATGACTTTATACAACCACTTCCTATCTTACTTCAAAGCTGAATTTCTAGATGATGTTACCACACTGAGCCTGAAAGAAACATGATCTGGGAGGTGATAATCAGCATGGCAGCATACTGGTAATGGTTTATTAGATTAATTTGTAGTTTAATGACTTTGGTTAAACAAATCAAATCCAATATCAATAAGCTACAAAACCATTTCACAGACTGCAATTCATAAAAACCCCAATGGTGCACATTTACCAAGAATGGTGCAAGGTGTGGCTTGCCTGTTTATAATACAGGGGGCACCAGATTCATGATTTCTGGCACCTGTTCTTTAGGATTCTGAAGCTCCCTGAACTGGCCCGACAGGGTGACCATTTTTTCTGGTCTGTCTTTAACATGGGGCATGCAATACACTTCTGTCGGACTTGCATGTTAAATCTGGCGCACAGTCCGACTGAGCACCGGAGCAGTCCCATAATTTGTGTCGCATGATGCCTAGTGCAGCTGCGCCACAAAAAGGTAATGTGTACTAGAAAGAATGTGCAATGGAGCACCGGAGGAGCCCCCTAATTTGTGTCGCATGATGCCTAGTGCAGCTGCGCCACAAAAAGGTAATGTGTACTAGAAGGAATGTGCAAAGCCCTTAGTAAATGTGCCCCAATGTGAATCAACAGAAAATATATTCTACAATACCTGCCCTACTGCCTGGCTGTCACCTATCTTAGTCTTCCTATTCAGGGAGCGTTCTGTTTTTTTGGAATCTTTTCCTAAATGCAAAATGATAGTAAAAGTGGTTTTGGACAGAAACAACCGAGCAAAGACCAAGGAACTCTGTAATTTCTACCCCATTCATTTCTATTTTGCCAGGAGAAATTGAGTCTTTAAACAAACTTGAAACTTAAAACTTGAGACGTAAAGACTTGCACAATAGTTTGCTGAAAATAATGTTCTTTGGTCTTCAACACTGGTTTATCACCAAAGAACATTGATGAACAAAACCCAATTAATTAGGTTTTCTGGAAAATTCTTTAAATGATTTATGTTTTACCCCTGGTATCCCCACCAAGGTTAAATGGGATGAATGTGGTGTATTTGATACCAATACTATAGGCATATGTGGGTATATGTATAACTACACAACAAGGCAGTTAGAAGATGAATAACAGGATAGCAATAAAGGAAGTATGACTGATCTAGTTTTATATTATATAGATGTTTATCTTAGACATCTTGATAATTAAACTGAGGTCCTGCTGTGTGGGGTATTTCAAGTCTTTTGAGCTTGTATGACTGGTATGATAAAATACAACTAAGTTTTATGATGTGCATCTGTTTCCTTGTCATCCAATTTTGTTAATCAATGAAGCATTGGAACTAAACTACAGAAACCAGGCCACACAGTGAACATAGGAGGGATGACTGCACATCTTCTATCACTTGTTTTTTACCATGCATTGTGCTTCATTGCATTGTATATTGTAATATATATAGTAATATATTGTTCCATATTGATAAAGATTAGATTCTGCTTTACTTTTTGTATATTTAGCAAGTTGCCAGCACAGGAACCAAAATTTAGGCTACTTTTTTTAAAATTCTATAAGTTCGTATATATAAAAATGAGAGACCTTCATGAAGTAGAATACAGAATTCTTAGGGCTAAATCTTGAAAAATAAGAGTGAATTTGCATGCCTATGGTGTGAAATCTGTCCTGCCATAATAAAGGGAAAATATGTAAAGTTTTCCAGGATGGGATAAGGAAAACCATGCCTCTTTTAGCTACCTTGTAAGGCAGCTCCCTTGACATCAAGCATGACCTACAAGAGGCCTTATGACATGATGCGGGATTAAAACCAAACCAGTATATCTATTCCAGAGGGAACAGACTCCCAACTGTAGACAGCACTGTTTCGACCTGATTGGGTCTCCTCAGTACACCGTAAGGCACTGGTTTGGCTAGGTGAGAGGCTTGTGACTAGGGTCGGGAAGTAAGAGGAAAGGTCATGCTTGATGTCAAGGGAGCTGCCTTACAAGGTAGCTAAAAGAGGTGTGGTTTTCCTTATCCCATCCTGGAAAACTTTGCATATTTTCCCAGAATCCCCTAGTGGAGCATCCATGGCTATAAAACTCCACACGCCTACATGGTGGCCTTAATTGGCAGTCTCCGTAAGGAGAACTCTTACTTTCCGACCTGCCATAATAAAAGTAGACAGACATCCGATAAGTGCAGCCAGGGGCGTTGCTAGGGTGGAAAAACATATGGGGCACGGGCCCCAATGCATGTGTATCAGACTTTTAGTAATGCCCCCCCTGTACATAACCCCTCACATGTGCTTTTGCCAATAACAACCTGACAGTGTATACAGCTACAGAAACACAGCCCCCCCAGTAGCTAATGCCCCCCACACAGCCCCCCAGTAGCTAATGTCCCCCACACAGCTACCCTCAGTAGCTAATGTGCCCCCACACAGCTACCCTCAGTAGCTAATGTCCCCCACACAGCTACCCTCAGTAGCTAATGTGCCCCCACACAGCCCCCCCAGTAGCTAATGTCCCCCACACAGCTACCCTCAGTAGCTAATGTGCCCCCACACAGCCCCCCCAGTAGCTAATGTGCCCCCACACAGCCCCCCCCAGTAGCTAATGTGCCCACACACAGCCCCCCCCAGTAGCTAATGTGCCCACACACAGCCCCCCCCCCAGTAGCTAATGTCCCCCACACAGCTACCCCCAGTAGCTAATGTCCCCCACACAGCCCCCCCAGTAGCTAATGTCCCCCACACAGCCCCCCCAGTAGCTAATGCCCCCCACACAGCCCCCCCAGTAGCTAATGCCCCCCACACAGCCCCCCCAGTAGCTAATGTCCCCACACAGCTACCCTCAGTAGCTAATGTGCCCCCACACAGCTACCCTCAGTAGCTAATGTCCCCCACACAGCTACCCTCAGTAGCTAATGTGCCCCCACACAGCTACCCTCAGTAGCTAATGTGCCCCCACACAGCTACCCTCAGTAGCTAATGTGCCCCCACACAGCTACCCACAGTAGCTAATGTGCCCCCACACAGCCCCCCAAGTAGCTAATGTGCCCCCACACAGCCTCCCCAGTAGCTAATGTGCCCCCACACAGCCCCCCCAGTAGCTAATGTGCCCCCACACAGCCCCCCCAGTAGCTAATGTCCCCCACACAGCTACCCTCAGTATCTAATGTGCCCCCACACAGCCACCCTCAGTAGCTAATGTGCCCCCACATAGCCCTCTCAGTAGCTAATGTGCCCCCACACAGCCCCCCCAGTAGCTAATGTCCCCCACACAGCCCCCCAGTAGCTAATGTGCCCCCACACAGCCCCCCCAGTAGGTAATGTCCCCCACACAGCCCCCCCAGTAGCTAATGTCCCCCACACAGCCCCCCCAGTAGCTAATGTGCCCCCACACAGCCCCCCCAGTAAGTAATGTCTCCCACACAGGACCCACAGTAAGTAATGTCCCCCACACAGCCCCCCCCCCCAGTAATTAATGTGCCTCACACAGCCCCCCCCCAGTAAGTAATGTCCCCCACACAGCCCCCCCCAGTAAGTAATGTCCCCCACACAGCCCCCCCCCAGTAAGTAATGTCCCCCACACAGCCCCCCCCCCAGTAAGTAATGTCCCCCACACAGCCCCCCCTGTAGGTAATGTCCCCCACACAGCCCCCCCCTGTAGGTAATGTCCCCCACACAGCCCCCCCTGTAGGTAATGTCCCCCACACAGCCCCCCCTGTAGGTAATGTCCCCCACACAGCCCCACTTACCTCAATGATGCAGGTCTATGTGTTCACTGTGTGTTTCCCCGGCAGGTCATGTGACCATCCATGACATCATCACAGGTCCTTCAGAGTATTATTCCTCCAGAGGCTGCAGCCCCTGCTGGAGAAAACAGTGACTGCACTCCTTCTCATCACGATCTGTGGAGATCGTGATGAGAGAGAGGAGGATGCGCAGGGGAGATCCAGGGCTCCAGCCAAAAGATCCGGGGCACGAGCCCCGGATCTTTTGACCTAGCGACGCCCCTGAGTACAGCTAATATTGTGAGAAGTGACTTCACATGCCAAAATGTATGTGTGGTAAAGGTTTTGTTGACAAATGAATAGGAGATTACCTAAAGATATTGTAGGTCAACAATCAGGTTAAAAGTAAAGAAATTGATGTGAGATCTAAAATATTTGGAGACACCAAAGTAGCTTGACATAAAGTGTTTTCTTTAAGATAGCTGATGTAAGGGGGGATTGAAGGGCTTCATGAAGAACATGAAAGAATCAAGTTGTTCCCAAGAGAGTTTTAAGTTATATCCACCTACAAAAAATTGATCCAGAAGGGCTTCACTAATTCAGCAGTTTAGTGTGTTCCTGTGAGTGATGTTGGTTTGCTGCTTTCCATGTAGACTCCACTGCGTTAGGTCTTTATTGATTTTCCTGAAGATGAGTTGTATAAGATCATTTTGATGTTTTCTCAATATGTTTTAATGTACATTGATATAGTTATACTGAGTGGCTACTTGGCATGCGGAGTAATATCTATGTGCTTTATAGTCTAGTGTTTGATGTTTTTTTTTTACAATGTATTGACTTGTGTTTTGCAAATCTTTTAAACACAGTAAAGAAAGTTCCACGTACATCTTTGTATATGTTAATGTCTTCAGAGACACCGGAAACGATGTGACACAGTTATGGTGGAGGCACTTCTTAAATACATGTGCAAGCTGTTTGCACCTGAAAGAACGCACATAGTCCATCAGAAAACTGGAGCACTTCCCTTAGTAAATGTGGGCCATAGTTCCAGGATATTAATGCGTGCAGTATAATAATTACTGGAATTTATGAATATGTGCAGTATATTCACTACTGGTACATATTTACTGTGTATGGTATAGAACATATACTGGTGGCATATATTTTTGTTTACATACAGTAGACTTCATTGGCTTCCTAGATATCTTTATAATTATTTTAGGGGAGGAAAGTTAATTTTTCTCTACAGCAATATGGCTTAAATTGGCACTTTGGCTCTTTTTCTATTCCATTCATCTCCGGGAGCAACGAGGGGTCCAACAGAGTTTTCTCATCATGGAGACCCCCGCAGTTCAGCAAATTAGGCCCTATCTTGTGAATAGTGCATAACCTGTTTGGTGGGAAACCCCATTAAAGTACACTGATGACCATCTCTTACTTAAGTAAGTAGTCAATTACACTGTTAGCTTGACAAATGCCCAGCATACCCAGTTCACTATGGGCAGGTAAATATTCCAAATGCAACATGGTAGCTACCCACGTTTGTCTGGTACATACACCAGCCTTGATTAAATGCATTTCAAATCCTTATATATTTTACAAAATGGAATCATATGTCATAAAGAATAATGAACAAGTCTAATCTGTTTGTTCCGTAACTTCATCATGTTCAAAATTATGCTAAAAATCCTGATTAATACAGACAGGTCGCTATTGTCTTTTTTGCCCACAGAGACAAATACATTTACGAAAAAACCATATTGGAAGCAAACAAGTGATGGTTTTTAAAGATAACTGAGGACCTTTCAAACTTGAGCACATTGAGAAGATTAACTCTGCAACCAAGCGTATGACCTCGTATAGCTCAGAATCACTTTGAGTCTAACAAAATGTTAGATGATGCTATGGAAACACAGTTCTAGATCTTAAATCAAAGAAATGAATCAAAGAGAGATGGTTCACAGGAGTGATTTGCAACACATGTTTTGAAGCATCTAAAATGGAAATATAGTACATTTGTGGAATTTAGACCTATTTATTATGATTTTATGGAACACAAAAAACAATCAATGCAAGAATGGGGATATCAGAGCTACATTAGGATCCATTGGATGCATTTGAACAATTTGTGGAGACTACATTTTTGAAAAGTTAAAATATTACTGTTCACCTACCAGAAGTGTCTACCTAAGATACCAAAGCAGTACAGTTCTTATTAAATGTATTCAATACAGAACTACATCATGCCTTGAGAAGTTTTGTTGCATTTTACAACCACTATTGTGAAATATTTTCCCTGACAATCCAATCGTCTCATTACACACATAGAAGAGGAAAGTTAGAGGTGAACAAATGTGCACTGTCTGCTTTAATATGCTAGCAGAATAAATGGTCTCTTATCTTTAAAGGAGTTTGCCCATGAAGGAAAATTCTCAAATTTTAAACCCCTACTAATGTTAACACAATAATGATTATTTTTAACCCCTTACTTTTTACTCAGTGTTATTGCTGTTTTAGCTCCTATCAATCCCTAGGCTGGTCACTGTAAAATTCCAGATTGTGGGTGGGGACTCTCTATCCAGACACTTTGTGATTGCTCTATTGCTGTATGAGATGCTGTGCTGGCAATTTGCTTCGATTATCAGGGTACAGGTACATTTAGCTTCTGAACATTGTACTCGTATGTGACACAAAGAAAGAAAGGGCTAATACAGATCACAGATGAGAGATGATGAGATCCATGAGATGCATATAACATTCTCAGCTCTGCTACATTTCACCAACAACATACTGTCAGATCTGCTGTGCCTCCCCCTCCCCTGGATAAATACCTTATCTGTCTGTAGCTTGTAGCTTTACTCTCCTTAACCCCTTAAGGACGCAGCCTGTTTGCAGGTTAAGGCTCGCAACTTTTTTTTGAAATTTGACCAGTGTCTCTTCCTGTGGTAATAACTTTTGAACACTGTTACTTATCAAAGCGATTCTGAGATTGTTTTTTCCCCACATGTTGTACTTCATTTTAGTGGTAAATTTTGGCTGATAAGTTTTGCGTTTATTTACAAAAAAAAGAAAAAAATGATGAATTTTTAGAAAAAATTGCCATTTTCGAAATTCAAAATCACTGCGTTTTCAGGCAGATCGATTTACCACCTAAATAACTTGCAGAATAACATTTCCCATTTGTCTACTTTTCATTTTCATAATTTTTGAAATGTTTGGATAATTTATTTTGACGTCACGCGGCCTACAAATCGAATAGCGATTTTCCGTATTTTCAGAATTGACTATTTTGGGGATAAATACTGTTTGAAATCAAATTTTACATATTTAGCAACAAAACCCCCTATATAACCAACCCATTTTCAAATCTGCACCCCACAAACTATCAGAAACAGCATTTACAAAGATTGTTAACCCCTTGAGATCTTCATAGTAATTGAATCAAAATGGCGGTGAAATTTAGAATGGTCAAATTTTGTCGGTTATACGTTCATTTAGCCCTAAAATATACACATTTCCAAAAGATAAAAAGAGAAAACTCACCATAAAATTTGTTCTACAATTTCTCCTGAGTGCAGAGACCCCCCACACGTGGCCGTTACTTGTGTTATGGGGGCACAGCGAGGCGCAGAAGGGAAGGAGGGCGCTGCAGCTGCCAGGATTTTAGTTTTCTGGTTGCCCCCTTTTGAAGGCTATAAAATTTTCGCTTTTCCGTTATTGGGGCCATGTGACGGCATTTTTTTTGCGGGACGAGATGCTTTTTCCAGTGTTACCATTTTGGGGTTGGTATCACCTATTGTTGAAAATTTAGGAACTTTTTTTGAGGGCAGGAGTAGAAAAGCATCAATTCTGTACTGGATTTTTAACTTTTTTTTTTTTTTGTGTTCACCGTAAAGCCTAATAATCATGTTATCTTTATTCTATGGGTCGATATGATTACGGGGATACCAGACATGAATATTTTTTCTTATGTTTTACTAAATTTGCCAAATAAAACCCTAATGTGGGGAAAAATCTATCATTTTTGCATCGCCGTCTATCAAGTGGCATAACATTGTTACGTTTTTGGCTACAGAGCTGGTTGATGGCTTGTTTTTTGCGGGACATGTTGTTCTTTGCAACAATATCATTCTGGAGTACATATGTTTTGTTGATCACTTTTTATTGCATTTTTTGTGGGATATAATAGGTAAAAATCATATTTTTTGGCGGGTTTTTGACGTTTTTTTTTTACGGCGTTCATCATATGGGTTCAATAGTTATTTAGTTTTATTCTATGGATTGTTACGGACGCGGTGATACTATATATGTGGGGTTTGTGTTATGATTTAGACTTTTTTGAGCGTTATATGTCTCTTTATATGTTTTGGGGCTTATGGGCATTTTTAGTGATTTATAAAGTAATTTTTTATTGAAAAACATTTTTTTTACATTTTTTTACATGATCCACCATGGGATATGAACAAGCAATCATCTGATTGCTTGTTCTTGATAATACTCTGCAATACTAATGTATTGCAGGGTATTATCAGTGCCAGCCTATGCAGATGCATAGGCTGACACTTTGCCTTTAAGATGACGTCACAGACGCCATCTTAAAGGTAAACCCTCCAGGCTTCTCTGGGGTCCCGATCGGACCCCAGAGGAGCCAAAACAGCGATCGGCCCCCCCGAAAACGGTGCGGGGGGGCCGATCGTGGGGTAAAGCCCCCCAGAAGGCATGTTAAATGCCGCGGTCGCGTTGACCGCGGCATTTAACGGGTTAAACACCCGCGATCGGAGCCCACTCCGACCGCGGGTGTTAGCCGGGGATGTCAGCGGTAGATTACCGCTGAAATCCCGCGGCTAACGATGCCGGTTCGTCTGCTATACAGCGCTGAACCGGCATCGGCTCTGCGCAGTAGCTGTACTGCGCTGAGCGCTAATCGCGGGACTCAGCGCAGTACAGCTACGGCGCAGAGCGCTAAGGGGTTAAGCTTGCCAGCAGTAAGTCACCATGTTAAATGCAAGGGTGGGATCTGGAGTGCAGAGAGCAGCTCAGTGCATCGTCAGACTGGAGAACAATATGTCTTATCGACCATAAAGTCAGAAGACTCAGGGTTGGATACAGGGGCACTTGAAATTGTGTACACCAGGACTGATAGATACAGGTTGGAATTTTATCTGTGAAATGCTGTATTTTTTAACGACAATGAGAGTATGTTATTTTGTTTTGCTAAGTATATTTAAGAATCTTGTCTTCATGGGAATACCCCTTTAACTAATATTCAATAGCAAAAATGAAATTGTAAATTGTATTTAGCAGTTGTATTTAGCAAGGTCTCCAATCTCCCCAGGTCACTTCTAATCTTTTCCTAGTAAAGAAATCACAGTAGCTTTCGTATTTTGCTGTTAACAATTTGCTGTAAACACTAATCTCTCCCATTGGGGGGAGACAAATAGGACAAATTACAACGTGAATAATTCAGTGATCTTTTTCCAGAATGAGAAAATTTAGACATCAGGCAACAGCTTTCTAACAAGCTTGACTGCCAATGTGACTACCTTGACAAATCTGTCACATATGTATGGATTTCATAAAGAAAGCTACACTTAGAACCCTTTTTATTATGCAGAAAAGCCCTTCTACCAAACATAGCAATTCAGAATAGTGAAGGTAAAAACTTAGAAGGTAGAACTTCGTTTGATGGTTCTATGGTTGGAGCATCTGTATCTGTGGAACAAATGTAAATGGGATTTCTTTTGCATGAAAAGATACAACTCATAGAAGGCAAATTGTGCTGTAAACACTTCTGTTATGTGCTTGCTATAATTTTTTTTGGAACTAGCTGATGTTTATTTTGTTCTTAGCATCTTGGATTCTGTGACCCTTTGTCTGTTATCTGAACATCCATTTTGCCTATCGATTTTGAACTGTCCGCTTGGTTCAGACCTATATTTACCTTGGGATGTCAACCATTTGTCTAAAACTACTTTGACTAGGTTGGACAATTAGGTAGGGACAGCCTTGAAGGGATCTTTAACCTTAGAGCTCACTGTTGGTGTCTGTCCTCTAGTCTATCCAAGCTTTTCCTTTACTGCAGGGCATCTCAAATAGCAGAATAAACAGCCCGTGGCTCTTGCGGGAGCATTTCTAACCATTAACAGCAGTTCCAATCACTGTGACATTAAAATAACTCTGGCTTGAAGCCATGTCCAAGGCGCAGAGATGGATGTGTTTCCCGGCTGCTTTGTCTGGTGGATCTAAATCTCATTCCATATTTAATGGTCTCAAAAGAGCACTTAGGTGTCCCCGAGACCCACTACACTAGCCTTTTATGAGGCTGGGGCAGCATTTGGAGCTGGTTTCTCGCCATGGCAGATTGCAGCCTACCACGGATCAAGGATCCGCGGCCGCGATTTGGGATCACTCCTGGCCTCATCTCCTTGGGGCCTCAAATCCCCACTCGGAACAGCCTACCAGCTGGGAGATGCCCCGCCATGAATTAGAAGCAGTGACCCAGCCCCGCCTCCCATTATCGGAGCATCATGCTGCTTCTCCTCCAGACATCCCCCTGCCAAAAGGAGCAGTCCAGACCCTGAAGAATTATATGGAACTCTGAGCGCTGCTTGCCTTGTTACCATTGTTACAGATGTTCTGGTGACATACCTTAAGCGGACATAGAGAAAAGATCTAAAACAAGTCTGCTAGGAAGTTTGCAGCAGAGAGTAACAGACCATGAAATAGTTAAAGTCGCTGTCTCCTCCACCTTGCGGGACCTCCAAAGTGCCACCGGTAATACTGCGGCAGCTTTTAACCAGGTGCTGAGTAAGTTGGATGAACAGAAATAGGAAGAACAACATCAGGATCAAGGGTTTGCCTGATCTTCTTCCAACAGTTAGTTACATTCAACATTTTGCTTGACCATCTTGCTGATGCCCACGTTGAAATTGACTGCATAGAGGATTGAGTGCAAGGTCCGCTGATCTCAACAGGCCTCAGAATGATGCTGGGTGCACTTCTACTCCAGGATGCACTGACCTCTTCAGGCATATGCTATGCCTGCTGGCTACCCTTGGACCTCTATTGAGCATTGTACATATTGTACACCATATTATATAGGTGGGGTCAGGCACCAAACATGCCTTGCTCTACCAGTCCCAGTATCATTCCAAATTCCTTCAGGTTTTGGAAGTCCCAGATATGCAACTCCATCAATGGGTGACGACTCCATTGCTCAACCTTCCGCTGCTCCTCTGCCTACAGGTTCATCGTGGAATTGGGACTCGATTCAAAGCCCTCAATCACTATGTCCTAAGCAGACAGCACTCCCATGAATGCCCAGAATCAGGCCACCTGATTGATTGTTGCACTGTGGCGGTTTCCCTGTTGTCTAATGGACACTTAATATGGTGTGAATAGCTCGGTGGACTCTTCCAAAAAATCACCAGCCGTAGCTTTGCTATCCCTGTTTCCAGTCCCAATTAGGTGCCCTTCGCATTCTCTGATCAGCCACCTCCTTGTGGTGGAAGAATGGTCATCCCGAGACTGTGGAAGTCCATCCTGTCCATCTCCAATTGGTTTGCTGAAAAAGAACACATTAGGTGAATGGAGGAACTAACTGCTGAACTCCACTCCACTCCACTGGTGATTCTTATTTTAAGTGTTGAGCCCCTTGCCTTGATTACCATCTCTCCCCGAAATACAGAATGCTCTCTTAAATACATATCCTCTTTGGTTCCTTTATTTTGTTATTACATTCTCTTGTATTGTGACAATCATATTGGCCCACTGCGTTGGACTGTTCTCACATTTATAAGTTTACTTGCACTCATGACGTGTCTGTCATTTTACTTTCCTACTGTTTCCCCCCCTTTCTCTGTAAGTCGTTATTATGTACTTCATGCCTGTAGCCTAAAAGGTATTGTCTGATGTATATAATGCTTTAATAAATAATGTTCTAAAAAAAACCTCTGGATAAGAATTTTTAGGGATACAGTATTGATGGCTTATAAGCGGAGCTCACGGTGTTCATTATTTTCTATTGTACCCATTTATTGATTCCAAATCTTCAAAAAACTAATTTGAGCTTTCTAGAAAGTGGCCAAGTTTTAACATTAATAATCTTGAAGAAACTTAAAGATCAATACTAGCAGAAATTAATGCTTACATAAATGTAATGTAGTTTTAAAAAAAATATATATATACAAGAGTTGCATTTTATTCGTAGCAATCTAACAACATCACTAGCAATTTTCCAGAGGTTAGATGTAGAAAATTATTCTGGTCTTACAATTGCTGTTTTGAGTAAGGTGATTTGCCTTTTGGTTATATTGCTGAGATGCATTCTCCCTGTTATTGCAGTATGTCTGTGATCCTTTAGTTAACTGGAGCTTGATTTTCCATTATTAATGTGGACATCAAAGAGGGATGACAGTATCTCATGATCTCATTGTGATTTTTTTGCACATGTACAGTTTATAAGAAATTGAAAAGACCCCTTCAGCCTTTGTTGTAGGAGAGTAAGCATTTTAGCATGCATTTCTTATTTTAATAATAATCCTCCTCATCATCTATGTATTGTTTTAGGTTACCTCACCTCCTTATTAAGTATAGCTTGTAGGTAAGACAACTCAAAAATGGAGCAGTGAAGAGCGAATTATTTTCCTCCTGTTTCTGATTTGTTTTATTCCATGAGGCTGCTCGATTAAAAGCCCAGAATCATCCCACCTGATTGATCGTTAAACTGTGATTGTTTCTCAGTTGTCTAAAGGCCATGCTTAATATGGTGTGAACCGCCCAGTGGACTCTTGTTCCTGCTCTTCAGTTTTGGTATGACCCCTGTGAGGCTTGTTATATGTAAATATAAGTTCTTTTCAACCGGGTGAGTACTGGAGCAGAGGCAAAAGCAGACTTAAGCTTAGAGAAAGCTTCTTCAGCCTCCGGAGGCCAGAGTCTCAGATTGGCGTTCTTCTTGGTCAGCGCCACAATAGGAGATACAAGAGAGGAAAAATGTGGAATAAATTGCCGGTAATTATTGGAGAAGCCCAGAAATCTCTGTATAGCATGTGGACCCACTAGGCAAGGCCACTGAAGCAGGTCAGACAGCTTGGCAGGATCCATCATAGACTAAGGACCGTTAAGGTCAGAAACAAGTCAGATTTTCCACCATTTGTAACTGCTGTCTTTCCATTGAATAATAAAGAAATTATCTCTACTTGAGCAACAGTGAGTGTTCATCCATTTCAAGTTGTGTGTGTCTGGTAAAAGAAAGGCATTCCTAGAGGGCTACACACCTGGAGTCGAGCAGGACTGTGAATGTATGCTTATGAACTACTATAGTTTGCAACCACGGGGGACCCAAATGCACTGAAGACATAGACCTGGGGAGCACATAAAATGTACAACACCGCAATTTGCAGAGACAGAGGCTCCGCACAGTATTGGACCGGGTCATGAAGAATCTGTCCACTGACGGAAGAAATAACCAACGGCTTCTCGAGGCGAACCACAGGAAAGTGATGCTGGGAGACCAAGGCAGCATCCATAAAATTCTCCTGTCTTCATCTGGAACGTTCCTAGGAGGTCAGATGAGCTCTATCTACCTGCATTGGTTCCTCTGTAGCAGACACTGCAGGTGACAGCCATGGACTTTGAAAGACAGGAGCCAAGCGGGAAAAATGTTGGGTCCTGGTCTGCAGCTGTTCCAGACGTTGCTCCTCAGAATGCTCAGCAAAGCAGATATCAATCCGAGTGGCCAGAGAGATAAAACCACTCAGCATAGACGGCAAGTCACGTGCAGACTTTTTAAAGGTTGCAATCAGGGCTGCTTCATTCCAGGCTAACTCAGAGGCCAGAATACGGAACTGAACCGGTGTCTATCCTCTAGTCTATCCAAGCTTTTCCTTCACTGAAGGGCATCTCAAATAGCAGAATAAACAGCCCGTGGCTCTTGCGGGAGCATTTCTATCCATTAACAGCAGTTTCAATCACTGTGACATTAATTTAACTCTGGCTTGGGGGCGTGTCCAATGCGCAGAGATGGACGTGTTTCCTGGGTGCTTTGTCTGGTGGATCTAAATCTCATTCCATATTTAACTGTCTCAACTGAGCACTGAGACCCACTACACCAGCCTTTCCTGAGGCCCGGGGAGCATTTGGAGGGGGTTTCTCAAAGCAGATATTTCATTCCAGGCTAACTCAGAGGCCAGAGTATGGAACTGAACCGGTGTCTTTTTAAAGGTTGCAATCAGGACTGCTTCATTCCAGGCTAACTCAGAGGCCAGAATACGGAACTGAACCGCATAGTCACCAATGGATGAATCCCCTTGACGCAGGTTCAGTAGTGTGGACTCAGCTGAAGACACCCGGGCAGGTTCCTCGAAGACAGACCGGTACTCAGCGAGGAACGTGGAGAGAGTAGCCATGACTGGATTGTTACTGTCCCAGAGGGGAGTTGCCCATGCCAGGGCTTTTCCAGAGAGAAGGCTTATCACAAAAGCCATCTTAGCCCGCTCTCTGGCGAACTTCGTTGGCATGAGCTCGATATGTAGAGAGCACTGAGTTATGAAGCCCCTGCATAACTTGGCCTATTGGTCATATTTTGAGAGCAAGGATAAACGCAGCCTGGGTTCAGCAGGAGACAATGCAGCCATAGTAACGGGAGGTACCTCAGGTACTGGACGCTGTTTCTGAGTAGACAACAGTTGCTGCAGGGTGGCAGTGACTTGTCCAAATTGCTGTGCTTGGGAGGCAATCTGTTGAAACTGCTGGACCAAGAAGGTGATAAGATCAGCCAGATCTGGAAGCAGAACCTCTGTGGGGTCCATGGCTGTATCTACTGTCAAGATTCGGGATGTGTGGATTCACTGGACCACCGCGGGAGGTGGTACTAGCCGACACCTGGGACCCTTAGTCTAAGTGGCACCTGGTCTTCACCAGAACTGTCGCAAAGCCGGATGCACTTGCTGCAGCAGGGTACTACCAGGTCGTAGATTCACTGTAGTTTGGAGGTATAATAACAAAAAATAAAACGTAACTTTTATTTCTTCAAATTTTAAAAGAATAGGCAGAACTCTAAGTGCACATTAATTTGTTCCTCTGTTCCACTGCTGACCCAATGCATGCATATGTGTATGTGCTGTACTTCATGAATAGTTGTCAGCAGGGGATGGGAAACGTAATAATAAGCGGGATGTGATTATAGATTGGCTCACAACCCTGTTATTAATAGTGGGCAAGTGTAGTGACTACCATTAATAATCTTTTGGTAGAAAACTTAGTAGTTGTCAGATAGCTGCAGATTTGTGTCCTGCTAATCCAATAAACCTGACAATTTCTGTAAAGATTGGATCTTGGTATACTGACTGTCACTTCTAGCTACCAGTGGGTTGGCGATCCCAGTACACTGACTGTCACTTCTGGCTACCAGTATATTAGTGATCAATTTTCTAATCTGTAGGCTGATAGTACTCAGTTAGTTTAGCAGCTGGTAGGCTGACTGAGCTACATATAATCTGCCTAGACTGACTGTAGCTAAAAGTGACTAACACTTCCTCACTGCTAAATAACCCTAGGACCCGACGCGTTTCTTTGTGCCATTATCATCAGGGGTCTAAAGTTTGGCAAGATAAATTAGGGTATGAACAGTAACACTGCGTGCGGTGTGCACGCCCGGCATAGTCGTGGCCGTGGCGCGCGCCCGTTTTGCTCCGCCTAAATACAAAGTACTGAGCTCGTCATCGCTCACGAGCCCCCCTCGTTTGACCAATCGGATGTCCGAACGTCACCAGTGACGTGTAATGTATGGGCGTGATGGCTCAAAACGTCACTGATGACGTGTAATGTGTGGGCGTCATGATTCAACCAATCGGGTAATGATTCAACGTGGTGGCAGCCGAGGTCGAGTTAGCAGGGAGACTGTCTCGGGGTCAGGTCAAGGCACAGGTCCAGGGCAGGTGGCAGAGAAGCAACGTCAAGTCCAATCCGGGGTCAGCAACGGGAGGTCCAGGCAGATGGGAACAGAAACACAGGCACACAGGAACGCAGGACACGGGAACTCAGGACACAGGAAAACACGGGAGCAGGAACCCAGGATACATGGGAACACACAGGAATGCACAAGACACAGAAACGCAGGAGACACAGGAGCATAGGAATATCACTGGGGAGCTTTTTCTAAGGCTGTGAGGCACATAGATCCTGCAGGGAAGACAGAAAGGCGCTGTGAATTTTTAAAGAAGGGTACATGGCCACCACCAATTATCAGTGCGTTGGCCCTTTAAATCTTACAGAGACACCGCTGGATCCTATCGAGGTGAGTTGCACGATGAGCGCAGCGGCCCGCATGGAGGTACACAGGTGCACCTGTGACCCGAGACAGTACCCATATCCCTGCCTACTAAACCACAGATGACAGTCCCTACTGTGGCTATGACAAACAGATAAATAAACAGACACAAGCAAAGTCAAAATAACTTGGGCGGTAGTTAGGACTACTGGCTCGAGTTGAGGCTTTTAGGGCGCTGTAGTTTTGTTTTTGATAGAGTGAAAATAGGGACAGGCACCCTCATTCTGGGATCACTCTACTCTTCCCCTACAATACTACATGCCCTTACATTCCTTCCTCATGTAACTCTTAATACACTATATACTTACCTAAAAGGGAGTTCCGATATATTGAAGAAAAAAAATTGTGAAAACTGAACCCCATCTATACATCATCAGGCATATGGCAAGGTAAGCACTCAATGTTCGCAATGCAGTAATTTTAGTGCTATGCCTTTCCGTTTTACTCTGATCAACAGACTGAAGCTGATAAATTATTAGATTTGGTAACTGTTTTAACTGCTAAGGATCTAGTTAATCATTTGTAACATTACCCACATTGTATATGAATTTTGATTGATTTTATATAATAATTAAGTAAAAGCTATGCTTTAATTTCACTTGACCCACCATTTGGACTACATACATGGTTCACAAGCTCAGAACACTGAAGTAAGAACCCATTCATCAGGACTTGCAAAAAATTGCATTTATATTCCACAGGATTATAGAAGGACTTACAGCACTGTGTGAGCCTTCTCGATGGGTGTTTTGTTTGAGCATGCATAGTTGACATAATAGGAAATGTTTCATTTGCTGTACATATTGGTTCTCTACTTGCATATCCACAACATGGCCACCACAGACTTAAACTATTGTATGCATGGTATGGATTTTGGTGCTGTGACTATCCTATTTGTATCTTTTGTTGCATGTTTATAAAAACAAAGCTATAGGGGGGGAAATCAGTGAGACTCCTTAAAGGGAGATGTAGCTAGGCGGTCCATGGTCCCAATACCATCTGCTCCATATGTAATTAAGAATTTGTGTTTTAGACTACCACAATACACTGTAGGTAGGGTAGTCTTAGACAGTGGCATTCATTTTATGGAAATGTAAATGGGAAATTCAATGCACCAACACCAGCAGGATCTTTACAAGGAGGGCATCAGGCATGTTAACAATACGTTTGCCATGTTTAGTCAAATTTACTCTGAATGGATGGCTGTTCTAAACCTAGCCAAATGACAATGCTTCTAGAATAAAATCATCATGCAGTAGTAGGTCAGGTGAGTTTTCTTACAGGAAGTACAAGAAGCCAGCAATTACCACGTACTGCGAAGACTCCACAGTGCACATATAAAAAGAGGAACAAAAGGTGGGACAGAAAGGCACCACATGCCACTTATAGATTGACAAGACAAAATATGATCCATTTTATCCTTCAGATTCTACTCTATGAAAGGATCCATTGTTTCCTTCTTATTTAACAAAACTTACCTTGCAAGTCTTTTATGTCAATTGCGTCTTAGGAAGTTTTCATTCATATAAACCCAACAAATAAAAGAAAATGGTTTGTTCACTTGAAAGGGACGTAAACAATTGATAAACGTGTTTTATGTCTCTTTTGACGTCGTGCATTTAAATTTTCAATTGATTGGTCCTTTTTTGGTGAAAGTTGCCCGGTGGGTGGTTTGTCTTGAAGGAGGCATCTTCAAGTTATAAATGATCACAACAAGACTTTTTAAGTCAATGAAAAATTATATTTTGTGTGTAATAACTAAAGTTCCAATTCAGTCCTTCCTGACATACTTTGGATTTTGAATGGATGAAAAGCTTTGTGAATTCATTTTTTATTTATTTTTTTAAATTAACTAAAATAAATACATAACTGAAGAAATCATAATTTTGCATTTTGAAAAATGTAGATAAGTTGTACTCCCCAAATAATGTTGAGTCTGGTCTCAACTAAGCCTAACTCATTCATTGGACCAGTTGAGCAAAAACCAGATCAAAGAATGAATAGTGCAGATGACAATAGTAAGATAAAATAATGATCCCTGTATCCTTCTTTGCCCCTTGTCCTTTATCCTTATTTAAGAAGTTTGTGTAAATTAGTTTTCTGCCCTGTTTCCACAGACTGTTGATAGATAAAGGAACCCGTTTCTAATGACTTAACATTTCAGAAAGAGTCCATGGATCGCTTGATCTACTTACAGGGCTGAATTAAATTCAAAAATGTCTTAGATATAGAAAGATGAGCAATCCAACAAATATTTAGTTACATACAAAAACAACCCAATCGAATAGTTTCAAAAATATATTTTATTTGTGATTACATTGCATGAACCAATAGATAGATTTTGTTATAAGCCTGTCAGAATAAAATTATCATGTCATGTTTAACCAAGATTAGAGATGAGCAAGCACTAAAATGCTTGAGTGCTCATTATTTGAGTCAAACTTTTTCCGATGCTCGAGTGCTCGTTTCGAAAAACGAACCCCGTTGAAGTCAAGCATTTTTCAAGGGGACCAAGGCTCTGCACAGGGAAGCGTGGCCAAAAACCTGGAAACCTCAGAAAATGATGGAAACACCACGGAAATGGACAGGAAACAGCAGGGGCAGCATGCATGGATGCCTCTGAGGCTGCTTAATTGCACCAATAACAGCATGGTGATGACACTAATGTGAACAAAAAAACGTATTAGATTACGCCACACGTGACGTACAGTACGCTTCACCGGCAGAGAGAATGTGGATTGGTATTTCTGGAGACTAGCTTGCTAAACAGAAATTGC
Source organism: Engystomops pustulosus (assembly GCF_040894005.1). Classification (NCBI taxonomy): domain Eukaryota; kingdom Metazoa; phylum Chordata; class Amphibia; order Anura; family Leptodactylidae; genus Engystomops; species Engystomops pustulosus. Next base: position 242,222,063 of record NC_092411.1, read on the forward strand.
ATTTGCACCTCTGACAACACACAAAAGGATTTTGTGCTGTGACTTTCACAGACTGTGCCTAATTCAATCAAACCCCCAATACATTGTCCCACTTAGCTGTTTGAAATGGATATGTGTGTCACTTAGAGCTAGAAATAATGCTGGCAAGTCTCCCTGCAAATTTGTCACAATATGGTAGTAGCTGCACTACTAGTGCCAGCAAGCCTAGCCACAAGCAAATAAAAAAATAAAAAAATAACGCTATTGTACGCCTAACTAGGGCTGTTGGGTTCTTGTAGAATCACTCCTGCCTAACACTAATCTAATAGAACACCCTAACGCTATCCCAGACCAGCAGCAGCTCTCTCCCTAGCGGCATCCATACAGAGAATAATCCGAGCAGCACGGGCAGTGGCTAGTATATTCCAGGGTCACCTGATCAGGCCAGGCAACCACTGCTATTGACATGTAAGTGTACCACGTGATGCTGGGTGTAGTGCAGAGTCTCCTGGCTTGTGATTGGCTCTGTTTCTGCCCGCCAAAAATCAAAACGGCAGGAAGTGCCATTTTCTCGAGCTGGCGAAACATTAGTCCGAGCAACGAGCAGTTGTAAGTACTAAGCTCAGACGAGTATGTTCGCTCGTCTCTAACCAAAGTCTTTTAGATAATTTCAGCAGGAAATGTAACATTTTATGTGTTACAATTTAATACAGAAAGATATTGAAGAAGTTCCTGAAACATCATTGCTGAACCACATCCAGAAGAGTACTATAGCAAACAATTGGAATGTGGACCCAGTTGCTCACCAGTGCTAAGTTAACCATAGTCACATGGACTCCAAGACTCCTCCAGCTCCCTTAGATCTGCGGACAGAAAACCCCCAGCACGGATCCACCTTGGCTGCAGAAAGTTTAGTAACACGAAGAAAATTCACGTATCCAGCTTTACATAATGGATAAAACCAGCTTTATTGCTCATTTCCATGGCATCCAACGGCAAATAGACAGGTACACAGGATATCGACTTCAACGTGTTTCCAGCACTAAAACATGCTCTTACTCATGACTGGAAATGCGTTGATATCCTGTGTACCTGTCTATTTGCTGTTGGATGCCATGTAAATGAGGAATAAAGGCGGTTTTAACCATTATGTAAAGCTGGAACCATAGTCACAGTCAGTCAGACATTTTAAGGCAACAATTCAGCACAATCCAAATGACAAGCCATACATCAGGAACAGGCAACAAACAGACCAGAGAACAATACTGAGGTCAGATATGGACCAGGATAAACCAGGGTTTTCAACATAGTAGAATAATGGAGCTGGAAAAAAAGTCAGGAAATGAGACGGGTTCAGCATAGGAAATCCAATAAAAAGCAGAAGAGCACATCTTTGCTAGGATTAAAGAACCAGAACCAGTGGGGTGGGGTGGAGTTTATCACAAAGGTGTTCATTGGTTGGTGGGGGATGCATTTGCTGCAAGCACACTGGCCCTTTAAATTTCAGGAACTGATGCACGTCTTAGGACCCAGTATCTAATGGCCAGGAATAGAATGTTGTATACTGTGATAGACAAAGCACACTGAGGAGAATGGCGAGAAGCTGAATAGCAACTACTGTAGAAGAAGAGAAAAAACACAGGCGCTTCCTGGTGCAGATAAAACTTAAGGAGATGTTCCTTTAAAATACAGTAGTGTGCTCACCTTGATGGGTTGTGCGTGCAGGCACAACGCTGTGTCAGAGTACAAGGGGTGCTGCCTAGTCCTCACCGGCAGTAGGAGTCTCCGGTACTTTGAAGAATGTAAATGATCCAAGGGGAAGAAGATTGTGGATCCACTCTCTCCAGATCGTTGGATGCAGAAAAAAACGGACTTTCTACCGGCGCAACCCAATTAAGGTTTAAAAGTTTAAAGCATCTATGATGCTGTTTATTTAAACAAAAAGTCAATGTTTAAAACATTAGAATAAAAAGGGGGTATACAAGACAACGCGTTTCGCGTCCTCACTGGACGCTTCTTCAGGTCTAAATGATGTTATAGGGGTTATGAGTTCTTATAAGTATCTCTTAAAGGAAGTGATGTCATAGGACTTAATGACATAACCAATCAATTGATGCGTCTCTCAGCAGTAAGATATATCAATAAATGCATATTTTAACAATGGTTCATCATAAAATACCAATAAATACATAACACATTGCATGCATACAACCGTAATATTATGTATCTTGAATATGTCGAATTTGCGAGTATATCAGAGATAAAGATGAACCCGGAAGTGTAGAATAATGATAGGAGAAGATGAGTGGAACGCAAACTACCGGAAGAGAATGGGCACGATGACACGCAAAATAGCGATCATTGATTTGTGTTTTCAATCCTGAAAGATACGATGGCTGTAATAAAATAAGAAGGTTCCGTTTAGATGGGACGTCATGTGGATAGTGGGGGACCTCATTATAGGTCGATCATCTCAAGAGGAGGCTATTTTTATATAACAGCCTCATTCATTTCATTGAGGCCGTCTGGACTTAAGGTATGCATTTTATATATCCAGTAAATTTCTCTTCTACAGAGAGTCTGGTATCGATTATGGATATTGTCTGGAATGAAGTCAATGGGACTGATTTTCATTAATTTTTCATTTTTTTGATGTTTACATAAAAAGTGTTTTGATAGGCCATGTTTAAGAAAACCCTTTTTTTTTTTTTTTAAATAATTGTATTTTTATTTTCATTTTCAAAACAGTATAACAAATAATTTGCACGTATTTCACATTAAAATTTTTCAATAATGGTACAAACAAAAAAAAAACCAAGCATTGTCCCCAATGATAATGACAGCTCAGATTCTCTATTAACATAATGGGGTGCAAAATTTAACAGTGTAATATTATCCTAATGATAAACCAATTACCAAGGACCTCTGAAGCCTCATGCCCAGTAGGTCCAGAAAAGTTGGGGGGGAAACTGACAAAAGACATTCAGACTGACTCACCACGACAACAATTAACATCCGGGTAGAAACAATAGGGGTGACCATTTCATTCTCCTCCTCCTGTCCGCTCTTCTATCCAGTATTGATCCCAGCGTTCCCAGGTTTTGTCGAACAATGGGAGACGATTGTTCAGGGAGGCAGTCAAGTATTCCATACTTCGAGTCTCCCTTATCCTAGCAAACAGGTCCATTCGGGAGGGGGGGGCCTGTCTTTTCCAAAACTGCGCTATCAAGCATCTTGCAGCTGTTAGTATGTGCAGGCTCAATTTTGTGGCCGTCTTAGCCATGGGCTGGGGGGAGACGTTTAGTAAATAATATAGTGGGGAGAGTGGAATGTCCACTGCAACAACCTCCCGGAGGAGAGTCTCAACCTCCTGCCAGAACGGCTGCACCAATGGGCACGTCCAGAAGATGTGTTGAAGAGTTCCCCCGGGCGAACCACATCGCCAGCAGGTATCCGGCGTGTCTGGAAATAATCTGTGCAACAAGGATGGGGTATGATACCACTGCAACATCAGCTTGTACTGATTCTCCTTATGTGTAGCGCACAGAGAGGTTTTAGCTGCTCTATTCCAAATCATCCGCCACGTATCTTGGGATATTGGACCCCCCACTATACTTTCCCACTTGGCCATGTATGGATGTGCTATGAGGTCATCTGATCTTGGGTGTAATAGTATCATATAGATGTCTGATATAAGACCAGAGGTGTGGGTAGCGGTTTTGCAAATGTGCTCAAACGCAGTGGGCACCGAGACCATCTCAGTATTGCTTAGGGATTGCAGGAGGTGTCTAATACGAATGTAGTAGAAGTTGGCTGTGTGTGGAAGATGGAATTTATCCTGCAAGGCAGGGAACGGTAAAATCTTCCTATCTCTGTAGTCTACTATGTCTGCGAACCTAAACAATCCCTTCTCGTGCCATGGCTTAATTTCCTGCCCAATTCCAGCCTGTTGCATTAGAGGGGTGTGTAGGAAAGACTGCATAGGAGAGCATTGGGATACCAGCGGAAACCTGGTCACACAGGTCCTCCACAATTTGATCGTGAATGAGATGGGACCCAATTGGGGTTCAGGCAATGTAGGCGCCTCCTCAGGCCACAGGTAAGAGTTGGGGTGGAAAGGAGCCATCCATAGTTTCTCAATCTCCATCCATTTGGAGTATGCCGGCAAAGTGGACCACGCTGGAATTCGTCGCAGGTGTGTTGCCCAGTAGTATCTGGTGAGGTCCGGCACCGATAATCCGCCCTTGGATTTATGGGATATTAGCACAGACTTGGATACTCTGTGTCTCTTTTTGGCCCAAATAAAATGTAAAATTGAGGCTTGCAGGGATCGTAGGGCTCCCAACGGAACCGGCACCGGCAGGGTTTCAAAGAGGTAAAGCAGCTTAGGTAAGATGGTCATTTTTACCGCTGCTATCCTGCCAAAAAGGGAAAGGGGAAGACTATTCCAGTTGTCCAGCAGAGTCCTTATTTCTCTGAAACTATCAGGGAAGTTCTGTCCATAAAGTGTGTTATAGGAGGGGGTCAGGAGTATCCCCAGGTACTTAATAGCTTCAACTTTCCAATTATATCGGAATGTTGCCTGCAATTGGTCAACCAGTGGTTGGGTAAGGTTAAGGGGTAATGCTTCTGTCTTTGAGGTATTTACTTTGTAACCAGATAGACGACCATACTGCTGTAACCGCGCTTGTAGGTTAGGCAGAGAGATTAGGGGTTGAGTTAAAGTGAGCAGTATGTCATCTGCAAATAAGGACAATTTGAATTCCCTATCTCTGACCATAATACCATGAATATTAGGGTCTTGTCGGATAGTGGAGGCCAGGGGTTCAATGCAAAGTATGAATAAAAGAGGAGAGAGTGGGCAACCCTGACGAGTACCATTCCTTATCTGCAGAGGTGGGGAGGATGCGTGCGGAAGCTTAATTTCTGCAGTAGGGTTTGAGTACAACCCCCTCAAAGCCTGGAGAAAGGGGCCTTTTATTTCAATATGTTCTAGCACTTGAAACATGAAGGGCCAGCTGAGGCGATCAAAAGCCTTCTCAGCGTCTAGACTAAGAATCAGGGCCTGGTCATTTTGTTTGTTGACTATATCAATAAGATCAATTGTTCTCCTCGTGTTGTCGCCACCCTGACGCCCCGGCACAAAGCCCACTTGGTCTTTATGGATAACCTGGGGGATCCACTGGATCAGGCGATTGGCCAGCAATTTTGTGAATATTTTCAAATCAGCGTTCAGAAGTGCAATCGGCCTGTAATTAGCACAGTCAGTCGCATCTTTACCCGGCTTAGGGATAAGGGTGATATAGGAGTCAGTAAACGTTGTAGGCATGGGCTCGCCTTGTAAGAACGCATTAAACACTTTTGTCATATGCGGCAACAACACAGGGGAGAAGGTCTGATAATAGAGATACGTGAGTCCATCCGGACCCGGGGATTTCCCGTTGGGCATTCCTTTAATCACTTCCTCTATCTCCTCCGATGCTAATTCTGAGCCAAGTGCCTCAATAGCCTCCAAGGGGAGACCCGGAAGGGAGCAAGAGTTCAAGAAATCTACTAGCAACTTTTTCCTACTGCCCTCGTCCAATGGCAGGGTGTTTGGTAAGGAGTACAGTTTGGCGTAAAATTCTTGAAAACGAGAGGCAATCGCCCTCGGGTCATGCAAAAAGTTGCCCCCAGAATCTCGTATAATATGGGGAATTTGGTGATCTCTTCTCTCCCTCAGTTGCTTCGCCAGGAGTGAATGGTGTTTATTTGCCTGCTCATAGTACCGTTGTTTAGTAAACACCAGCAGTTTCTCTACCTCCTGGGTCTGGACCTCACGCAACTGTTCCCTAACCTCAATTAGCTGTTTAAGCCTTCGCCTTGTTGGTTTGGCCAACAAGGCTGCCTCCTGCTTATCGATTTCCTTTCTTAGCTCTTTCTCTAAATGGGCCCTATTCTTTTTCAACCTGGTCCCCTGCTCAATGCAGTGGCCTCGGAAGACCGCTTTATGAGCTTCCCACATCACCGGAATGGAGGGAATCGACCTCTCGTTAAACTGAAAATACTCCCGCAAGGCCCCATTTAACTCATCTCTGATCAAGGGCTTCTTAAGGAGAGATTCATTCAGGCGCCAGTGACATACCCTCGTTGTAGTGAGGCCCTCTCTAAGCTGCAGGAGGACTGGCGCATGATCTGACCATGATATGTCCCCCACCTCTGCAGTGTGCATCATTCGTAAGAATTGTATATCTCCAAACCAATAATCTATACGAGTATGGGTGCCGTGTGGGGGTGAGTAAAAGGTAAATGAGCGGTCACCTGGGTTGCCCACCCTCCACAAGTCATACAAGGCAAACCTCCTGATAACTCTACGAAATGCGGCTGAGATGGTGTTCTGTGATCTAGTGGTGGGGTTGGGATCAATTGCTAGGCGGTCCATAGTTTCTGAAAAAATGACATTAAAGTCCCCTCCTATCAATAGGGGGGCTGGTGGGAGTTTAGCTAACTTATTCAGAACTTTAGTAATGAATCGAACCTGGGATGTGTTGGGAGCATATATGTTGCACAGGAGTACGGGCGAGCCGAACAATTTGCCCTGGATGATGATAAAGCGGCCCTTGGGGTCCAAAGTCACTGTCTCAGGCACTATAGGGCACGATGTTGAGAACAGGATTGCCACTCCCGCCTTTTTGTTCTCTGTGGACGCCATATAGGAGACCGGGTAAAGATGCTTAGCAAAGTTAAAGTTCCCTGTCACGTCGTAATGCGTTTCCTGCAAAAATACCACATCTGCTCTACTCCTCTTCAGCTCATTAAGCGTGAGTCTTCGCTTGCGAGCTGAGTTGAGCCCTTTTACATTTAGCGTTAGGAGCCGGACCATGATTACCTGATTAGTGTGTACCTCTGTGCCAGACCCGTGGTTTGCTCCTGCGTGTTATGCGCCTTGTCCTAGGGAGGGAGGGGGTGAGAGGAGCTATATGTGGGTTCTCCCCCCAGGCTTCAGTGCAGGCGTGAGGGGGGGTGCCGATGTGTGTACACCTAAGATGTCGGAAACACTAGGGAAGGAGGGTAAGGGATGTGACAAGGGGGGGGACAAAACTTGTATACAACAAGACAGACAATCAAGACAGATAAGAATCCAAGTAAGAAAATAACAAGAAAACAAGAATGACTTCTCAAGTCTATAACCAGGGAGAGGAGATCTCCTGACCCTGGTGCAGGCCTACCCAGCCGGTCTGCCCCTGAAGTAGGGGAGTATAGTCGGCTGGTCTGGATTCACCGCCCCCCAAATAATCCCCAATCTGGAGTTAGGGAGCAGGATCCAGAAAAGACCCACCTAGTGGGGAAAACGTGGTATTGTAACCCTGGAAAGGGGAGGAAGAGATTCTTCTCTGCCAGTACAATACTATACTAGCTGGAATACTTTGATTTATCACAAACTATCTAGAAAATCCGGGTAGTAACCCCGGTGCCTTTTATGCACATTACTAACTAAAGGTTCTGAGGGGGGAAAGGGTATCTTGAACATAAGCAAACATAAACAGGCATAAGACCCCTATTAAACTGTAAAGGATATATGTCTAGCAGGCGTTCTTCTTTAATCATAAGAGTCCTGGGATGGAGCTCTAGCTCGTGATCTTCGTCTCTTTTGTTGCGGCTGGCTCTTATATTGCTGCTGGCGTAACTGGTGGGGGGGAGCCCCCCAGTCGTCAAGTCGTGGAGTCGGAATGTTCCAGATGCCACAAAATTCCTGAAGCTCCTCAATCACAGTAAGCGTGGCTGTAATTCCATCTTTGGTGGCCGACAGGGCAAATGGGAAGTTCCAGCGGTAAGAGATGCCGTTCTCACGTAAAATGTCCAACAACGGCCGTAGAACCCGCCTCTTCTGGAGTGTGATTCCAGAGAGATCTTGGTAAAGCTGTATGGCATCTCCATTGAAATTGAAGTTCTTATTTTTCCTCGCGGCAGACATAATGCGCTCCTTCAGTCCAAAGTCGTGCACACAACAGATGACATCCCGTGGGTTTCCTCCCAGTGTTTTAGGCCTCAAGGCTCTATGAGCTCTGTCAAGCTTCACCTGCGTTTCCGGTTCTCCTAGTAATGTTGAGAAGAGTGCTTGCAGTGTAGTGCTTATATCCTCCTTGCCCTCCACCTCTGGTATGCCCCTCACCCTAATGTTGTTGCGTCTTCCTCTGTTATCAAGATCTTCCAAGTGCCTGGCCATGTCTTGTAGTGCGGCAGATTGGGAGTGTAAAGTATGTTGCGTATGTGAGATCTGACGCCTTGAGTCTGCCTGTGCAGTTTCCAGCTCATCAATTTTCTGCGTCATGCACTGAATATCACGCCGTACCTCTGAAATTTCAGACTTGAACGCCTCTTTAACTTCAGTTATCAGCGATTTAAAGTCCTCTTTAGTAGGCAAATTCTGGAGATGGGCATGCCAGTACGGTGCCGGGGCTGATGGCCTCATTTCTGTGTCATAGTGCTCAGGTGATGACGCCCACTCTGGGGAAGGTGCTGCATATCGGGTGAGGGTGGGGGTAGCACCCAGCTCTTCTTCTTGTTCTCCTGACCTGGGGATATACGGGGTGCCCGGGACAAATTCTCTCGGCAGTTGGGGGGATCGTAGAGGAAGATCCCTAGAGTGTTCCCCCAGTCCTCCATCTTCCTGGCCAGAGCCTGGTTCAGTCTCCTGGGGCTGTATCTGGGGTGCGGTGATAGCCTCTGACTGAGGGGGCTTCACCCCCCCAGGTTTGTGCTGTGGGGCTTCCTGGGCTGTGTCTGGTGTTGGGGCCACTTTATTATGGCGCTGCTGCGCCGTTGTATTCTGGCGCTGATGCGCCGCTATGTTTAGGCGCTGCTGCGCCGCTTCGTTTTGGCGCTGCTGCGCTGTAGGGGAGCCGCGCTGTCCTTTATGCTGAGGGCTAAGATGGCGGCTTGGCGCGGCCTGTGACGGGCCAGCCGAGCCTTTGCAGCCCGCATGTGCCGGCGGCGCCGCGGAGGTCGCCGCGGATCCTCGTCTCCCCGCTGCTGGTATCGGGGCCATAGCTGGCGCTTTAGGAGATTGCGGTGAGTCACCTTTTGATTTGTCAGGTCTCCCGGCTGCACGTGGGCCCGCTCCGGTCGTAGCTGCGGACCTCAGGAAGAAGCGGGTGAGCGGCGTTTCGCTTGTCCGCCCGGTGTCTCGGGGTCTTGGGTGCTTTGCTCCCCTTCTGGGGGTCTTTTTTGCCTTTGGGGCCAGGATAGTTCCCCTCCTTTGAGCTTAATTAGGCACCGGGGCTGCGGAGCTCCGTTAGTGTGCGGCCATCCTGTCCAGAGTCCAAGCCACGCCCCCTAAGAAAACCCTTTTTAATATTACCTCGATGCCCAGTGATACGATCATGAAGTTTTTGTGTTGTCCTGCCTATGTATTGTAAACCGCAAGGGCATTCAACCATATAAATTACATAACTTGTTTGACATGTCATATCTGTTTTAATCTGAAATCTCTCTTGGGTGGTATTGGATATAAAATAGGTAGCACCATGATTGATATTTGGGCAGCAGAGACATAGTTTGTGGCCGCATCTTTTTATCATCGGCACAGTCCTTGCGGTATTTGTTACCTTAGTGTTCTTATGTTGTTTGATCTGGCTGGGGGCCAAAATGTTTTTTAGAGTGGAGGCTCGTCGATATGTCATTATGGGCTGGGTGGGAATAATAGTACTGAGAATCTGATCTTTTTGTAGGATATGCCAATGTTTCTTCAATATATTAGATATTTCTCTGAAATTATCATTGTATCTGGTTATGAAATTTAGTGGGTATTTATTCTTCTTAGTGTCCTTTTTGGCATTAGGGGTAGGAACTGTCGCAGCTGAGGAATTTTTTGGTAAGCTTGTTTTAAAATTCTTAGTGGGTAGCCTTTCTCTATAAATCTTTTTTTCAGGACAGCGGCTTGCTCTCTAAAAACGTCAGGATCTGTGCAATTTTTTCTGATTCTTTTATACTGACTATAGGGAATATTGTTTTTCCACTTCTCATAGTGGGCGCTCTCATAGTTCAGATAGCTATTTGTGTCTACCTTTTTAAAGAATGTGGAGGTAGAGATCGAATTATTCTTGCTATACAGTGTGAGGTCCAAAAAAGTAATTGATGTTTCCTGGTGTTCAGCGGAGAAAGATATCCCCCAACTATTAGAATTGAGATATTCAGTGAATGATTTTACATCATCTGAAGTACCTGTCCAAATTATAAACAGATCGTCAATATAACGCCGATAATAGTAAATATACTGTTTGAAGGGGTGATCCGATAGAAGATATTGAGTTTCGAAATTACCCATAAACAAATTGGCATATGCAGGTGCTAGTTTAGTCCCCATTGCAGTCCCGCACTTCTGGTGGTATAGGGTGGTATTATACATAAAATAATTGTTTTCTAGCACCAATGATAGCAATAAGATAAGAAAATTCCTAAAATTCCTAAAATTCCTAAAATTTTAGGAATTTTCTTATCTTATTGCTATCATTGGTGCTAGAAAAGAAAACAATTATTTTATGTATAATACCACCCTATACCACCAGAAGTGCGGGACTGCAATGGGGACTAAACTAGCACCTGCATATGCCAATTTGTTTATGGGTAATTTCGAAACTCAATATCTTCTATCGGATCACCCCTTCAAACAGTATATTTACTATTATCGGCGTTATATTGACGATCTGTTTATAATTTGGACAGGTACTTTAGATGATGTAAAATCATTCACTGAATATCTCAATTCTAATAGTTGGGGGATATCTTTCTCCGCTGAACACCAGGAAACATCAATTACTTTTTTGGACCTCACACTGTATAGCAAGAATAATTCGATCTCTACCTCCACATTCTTTAAAAAGGTAGACACAAATAGCTATCTGAACTATGAGAGCGCCCACTATGAGAAGTGGAAAAACAATATTCCCTATAGTCAGTATAAAAGAATCAGAAAAAATTGCACAGATCCTGACGTTTTTAGAGAGCAAGCCGCTGTCCTGAAAAAAAGATTTATAGAGAAAGGCTACCCACTAAGAATTTTAAAACAAGCTTACCAGAAAACAAGTGGGCTAACCCAGCAAGAATGCTTATCAAAAAATTCCTCAGCTGCGACAGTTCCTACCCCTAATGCCAAAAAGGACACTAAGAAGAATAAATACCCACTAAATTTCATAACCAGATACAATGATAATTTCAGAGAAATATCTAATATATTGAAGAAACATTGGCATATCCTACAAAAAGATCAGATTCTCAGTACTATTATTCCCACCCAGCCCATAATGACATATCGACGAGCCTCCACTCTAAAAAACATTTTGGCCCCCAGCCAGATCAAACAACATAAGAACACTAAGGTAACAAATACCGCAAGGACTGTGCCGATGTTAAAAAGGTGCGGCCACAAACTATGTCTCTGCTGCCCAAATATCAATCATGGTGCTACCTATTTTATATCCAATACCACCCAAGAGAGATTTCAGATTAAAACAGATATGACATGTCAAACAAGTTATGTAATTTATATGGTTGAATGCCCTTGCGCTTTACAATACATAGGCAGGACAACACAAAAACTTCATGATCGTATCACTGGGCATCGAGGTAATATTAAAAAGGGTTTTCTTAAACATGGCCTATCAAAACACTTTTTATGTAAACATCAAAAAAATGAAAAATTAATGAAAATCAGTCCCATTGACTTCATTCCAGACAATATCCATAATCGATACCAGACTCTCTGTAGAAGAGAAATTTACTGGATATATAAAATGCATACCTTAAGTCCAGACGGCCTCAATGAAATGAATGAGGCTGTTATATAAAAATAGCCTCCTCTTGAGATGATCGACCTATAATGAGGTCCCCCACTATCCACATGACGTCCCATCTAAACGGAACCTTCTTATTTTATTACAGCCATCGTATCTTTCAGGATTGAAAACACAAATCAATGATCGCTATTTTGCGTGTCATCGTGCCCATTCTCTTCCGGTAGTTTGCGTTCCACTCATCTTCTCCTATCATTATTCTACACTTCCGGGTTCATCTTTATCTCTGATATACTCGCAAATTCGACATATTCAAGATACATAATATTACGGTTGTATGCATGCAATGTGTTATGTATTTATTGGTATTTTATGATGAACCATTGTTAAAATATGCATTTATTGATATATCTTACTGCTGAGAGACGCATCAATTGATTGGTTATGTCATTAAGTCCTATGACATCACTTCCTTTAAGAGATACTTATAAGAACTCATAACCCCTATAACATCATTTAGACCTGAAGAAGCGTCCAGTGAGGACGCGAAACGCGTTGTCTTGTATACCCCCTTTTTATTCTAATGTTTTAAACATTGACTTTTTGTTTAAATAAACAGCATCATAGATGCTTTAAACTTTTAAACCTTAATTGGGTTGCGCCGGTAGAAAGTCCGTTTTTTTCTGCATCCAACGATCTGGAGAGAGTGGATCCACAATCTTCTTCCCCTTGGATCATTTACATTCTGAATAGCAACTAGACAGTGGCTATAGCAGGTAACACGGTGGAGGGCACAGACTGATGGAATTACAAATCCACTGACACAAAGTACAGGTCCTTCTCTTGAAGTCCCCGGATCACTTTTGTACATCCGGTTACCCATCCTTGACTTGACCCTAGCACATTGTAACCTAGATCCCATGTCCAATAATTTAATAAATGAGGCCCACTCTGTGTGCCTGCCGTAAAGAATGGTCTGAACCATTGACACTGAATTGACATCCTCCCTTCAGTTCCATTGCTTAGTATTCAAGGATGGTCATACCAGCAATTACCAGGTAGTCTTAGTCTTTCTTAATTTCTGCAAATTGTCCCCCAAGGGATGTTCTCAGGCATATGATTAAAGATGAATGTCTTCAAGAATCACATATGTTTCTGCTGCATTTTATTGTTTACTTCCTCTACCAGTTGCCAATCCAAATGAATATACATTGTCCTAAGTTATAGAATGTTGGGTCAGCTTTGACACACAGTCGATGAACAGAGGTACCTTTACTAATGCTAATCACCATTACTTCACAATGTAAATATTGTAATAGGAAAAAATGAAATATATATATCAGTGAGGACTCTTGCTCTTTGATGTACATGCAAATGGAAAGTATTACTCTAATACATTTGAAAAGGGAGATTTTCCAATTAACAGATATAAATGTCAACATGTGGTCTTCTGTGATAAAAGCCACAACTTATATTTTCATCCGAAAACCCATTTGTGATTCGTATCTGTGATATCTCACAAGCTTGCATTGTTTAATAAGGATCAGGGCTATAGCTGTAATGGCTTCAATTTATTCCATGTGGTGATGATTACAGAAAATACATAAGAGGTAGCTTTGTCTCTTTGGAGCTACATTTACAGATTAGACATCACAGTTTTTTTTGAGGAATGAATGCAAGGTTACAGCATCAAGTATTTTCTCTCTTTAAAGATATGGTCCTAAAATGTGCATTCTTTTGATATCTTGGAATTTAATAGCTTCCCATATTTGACATTCTCACTATTATTGACAATGAGAACACTTTTGGCTATCATTATCTTCCAAGTGCAATGCTGGTGTCAACATCACTGAGAACTGGCTCTAAATACATGCTTCTATAGGGGACACATTCTCTTTGGAAAGAGTCTCTAGTTCTATTGGTCTGAATTTTTTTTCTTCTGGATGACAACATTTTTTCCCATACTGCACTGCTCTAAAATACTGCTCTAGCTGCATCCCGTTACTGAGAGACAGCACCATCTGATCAACCAACAACCTGCTCGGCAGTAATGTAGGACACCAAAAACTAATTTCTGGGGATCTGATCCCCTTCTTTAAGCTGAAATGCTTTTTATATGAATATGAGCAAAAGAGAGACCATAGGCTTGGCGAATATATGTATGCTCTTTGCAAAACTTACACCTATGCTGCAGAACAAAAAGAGCCTGAAAAGAAACTTCAAGAAAAATTCTAGAGCAATTGCAAAACAAAGAACATTGAGGTAAAAAGAAAAGTCACATACACCTGACTGAGCTGAGATGAGACATCATGGAGATGCAGTTCCTGTCAGGTACCACTGGTCCTTTAGATCCCTGCAGGGCTTCAGTAAAGGGCAGGTTCCAAGTTGGACATTATATATGTTGTTGTCTAATTGTTGTACATCTGGATGTTTCCAAGGTATTCCATACAGTGTCCCATAGAATGCTGTTACATAAAATGATACTGCTGTGACAAGAGAGATTTAAGGTTATACACTAGGGATTTTTCTCTAAACAGATAATTGGTTGGTAAAACTTCAGCAACAAAAGACTTGGGGGTATTGGTGGATGGTAAACTTACTTTTTGTGACCGATGCCAGGAAGCTGTTAATAAGGCATATACATGTATGGGATGTATCAAGAGAGGCATAGATTCTCATGAGAAGGACATAGTTTTTACAAATCACTGGTCAGACCACACATTAAGTACAGTTTTTGGTACCAGTGTAAAAAAGTATAGTATAACTGGAACGGTGGCAGAGGAGAGCAACCAAGATTACAAGGGGAATGGAGGGACTAGAAAACGATGATAGATTACAAAACTTGTGGTTTGTGGTGAAATCTTATTACAATGTACAAATTCCTGAATGGGCAGTACAGAGATCTTTTCAAAGATCTTTTTATACCTTGGCCTGTGGACAGGTCTAGGGGGCATCCTCTACGGCTAAAAGACAGGCATTTCTACCATCACCATAGAAAGGGATTCTTTACTGTAAGAGCAGTGAGACTATGGAACTGTTGCAAGAGATTGTTATGGCGGACTCAATGTACATGTTCAAGAGGGGCCTGGATGCCTTTATGGAGAGCAAAACTATCATGGGTTACGAGGAAAAAAATTTGTTCACTCTTAAAGGTTGGACTTGATGGACCTGTGTCTTTTTCCAACCTTATATACTATAATAATATGAAAACACTACAGGACTTTATCAACTATATTGCAAAATGGTTGCATCTGCTCTTGTAAATCAGCTCCTTTTTACTTAAATCAATGTAAATCAACTTACTGAAGACTTATTGTGGTAGTGCATAACGCCAAATGTTTAGACTTCTAGTTATCACACACTCAATTTCACCCCAATAATCTATCTAGGAGCTGCTTACTAAAGTAAGCATCTTACCCTACCCCAGGTGTAGCAGTGTTAAATTGCTAGCTTTATCGAAAAAGCAGAGGAGAGGGGAGCCCCTCAGACCACCCCCTCATGCGCTATGCTGAGCAGTGTTTGCTAGCTTTATTGTAAGGTTCCGATAAAGCCAGTAATTTGCTACACCTGGATTACGTTATTAGGGTGACAGGTCCTCTTTAACCAAACCTTTTTTTTTCCACTCTGACACCTGCTATTGGGAAACAAGGAAGATACCACCAATGTGTATGACCAATCTTAAATACAGTGACAATATCCTGTTTAATTCCACTGGTTTAGCTATATTACAGATTTTAGAGATGATTTTGGAGTATGAGCTTTCATTTCATTATGTCATGCTTGATAAAACACTGAGAAGAGACATAGTCTGATTGCTAAGTGCAGTAGATACAAACGGCTGAAGAGTTGTGCATCCAATAAATATCAAATAACATAGGGACTAACATGGTATATGCAATGTTTGTTATAAGAGAAAAATACAACTGAATTATGCAGTTATGCAGAAAGTAATTAATATGACAATGTTTTGCAGTAATCTTGACAAATGTGTTTTAGAAATAAAGTGATGCAAAAATTATAATGGCAAGGGCACCCCAAATGTGACTACTTAATGATAATTTCATTTTACTTATAGTTATCATATACATTTTTTGACTGCGAGCCACACCCTGCAGGGCTGTGATGTCAACTAGCATTGTGAGATACCATGTAAGGGGTAAATATTTTGACACAGTTCATCTTAAGTCATTTTATTCATTTCTTGTTCAATTTAAATGATTAAAAAAAAGTCTATATAAACTATAATATCAAGCAGCTGTATCTTTCTGGGAATATGAAATAGAAATCTGTGATCATTTCTTATGTTGTATGGAGAGTTAAAAGCCTGAATAGGCATTCATTGTATCAATATAGAAAAACTAAAAAAATTCACAGTAGGATATCTTCAACTAAAATGTCTCATCATATTATAAAATAGGATTTTAGAGTTTTAGATAAAGTAGAAAAAAAGAGCAGTTTATATATTACAAAGACATTACACTTAAATGACAATGTATACAAAAATATAAACTATTTTAATATAAACTATAAAATAAAATATAAAATGTAAACTAGGAATTAAAGACACAAAGGGACTTATTTAGTAAGGGTCCGCGAATCGCATTTCCGTCGGACTTCCCGACGTTTTCGGGAATTGCACGACTGGGAAGGGGATTGTGTCGCATGCAATCAAATTTTTGCACAATCGCGACGGCTTTCATTCGACAGAAATCGGGGGCAGGGCGTCGGACGATCTGATGGATTTGGACTGAGCGCGGGATTTAACTTTAAGGTGAACTCCGGCAGACCTGAGCGGGGAAGCGATACATGCAGGATATCAGGGGCACAATCTTAGGGAATTGGGCCAGAGTGCATTATCGTTGGAACAATGCACTTCGGGTGAACTCCTCGGAGAGGTAAGTAAATTTGCCCAAAAATGTAACATTTGCTGAAAGACAGTGGTTCCAGGACAGTGGTTGAGAAATGGCTATGAGCCCTAATTACACACTACAGAGATAGGTCTCCTTTCCCCAGTAAGAGTATAAGGATGATACAACCGCTGAACTGACCTAAAGTCCAAAGTTTTTTGTGTAAAAGCAGTCATCTTTTCCTCATGAATTTCTATTGCCTAACCCATTCCTTAAGCAGTTTTGCAGTTTTTACACAAAAGTATTTACATCAGATTTTTTATTTTTCCTGGCTAACACAATTGTAGGCTAACATCTACAATTATCTCAACACACTATTGCCTAACCCGGGATGCCCAGATAAAGAACCCAAGTGATTCGATAACAAATCTAAAATGCAGTTTCCTGTATACCACAGGTTTGTGTAAGGATTTTAAATGAAACAAATATAATCATGGATTATATAATCACAGGGTACACTTACACTATTGAGACTCCAAATTTACAGCATAAATCCCACCCAACTAACCAATATTTATGCTAAATCTACTCCCTAGCAATCGCAGCACCCACAGAGGCAACAACTAAATATGCGATTCCATAAGAAGCTAACATAACATAAAAACCTTCAGAAACTTAGATTCTCTAAGGCAACAAGCTAAGACTTACACAAAGTACAGTGCACACATAAAATATACACTTGTCAAGTAAAAAAGTTATAAAACAATATACAGTGGAAAAAATTATAATATTTATTCAGCCACCAATTGAGCAAGTTCTCCCTCTTAAAAAGATGCGAGAGGCCTGTAATTGAAATCTTAGGTAGATCTCAACTATGAGAGACAAAAGGTGAAAACTAATCAAGAAACTCAGAATCAGATTTTTATAGACTTTATAGCAGTGGCCTTAATATCCACAATGTTTTTTCTTGAAGATCGGCCAATTTGATTCAAGTGTGGAAGACCAGAGCTTTATTAGGAACCTTATATGAGGATTGTTACCATTTGTTACTCGCCAGGAACCAGGTCTAGTTGTTTCCTTATTTTAGAAGAGTTGGAAAGTACTTGCAGTTCGCCAGATTTATTAACTATGCATTTGCAGAATTTTTCTCCACGCAAGTGCAAGGGTTCATAGTGCCTCACCGCCAACTTATATTGTAACTCCAGACCGACAAGGGAAAAAACCTTTAATGCGCAAACTACGACTTTACTATATCACTATTTATCTTATGTGAGAAATGGAATAGTGTTCTGGGAACATTTTAAACATGGTAGACAAGTTTTTAGCATAAACTCACAGAGCAACACGTGTCTCAGTTACAGTTATCACGTTGTTGTGTATTTATATAATGGAGAACTGTTCTTACTGAGGAATACACTCACCGGCCACTTTATTAGGTACACCTGTCCAATTGCTCGTTAACACTTAATTTCTAATCAGCCAATCACATGGCGGCAACTCAGTGCATTTAGGCGTGTAGACATAGTCAAGACAATCTCCTGCAGTTCAAACCGAGCATCAGTATGGGGAAGAAAGGTGATTTGAGTGCCTTTGAACGTGACATGGTTGTTGGTGCCAGAAGGGCTGGTCTGAGTATTTCAGAAACTGCTGATCTACTGGGATTTTCATGCACAACCATCTCTAGGGTTTACAGAGAATGGTCCGAAAAAGAAAAAAAATCCAGTGAGCGGCAGTTGTGTGGGCGGAAATGCCTTGTTGATGCCAGAGGTCAGAGGAGAATGGGCAGACTGGTTCGAGCTGATAGAAAGGCAACAGTGACTCAAATCACCACCCGTTACAACCAAGGTAGGCAGAAGAGCATCTCTGAACGCACAGTACGTCAAACTTTGAGGCAGATTGGCTACAGTAGCAGAAGACCACACTGGGTGCCACTCCTTTCAGCTAAGAACAGGAAACTGAGGCTACAATTTGCACAAGCTCATCGAAATTGGACAGTAGAAGATTGGAAAAACGTTGCCTGGTCTGATGAGTCTCGATTTCTGCTGCGACATTCGGATGGTAGGGTCAGAATTTGGCGTCAACAACATGAAAGCATGGATCCATCCTGCCTTGTATCAACGGTTCAGGCTGGTGGTGGTGGTGTCATGGTGTGGGGAATATTTTCTTGGCACTCTTTGGGCCCCTTGGTACCAATTGAGCATCGTTGCAAAGCCACAGCCTACCTGAGTATAGTGGCTGACCATGTCCCTCCCTTTATGACCACAATGTACCCAACATCTGATGGCTACTTTCAGCAGGATAATGTGCCATGTCATAAAGCTGGAATCATCTCAGACTGGTTTCTTGAACATGACAATGAGTTCACTGTACTCAAATAGCCTCCACAGTCACCAGATCTCAATCCAATAGAGCATATTTGGGATGTTGTGGAAAGGGAGATTCGCATCATGGATGTGCAGCCGACAAATCTGCGGCAACTGTGTGATGCCATCATGTTAATATGGACCAAAATCTCTGAGGAATGCTTCCAGCACCTTGTTGAATCTATGCCACGAAGAATTGAGGCAGTTCTGAAGGCAAAAGGGGGTCAAACCCGTTACTAGCATGGTGTACCTAATAAAGTGGCCGGTGAGTCTATATATTTGCTTCATGTTCTTTTAAAATTTTTAAGGTATTTTTTGAAAAATAATTACATTGATAGGTATATATTTCCAGCTTCTCCAAAAGTCGGTGAGCACTAATACTAGCACACCCACATGTTTTCATACTTTTCGGGGATCTCGCCGGGGATTGTGTCGCACGCAATTGGATTTTGGCGCACCGGCGCTGGATTTCATGCAACAGAAATCAGGGACCAGGCCATCAGACAATCCGACGGATTCGGACAAACCACGGGAGTTAACTTTGAATTTGTGTCACAAGATCAAGCACTTACATGCACCAGGAAGAAGAAGGTGAACTCCGGCGGACCTGATCGGGAAGCGACAGATACAGGATGTTCCACCTAAAAAAAAAAAAAATTACCAGCTTTGGTTTATCAGCAAAAAAAAAAGATTGATAGTAAAAGATATTTATAAACCGTGTTTACATGGAGAGATTGAGAGATATCTTATACCTTCTAAGCTTCTCATACTTGATGTGTAGAAGGAATTTTACATTTAATTTGGGGAGATTTAGAGATTTATTGTATGTTGTTGTTTCTCCAGATAGTTTTTTCACTCTATTTTGGCCCAATTCTACTCAGCCATAGTTTATACATTTGGATTCCTCTAGTTTGAAATTAGAGACCTAAATGTTTTTTTCTAAAATGGAAATAAGGAACATTGCGTAAGATTATTTGCATTGTCATCAATGGATCCAAGCCCCTATAAACTTTTTCTTCCATATTACAAATTCTGCAAGATTTGGGGAGGTTCTCTTATTACAGTCTAAGTACCCACTTAAGCGGGTTACTCACTCTCCAGTGCTCTACTTGTTATGAGCTTAACTTATCACCATTATACAGTGGGTAAGGAAACTATTCACATCCCTTTAAATTTTTCACTCTTTGTTTCATTGCAGCCAATTTGTAAGATCAAAAACGGTCTTTTATGGTCATTAATGTACACTCTGCACCACATCTTGACAAAAAACAGAAATGTAGATATTTTTGCTTATTTATTAAATAAGAAAAACTGAAATATCACATGGTCATAAGTATTCAGAGCCTTTGCTGTGACACTCATATCTAAACCACATGCCGTCCATTTCCTTTTGATCCTCCTTGAGATGGTTCTACTCCATTATTGGAGTCCAGCTGTGTTTGAATAAAATGATTGGAATTGATTAGGAAATGGCATTTGGATGGTGGGAAGTAATAAACTAAAATGCAAAAATGAAAAAGGCATGTTTAAAAGTTAATGCTGTAACAGGGAAAATGTAATTTGTAAAACGATGTAATTTGTATTTAAGCAAACTAAGCAAATGTAAAATTCTATCTTTCAAAATGTTCATGTTAGTTACATTCCTTATAAATGACTGCTCTTAGGATTTAGAACATCAACATTTAATCATTTCTTTAGGTAGAAAACGCTGAACAAAAATGAAACACATTAAGAATAAATGACATCAGCAAACTGACCACAAATTTATAATTCATGACACAGCATGAAGAAGTAATTAACATTAAAACATTTCACTTATACTGTTGTGTGAGTAGACATGCACGTGGTAGTCAGCACATAGACCTTAATAATATCCTATATATTATACACTTTTTTTTAGACTATAAAATGTGTGTCATCTTTACAGCAATACCATATGCATAATGGATTAGTTTCAGGGGGAAAACTTTTTGCATCACCATGTTCTAAGCATCATAACTTTTTAAACTTGTTGTCAATTTGGCTGTGTGAGACTTTATTTTTTGAAAAAATACCTGTAAATATTGCTTGTACACAATTGGGATTCATAAAGTTTTTTGATTGCAATTAATATAAAATTTTTATGTGATGGATAATTTAAAAAATATATATATACCGTACATACTTGAGTAAAAACTGACCCGAGTATAAGCCGAGGTACCAAAAAAACTGGGAAAATGCATTGACTTGAGTATAAGCCTAAGGAGGGAAATGCAGCCGCTACTCTCTAAAAAATGTCCAGTAGTTTCCCCTCATCAATAACAATGTCCATTAGTCTCCCCTCATCAATAAAATGTCCAGAGCAGAGTGCCCCCCTTAGTGTAATGTCCACAGCAGAGTGCCCCCTTAGTGTAATGTCCACAGCAGAGTGCCCCTTAGTGTAATGTCACAGCAAAGTGCCCCCTTAGTGTAATGTGCACAGCACAGTGTAATGTGCACAACTTTTTGAACATCCCCAAAAAGTTGCAAAAAAAAGGAAAACCAGAATTGACAATTTTCTTTTCCTCCATACATTCAAGAGTTAATAAAATCTCATCACTAAGCTAATGACCCACTAAAAATGAAGTATTTGTAAAGTGCATCTAATGTCGCAGAAAATAAGCCCTTATTTGTCCAAATTGAGAGAAAAAAATTAAGATTGTATAGCCAATAAACAGTGACAATGCCAATCTGCTCAGAATGGCGCATGCTTCCCCTCAATGCCCTGGCGTGTGCCCATATAGCAGTCACCACCACATATGGGGGATTGTTATACTTGGGAGATATTGGGTATTGAACTTTGTTGATTGTTTTGGTATTTTTAGGCAAAAAAATTAAAATTTCAAAATTGCACATGATTTTGTTTTACCCCTGAAAAAAGCAATTAAAGGCTTAACAAACGTAATTAAAGTTGTTTATCATACATTCAGGGGTGTAGTTTCTATAATGGGGTAATTTATTGGGTATCACTATTATTTACGCCTCTCAAAGTGAACTGAATCAGGTCTCTCAAAAGTAAGATTTAGCTTTTTTTATGAAAATTTCAAAAAAATCTGACCTCATAAATAATACCCTACAAAAATGAAAAGACGCATAAAAACCATGTTGACATAAAGCAGACATTCAGTGAATGTTAGTTTTCAAGCAATTTTGCTGTTATGATTGTATTGAAAACATTTTTGAATTACACAAATTGAGAATTTTTCCGAATTTTTGCTAAACATCTGTATTTTTATAATAAATAATCGCAAAACACATCACCAAAATTATGAAAACTTCTAGTGGCAGATGTCGGATTTGAAAAAAAGGACTTGTCAGGAAGGTGGCCTGGGCGGCACATATACACATGTACACTAATAAGTATATACAAATATATATATATATATGCATCTAAGTGTGTCTGTGTGTGTGTGTATGAATTTATGTCCGCTAGAGGAATCTGCACCGTCTCATTTACAATCACCAAATTTTGCACAGTTGTTGCCTGTGACTCAGGAAACGTCTTAGACCAGGTTATGAGCTGAAAATTTCACCCTGCACTTTCCAAAATCCACTTATTACCCACCATATACAGGAACTGTCTGATGCTGCAGCTGTGGCAGTTGTAAGCTGAGCCGATATTGGTTGCCAGAGGCACAGAGACACAGACACAGACAGAGTCAGAGACACAGACAGTCGCTGGAATGAGAGTGTCAGAAACACAGACAGTCACTGGTATGAGAGCACCTGAGACCGACAATCACTGGAATGAGAGTGCCTAAAACCAACAGTTAAAGGAATGAGAGTGCCTGGGACTGATATTCGTTGGAATTAAAGTGCCCAAGACAGACAGTCACTTGAATGAAAGTGCCCGAGACAGTCACTGGAATGAGAGTGCCTAAGACAGACAGCCACTGGAATGAGAGTGCCCGAGACAGCCAATGGAATGAGAGTGCCCAAGACAGCCAATGGAATAAGATTGCCCAAGACAGACATCCACTGGAAAGTGAGTGTCTGAGACAGACAGCCACTGGTGTGAGAGTGCCTGAGACAGACAGCCACTGGAATGAGAGTGCCAGAGACAGACACCCACTGGAATGAGAGTGCCCGAGACAAACAGCCACTGTAATGAGAGTTCCCGATACAGACAGCCACTGGAGTGAGAGTCCCCGAGACAGCCACTGGAATGAGAGTGCTCGAAACTAACACTGGAATGAGAGTGCCCAAGACAGACAGTCACTGGAATGAGAGTGCCGGATACAGTCACTGGAATGAGAGTGCCTGAGAGAGACAGTCGCTAGAATGAGAGTGCCTGAGACCAACAGTCACTGGAATATGAGTGCCTGAGACCAACAGCCACTGAAATGAAAGTGCCCGAGACTGGCAGCCAGTGGAATGGGAGTGCCTGAGACCAACAGTCGCTGAAATGAGAGTGCACAAGACTGAAAGACACTGGAATGAGAGTGCCCAAGACAGACAGCCACTGGAATGAGAGTGCCCGAGACAGCTAATGGAATAAGATTGTTCAAGACAGATAGCCACTGGAAAGTGAGTGCCTGAGACATACAGCCACTGGAGTGAGAGTGACTGAGACAGACAGCCACTGGAATGAGAGTGCCTGAGACAGACACTCACTGGAATGAGAGATGCAGACAGTCACTGGAATGAGAGTGCCTGAGATGCAGACAGGCACTGGAATGAGAGTGCCTGAGACAGACAGCCACTGAAATGAGAGTGCCCGAGACACAAACAGCCACTGGAATGAGATTGCCTGAGGCAAACAGTTACTGGAATGAGAGTGCCCGAGACAGACACTGGAATGAGAGAGCACAAAACAGACAGCCACTGGAGTGAGAGTGCCTGGGACAGACACCCACTGGAATGAGAGTGCCCAAGGCACCAACAGCCACTGAATTGAGAGTGCCCAAGACAGACAGCCACTGGAATGAGAGTGCCTGAGACAGCCACAGGAATGAGAGTGCCAGAGACAGACAGTTGCTGGAAAGGGAGTATCAGGGACAGACAGTCGCTGGAATGGGAGTGTCAGAGACAGAGAGTCGCTGGAAAGGGAGTGTCCGGGACAGATAGTCACTGGAATGGGAGTGTCAGAGACAGACAGTCGATGGAATGGGAGTAAAAGAGACAGACAATCACTGGAATGAGAGTGTCAGAGACAGACAATTGCTGGAATGAGAGTGTCAGAGACAGGCAGTCGCTGGAATGAGAGTGTCAGAGACAGGCAGTCACTGGAATGAGAGTGTCAGAGACAGGCAGTCACTGGAATGAGAGTGTCAGAGACCAAAAGTCGCTGGAATGAGAGGGACCGAATGAATTAACACATGTGAAATTATTTACTTAACAAAATAGTGTAAAATAACTGAAAATATGTCTTGTATGCTTTCAAAGTAGCCAGTTTTTGCTTTGATGACTGCTTTGCACACTCTTTGTATTCTCTTGATGAGCTTCAAGAAGTAGTCACCTGAAAAGTTTTTCAAATCCCAGGTGCCCTGTCTGATTTTATAAGTGGAATTTCTTGCTTTATAAATGGGGTTGGGACCATCAGTTGTGTTGTGCAGAAGTCAGGTGGAAACACAGCTGATAGTCCTACTTAATAGACTGTTAGAATTTGTATTATGACTAAAAAGAAAGCAGTAAAGAAAAAACAGTGTCCATCATTGGAAATGAAGGTCAGTCAGTCCGAAAAATTGGAAAACCTTTGAAAGAGTACCCAAGTGCAGTTGCAAAAACCATCAAGCGCTACAAAGAAACTGGCTCACATGAGGACCGCCCCAACCAAGAGTCATCTCTACTGGAGATTCAGCAAAATTCACAAAGAATGTGCGTACCCTGCACACTACACAGGCAAACTGCATTTAGTGCAGTTTAAACTGTTCTTAATAAATGTGCTCCAATGTCTTTTATTTCATTGATAAACGGTCATGATTGGCCATGCTGCCAATAGCATGTAAGTTACGGTAAGATTTATTTCTATTTGTTTTGTTTCTATTACTCATGGTATCTACTCAAGTAAACATTGTGGCTTATGTGTTAAGACTTTGTTTGCCACTGCTCTTACGAAACGTCCAACCTCTTAATAATTCTGGTGTGGTACTCACAGTATAGACATCTACACCAGTCCAAGGATATAGACAATAGCATGGTATTGGTTATAGTAAATTTGGCATTCTATGTCCTGGCTATGTCCTGGCTACTTTTGTTGTCCATTTTTTTTTTAATTGACAAGGCACAAATGGCACAAAAAGTAGTGTGTAAACACACAATAAAAGTGTGGTGCGAGTTAGATGCATCAAACTCACTCTTGGACGAGAGACCTAACGCAAAACTAGCACTAACTGACCCACAGCTAATTCATTTAGTGTAACATTACAATATCCCCCCCTCCTGGGGTAAAAAATGACGAACTACCACAGATAGTAATGGGTCAAGCTAGGTCCTGAACCACAGGTTATTCGTTTCCACCAGTCTATATCCTATTACAGCTGATTGCTACTAGACACACACTCAGTGCCACTATTTTTAAAGAAAATATACCATTTGTTTTCATGCATTATGAGCCAAACATGCCTTGAGAATGCTGTAGCTACACTGATGCAGAAACATATCTTGTTTAATCCCTGAACTGAGTTGTTTTGCTTAAAAATTATAAAATTATGATAATGAGGCTCTGTAGCTCACATGGCTGCTCTGGCACTTCTCTTACCCTAATTATGCACTGCTCCAGAGACTGTTGTATTCACTGTGTTGTCCCTGACAGGCAGAAGTAACAATCGCTGCACTATCCCCCAGCTGCTGTGTGTGAGTTATCCAGCTCAGGTTGACTAGTCCTGTCTGGACAGTTCGGGAAGATTTGTGTAATGTGTCAGCAAGTATGTACCCAGCTTAACCAAGGTCCTGCATTTAATAATAGTTTTTTTGAGCAAGACCACTCGGATCAAGGATTAAACAAGATAGGTTTCTGCATCACTGTAGCTATAGCATTCTCAAAGCATGTTTGACCCACAATGCATTAAAACAACTGCTAGGTTTATTGAACAGGAAAACAAATGGTAGATTTCCTTTAAGCTCACCTTCTTGAAAGATAGAAAGTCTTTTGTCACCAACACTGTATATACCCTCTGCACATAATAAGTAGTGTTTAAACTGGGTATAATTATTATGTTGTCCTTGGACAATGTGGCTTTTCAGCTTCTATTAGAAGTATTGTCATTATTATCCTAATTACATCATATGTTCCACATTAAACATATTATACATCTCACACATTTGCACTTACACATTATTATTATTATTGTGTTTAATTGCCCTTCCAGCACAAATGAGTTTGTGTATTACACAATGTGATGCATTAACGTGCATTTGGTAAAATGTTACCTTTATGTAAATAGGTAGAATAATTACATATTTCACACTTAAATTGGAGGTCATGACAACCCTAAGAATGTGCATTATGTATCTTCTAGAAAGAAAAATATACTAAATAATACCTAGTGGTTACATTATGCAGCAGAAAATAGATGCCAAACACTAATTTCCCAGCATTCTGTTTCACGCTTTGTGTGCTTCCCTAGAAAGTGTATTTATACCTTTTTACAGATAGAATTAGACGTGGCCTTTACAAACAGAACAATGGTGTCCATTCGTTAAAATAACAATCGGGGTTAAGAGAACTGGGAACGATATAAAATAGAAACAAGGTTAACTTGCAGTTTGAGGCTTTTTAATAATGTTACATTATTATTTGATTTAACTTTTCCCCTTTTCATATTATTTGTGTATCTAGATATAACATTCACTATTTATAGCATACTAATTGAAGTACCTTTCAAGCTAGCTAAGAGGCAATGTTTTCCTTATCCCACCCTGGAAAACCTTTTTGCAAGTTTCCCAGAATTCTTCAGTGTAGCACCAAAGGCTGTAGGCTTCTCTGACACATTGGCAAATCTACTACTTCCCCCGCTTACTAAACATTGGGGCAGGTTTATTAATAGGCAGGTGTTACTATAGTTTTTAAATATTGTCTTTTGGGCTTTTTGGTGTATTTTGCACTTCTGATTCATTATAGTTGCTTTGACTTTTTGAAGTGAACGTTTGCAGTAGGGGCAGGTTAAGACTGGCATGGGCCCTGGGCTGTATGAATATTATAGCCCCTACAAGTCTGGGATCACTTTCTTAATATGGTAGTAGAATAAGGCTTCTTGGGGAATGGAGGATGCATGCTTTTAATCTGCAATTTCAGGACCTTTGGAGGCCCTTCAAAGGTCCTAAAATGGCTCTTGTGTACATGTGTGTTGAGAGCAGGAACATGTAGTATAAAAGTATAGTATAAATTTTGTTGGTTGTCTTGGGAGGGCATGGCCCCCTAGAAGGCTTGGGCCCCAGGCTACCGCCCAAACCGCCTATATTATAATCCACTACTGGTCTCGAGTGTAGTTGCAAAGCTTTTCCTGCATCAGAGGACTGAAGTGGGTTTATGTTTATATTTTGTAACTATAGACTCACTACATAAATCTGTCTACCACATCTGGATGCATAAGGTTATGAATTCAAAGTAGAGTGAGTTGAAAAATGTACAAAATTGTCGCATACCACCATCCCAAGTCTCAGTAAATACTACCCCCGATCCCAAGTCTTACTATATACTGCCCTCCATGCCTAGTCTTAGTGAATACTTCCCCCCGATCCCAAGTCTTAGTATAAACTGCCCTCCATCTTTAGTCTTACTATATACTGCCCTACATCCCTAGTCTTAGTATATACAGCCCCCAGTCAATATTTTAGGATATACTGCCACCCATCCCAAGTCTTAGTTTATACTGCCCTCTATCCCTAGTCTATATATATACTGTACCAATTCTAAGTTGTTGTATATACTGTTCCCATTCCCTTGTTTTAGTATAAATTGACACCTATCCCTTGTCTTAGTATATATTACTCCACCCATTGCTAGCCTTAGAATATACCATTCGCTCCTTTCTGAGTTTCAGTATATACTGACCCCTTATCCCTATTTTTAGTATATGCTGCTCCCTCTTGGCCTAGTCTTAGTATACACTGCTTCCCCTTCCCTAGTAATTGTATATATTGTCCTTCCCCCCAGGTCTTAGCAAATGCAAGCTCTCCAGGTTTATATGTAATATATTGTGGCCAGTAGTAAAATAATACAACATATACTCACCTCCCTGAGCTCCCATGCTGCAGCCATCCCTTTCTTCTCCCAAGCTCTTGCTTCTGTGCTGAAGGACACAGGTGGTATGTGATGACCTCAGGCTGCCTGCATCCTCAGAGTCAGCGTGTCGGATCGGAGCAAGGCAGGATCATCATCCCACTTCTTGGCAGAAGTTGTCCTGAACCTTGGGAGGCAAGAGTAATTTATCACTGAAAAGCTATATTTATCCTAGGCACCCTGTGGATGTCCTGGTAAGCGAAACACGTTGGGCTGGGAGTTGCAAATTTGGTACAATTTTGGTACATTTTTGAGACAGAAAAGTGACACAACTGCAAAGACACATTCCTCCTCCAAACACAAGCAGCAATGTTCTGTTATAAATTATAGTCTATTTTCCAAGTCAAAGGGAAGGTTTCCTGGTTCTAACCCTCACCTTTATGAATGTACAGTGACTAATATGAGCGTTACTCATAGGGCACAATTGCAGCAATTGATTTCCCTACTTATGCCAGATGATGTCTCCTCATGTCACCATCATGAAGCCACCTGAAATAGGCCTGTACTTTTATTTAGATGCATGCAACACTGACCTTCTGACTCATAGAAATGTCAGCTCACTTCTCTTTGCTTAACATTTACAAATATACTATATTCGACATTTATTGCAAAGCATTTTTCAGCATTGTGATTTTGAAGCAAAATTGTTCAGGGAACATATAGTTCTAAAAAAGCTTTATATAAGAGTGATAAAGGGTTAATGTCCAAAAATTTAAGTATTCAGCATTAACTGAATTATATGGATTTAGTGCTTTACTACCCTACATACCTCCAAAGACATGAGCTACATCCATCGGACCAAAAGAAAGTTTTCCGAAGAAAATTAGCAACCTGTCAGGCAGTCAACATTTTATTTTAGTTTTTTTTTACTCTATTTGTTGCAGAAGGCTCCTAGTTCAAGAATGCTTGTTGTCATCTGTCACTTTGATATCTTCCTACAAAAAGATATTTGATGATATCCAACATACCCAAACCCTAATCATTTTGTTATTAGCCCCTTTCCCATGATTATATACACCACATTAAGTGTTCAGTCAATGCTCAGTTCCATAAAAGTACGGCACTATATTAAAGAAATAATAATCTTTTTTTCTATAGCGCCATCATTTTCTGTAGCGCTTTATAGGATTGCATCTGTAGCGCATCATAGGGGACAAATAAAATATAATAAAAGATGACAGAGCAGAAAACATTCATATGGAACAAAAGGAGTGAGGTCCCTGCTCACAAGAGCTTACAGTCTATGAGGAAGAGTGGGGTGACACAAGAGGTAAAAAGCTTATATAATGGTCCAGCCATTCTTCATAAGGGAATAGAACAAATTAATATAATAAATAGAAGTGCTGTTGCTTGACCCAGTCATCAGCCGTCATCTTACATACAAAGTCCAGGGTGAATGGGACTGCAGAGAAGCCTAGTGCCTGCCGGTTGCTGGATAACAGATGGGAGGAGGACACAGGACGGGTTAGTAAAAAAAAGAAGAGTTGAAACTTCATGCAGTTAACAAGTGTTATAGAATTGCCTTTAGAGATGGGTTTTAAGAGCACGTTTGAAACTTTGTACGTTAAGTGTTAGTCTGATAGTCTGGGGCAGAGCATTCCATAGAATGGGTGCAACTCTAGAGAAGTCTCGGAGATGCGATTGGGGGGTTCGAACTAGGGTAGAGGTTAATCTAAGCTCACTTGCGGATCTAAGAGCATGTGTTGGGCAATAGACTGAGATAAGAGAGGAGAGGT
Organism: Engystomops pustulosus; assembly: GCF_040894005.1. Classification (NCBI taxonomy): domain Eukaryota; kingdom Metazoa; phylum Chordata; class Amphibia; order Anura; family Leptodactylidae; genus Engystomops; species Engystomops pustulosus. The sequence continues at coordinate 242,252,000 of NC_092411.1, forward strand.
AGGGAGCTGCAGCATTATGCAGAGTTTTGTGGACGAGGGTTATTATTTTAAACTGTATTCGAAAGGAGACTGGCAGCCAGTGCAGTGACTGGCATCCGTGTAGCGTTTAGTCTGAAAGACGAGCCTGGCTGCTGCATTAAGAATAGATTGGAGAGGAGAGACTTTGGTGAGTGGAAGACCGGTTAGTAAAGAGTTACAGTAGTCTAGATGAGAGTGAATCAGAGCAACAGTTAACATTTTACAGGTTTCAAATGTGAGAATTCTAGAGAAGTTTCTGAGATGCATGTGGCAAGAGCGAGCAAGAGTTTGTATGTGTGGCTCAAAGGAGAGGTCAGAGTCCAGAAAAACCCCAAGACAACGGGCCAGCAATACATCTCTCTTGCTGCTGTAATATAAGATAACTCCAATTCACTAAGTTTAATCCTTTAGAATACTTTTCTGGCCTTCAAACCTTCAAACAGCTTAAAGGAAACCATTATATCCAGGCACCATCACTGTATTCTTCTTATATTTGATATCCATCGTCTCTTTTCTCCTAAAACTAATAGGGATTATCAGAGCTCCTCCATAGAGCAGCTTCAAAGGTTGTGTAGAGCACCCCGCCCTTTCAGGAGGGGGAAAGTGCTGAGGGAGCAGGGGGAAGGGGGAGATGAGCTCCTGCTCTTTGTAACAGCCTAAGCATGGAGTAGCTTCAAGCCTATGACATGCGTGACATATTTGTTAAAGGGATTGCAACAATGGTGGTAGAATTGTTAAAGAATTATGTATAGAGATGAGCGAACATACTCGTCCGAGCTTGATGCTCGATCGAGCATTAGCGTACTCGTAACTGCTCGTTGCTCGGACGAGTATTTCGCCTGCTCGAGAAAATGGCAGCTCCCGCCGTTTTCCTTTTTGGCGGCTACAATAACGTTATACTTTTTTTTTTTATTTGCTTGTGGCTGGGCTTGCTGGCACTAGTAGTGCAGCTAGTGCCATATTGTGAGGAATTAGCAGGGGGACTTGCTACCATTGTGTTTAGCTCTTAGTGACACACATATCCACCTCAAACACCAAAGTGGGAAAATTTATTAGGGGTTTGATTTCAATTAGGCACAGTCTGCCAGTTTCTTTTTATTTTACGTTTATTTTTTTAATAACTCAGTGTCATCTCATCTTGCATAGTAGTGTGCTTTAATACTTGGCAAGAAAATAGCCATAGGAGAATCCAAATGGCTTACTTACGCCTACAGTAGCGTTATATATATTTGATTTCTGGTTGATCTGCTGGTGGCTGTAGTTGCTGCAGTGCATCTACTAGCAAATTGTAAGCAATTTGGAGTGAGACTTGCGACCACTGTGTTTTGCGCTTAGTGACGCACATATCCATCGCAAAGACCGAAGTGGGAAAATTTATTAGGGCCCGGGGTTGTATTTCAATTAGGCACAGTCTGCCATTTCCTTTTTTATTTTACGTTTATTTTTTTCATAACTCAGCGTCATCTCATCTGGCATAGTAGTGTGCTTTAATACTTGGCTAGAAAATAGCCATAGGAGAATCCAAACGGCTTACTTACGCCTACAGTAGCGTTATATATATTTGATTTCTGGTTGATCTGCTGGTGGCTGTAGTTGCTGCAGTGCATCTACTAGCAAATTGTGAGCAATTTGGAGTGAGACTTGCGACCACTGTGTTTTGCGCTTAGTGACGCACATATCCATCGCAAAGACCGAAGTGGGAAAATTTATTAGGGCCCGGGGTTGGATTTCAATTAGGCACAGTCTGCCATTTCCTTTTTTATTTTACGTTTATTTTTTTCATAACTCAGCGTCATCTCATCTGGCATAGTAGTGTGCTTTAATACTTGGCTAGAAAATAGCCATAGGAGAATCCAAACGGCTTACTTACGCCTACAGTAGCGTTATATATATTTGATTTCTGGTTGATCTGCTGGTGGCTGTAGTTGCTGCAGTGCATCTACTAGCAAATTGTGAGCAATTTGGAGTGAGACTTGCGACCACTGTGTTTTGCGCTTAGTGACGCACATATCCATCGCAAAGACCGAAGTGGGAAAATTTATTAGGGCCCGGGGTTGGATTTCAATTAGGCACAGTCTGCCATTTCCTTTTTTATTTTACGTTTATTTTTTTCATAACTCAGCGTCATCTCATCTGGCATAGTAGTGTGCTTTAATACTTGGCTAGAAAATAGCCATAGGAGAATCCAAACGGCTTACTTACGCCTACAGTAGCGTTATATATATTTGATTTCTGGTTGATCTGCTGGTGGCTGTAGTTGCTGCAGTGCATCTACTAGCAAATTGTGAGCAATTTGGAGTGAGACTTGCGACCACTGTGTTTTGCGCTTAGTGACGCACATATCCATCTCAAAGACCGAAGTGGGAAAATTTATTAGGGCCCGGGGTTGGATTTCAATTAGGCACAGTCTGCCATTTCCTTTTTTATTTTACGTTTATTTTTTTCATAACTCAGCGTAATCTCATCTGGCATAGTAGTGTGCTTTAATACTTGGCTAGAAAATAGCCATAGGAGAATCCAAACGGCTTACTTACGCCTACAGTAGCGTTATATATATTTGATTTCTGGTTGATCTGCTGGTGGCTGTAGTTGCTGCAGTGCATCTACTAGCAAATTGTGAGCAATTTGTAGTGAGACTTGCGACCACTGTGTTTTGCGCTTAGTGACGCACATATCCATCGCAAAGACCGAAGTGGGAAAATTTATTAGGGCCCGGGGTTGGATTTCAATTAGGCACAGTCTGCCATTTCCTTTTTTATTTTACGTTTATTTTTTTAATAACTCAGTGTCATCTCATCTGGCAAAGCAGTGTGCTTTCATACTTGGCTAGAATATAGCCATAGCAATAGGATAGCATCGTTTGGTTTTAAAAACTAAAAAACACACAAATAAAAAAAAAAAAACACAAAAAAAAGTTAAAAAAAAAAATTAAAGTTATAACTCTCATTTTCAAAATGTTTAACCCGAGGGCTAGGGGTAGAGGACGAGGGCGGGGACGTGGGCGTCCAACTACTGCAGGGGTCAGAGGCCGTGGTCCTGGGCGAGGTGAGACACCACCTGCTTATGAGGGAGCAGGGGAACGCCGCAGAGCTACACTCCCTAGGTTCATGTCTGAAGTTACTGGGACTCGTGGTAGAGCACTGTTGAGGCCAGAACAGTGCGAACAGGTGATGTCGTGGATTGCCGACAATGCTTCGAGCAATTTGTCCACCAGTCAGTCTTCCACGCAGTCCACCCATGTCACTGAAATCGGCACTCCTCCAGCTCCTGCACCTCAACCTCCTCCCCCCCAGTCTGCCCCCTCCCAGCAAAATTTGCCATTTGAACCGGCATACTCTGAGGAACTGTTTTCTGGACCCTTCCCACAGTCACAAACCACTTGTCCGGTTGCTGATGAGCAATTTTCCGATGCCCAGGTTTTCCACCAGTCGCAGTCTGTGGGTGATGATGACCTTGTTGACGTACTGGAAGAAGTGTGTAAAGAGGTGTCCGACGATGAGGAGACACGGTTGTCAGACAGTGGGGAAGTTGTTGTCAGGGCAGGAAGTCCGAGGGGGGAGCAGACTGAGGGATCGGAGGATGATGAGGTGACAGACCCAAGCTGGGTTGAGAGGCCGGGTGAACACAGTGCTTCTGAGACGGAGGAGAGTCCTCGACCAGAACAGGTTGGAAGAGGCAGTGGTGGGGCCAGACGGAGAGGCAGGGCCAGAGCTGGTGCATCAGCGCCAAATGTGTCAACTAGTGAAGCTCCCGTGGCGAGGGCTCCTGCGGCGAGGGCTAGATTTTCAGAAGTCTGGAGGTTCTTTAAGGAAACACCGGATGACCGACGGACTGTGGTGTGCCACATTTGCCAAACCAGGATCAGCAGGGGTTCCACCACTAATAGCTTAACTACCACCAGTATGCGCAGGCATATGAATGCTAAACACCCCACTCAGTGGCAACAAGCGCGTTCACCTCCGGCCGTGCACACCACTGCTCCTTCCCCTGTGTCAGCTGATAGTCAGCCCCCTGCCCAGGACCCTGCCACAAAAACCCCATCGTCGCCTCCACGATCCTCCACAGCATCCACCAGCGTTCAGCTCTCCATACCCCAGACGCTGGAGCGGAAACGCAAATATAGTGCAACCCACCCGCACGCCCAAGCCCTTAATGTGCACATCTCCAGATTGCTAAGCCTGGAGATGCTGCCCTATAGGCTAGTAGAGACCGAGGCCTTTCGCAGCCTCATGGCGGCGGCCGCCCCTCGGTATTCGGTCCCCAGCCGCCACTACTTTTCCCGATGTGCCGTCCCAGCCCTGCACCAGCACGTGTCAGACAACATAATCCGTGCCCTGACCAATGCCGTTTCTGACAAGGTCCACCTGACCACGGACACGTGGACGAGTGCTGCCGGGCAGGGCCACTATATATCGCTGACGGCACATTGGGTTAACTTGGTGGAGGCTGGGACCGAGTCTGACCCTGCGGCTGGTCATATACTGCCCACGCCGAGGATTGCGGGGCCTACCTCGGTCCAGGTGTTTCAAGCCTACTATGCCTCCTCCTCCTCCCACCCCTCCTCCACCTCCTCCTCCGAACTACCATCCGTGGGCATGGCGCCATCAGTCGGTAGCTCTAGGCACAGCAGCAGTGCCGTCGCTAAGCGACAGCAGGCGGTGCTCAAACTGCTGAGCCTAGGCGATAAAAGGCACACCGCCCAAGAACTATTACAGGGCATCACGGCGCAGACTGATCTGTGGCTGGCACCGCTGAACCTGAAGCCAGGCATGGTTGTGTGTGACAACGGCCGTAACCTGGTGGCGGCTCTGCAACTCGGCAGACTGACACATGTGCCATGCCTGGCCCATGTGTTAAATCTGATAGTTCAGCGTTTCCTCAAGACATACCCCAATCTGTCTGATTTGCTCACGAAGGTGCGCCGCATCTGTGCGCATTTCAGGAAGTCCAGCACAGATGCTGCCACTCTCAGGGCAGCGCAGCGCCGCCTCCAACTGCCCGCTCACCGACTGTTGTGCGACGTGCCCACGAGGTGGAATTCAACACTGACCATGTTATCCAGAGTTTACCAGCAGCGCCGAGCGATTGTAGACTGCCAGATGTCAACTTCCACCAGAACTGGTAGTCAGGTCAGTCAGCTTCCTCAAGTCTACAATGAGGAGTGGACGTGGATGTCTGATATCTGTCAGGTGCTGAGTAACTTTGAGGAGTCAACACAGATGGTCAGTGGCGATGCCGCCATCATCAGCCTCACCATCCCGCTGCTTGGCCTGTTGAAAAACTCTCTGGTCAGCATGAAGTCGGAAGCTTTGCGCTCCTCACAAGAGACGGGGGAAGAAGATTCCCTTGTTGATAGCCAAAGCACCCTTAGGTCTGTTTCTCAGCGCATATCGTCAGAGGTGGAGGTGGAGGAGGATGAGGAGGAAGAGGAGGAGAATGTTGGAGAGACACAAGAGGGGACCATTGTTGAGTCCTTCACTGTTGAGCGTGTATGGGCAGAAGAAGAGGAGTTGGAGGAGTTGGAGGAGGAGGAAATGGACAGTCAGGCCAGTGAGGGGAGTGAATTCTTACGCGTTGGTACTCTGGCGCATATGGCAGATTTCATGCTAGGCTGCCTATCCCGTGACCCTCGCGTTCAAAGAATTTATTCCAGCACCGATTACTGGGTGTTCACTCTCCTGGACCCACGGTACAAGCAAAATCTTTCCACTCTCATCCCTGGAGAGGAAAGGAGTGTGAGAATGCATGAATACCAGCAGGCCCTGGTGCACAAGCTGAAACAGTATTTCCCTTCTGACAGCGCTAGCGGCAGAGTGCGTAGTTCTGCGGGACAAGTAGCGAGGGAGAGTAGGCGAGCAGGCAGCTTGTCCAGCACTGGCAAGGGTACGCTTTACAAGGCTTTTGCCAGCTTTATGTCACCCCAGCAAGACACTGTCACCTGTCCCCAGTCTCGGCAGAGTAGGGCTGATCTTTACAGAAAGATGGTGAGGGAGTACGTAGCTGACCATACCATCGTCCTAAATGATCACACAGCTCCCTACAACTACTGGGTTTCAAAGCTGGACATGTGGCACGAACTGGCGCTGTACGCCTTGGAGGTTCTTGCCTGCCCTGCCGCTAGCGTCTTGTCCGAGCGGGTTTTCAGTGCAGCTGGTGGCATCATCACCGATAAGCGTACACGCCTGTCGACTGACAGCGCTGACAGGCTGACGCTTATCAAGATGAATAAAGCCTGGATTTCTCCTAATTTCCAATCTCCACCAGGTGAAGGAAGCTCAACCTGAATAATTTATCCACTCCTCCTCCTCCTCATTTTCCTCCTTCTCCTCCTCTTTGTACAGTAAAGCAGAGGAAACTGGCTATTTTTTGACAGGGCCCACTGGCTCTAGCTATAGTACTTTATGCATTTAATTTTTATGGAGGGCCACCGACCCGGTCCTCTGTTTTAAACAATTTTTGGGAGTGCCACATACAGGCACTCAATCTATTCAATTTTTCTGGAGGGCCACCTACCTGCTCCTCTGGTTTGAAAACTTTTTTGGACTGCCACATACAGGCACTCAATCTATTCAATTTTTCTGGAGGGCCACCTACCTGCTCCTCTGGTTTGAAAACTTTTTTGGACTGCCACATACAGGCACTCAATCTATTTCATTTTTCTGGAGGGCCACCTACCTGCTCCTCTGGTTTGAAAACTTTTTTGGACTGCCACATACAGGCACTCAATCTATTCCATTTTTCTGGAGGGCCACCTACCTGCTCCTCTGGTTTGAAAACTTTTTTGGACTGCCACATACAGGCACTATCCAAATTGAATTGTCTCCATAACAGCCTCCACACGTTGTCTTCATTGCTACCTCCAAAAGTCGTCCATATAGCTGCCTCCATACATCGTCCCTTTATCAAACGAGGTGTGTCAGGCCGAAATTTGGGTTGTTTTCATGGATTCCACATCAAAGTTGTTAACTTTGTCGCCACCCTGCTGTGTTATCCACAAAATACACTGGCAAACTTTTACCATTTACGGATATTATTTCAGCGCTTCTTGCGCATCTGTTTACATTCCCCTCACCCGCCATATCCTAAACTTATAAGAACGCTACTACACTTGATCTTATACAAAAGGTTCTTAGAAGTGCTGTTTGGGGAGTAGCCTAGAGACAGGGGCTTGGATTGGCGAAAGCTCGCCTGGCAGCGGAGCGCCAGCTCCATGCCAAGAACCAACTAACATAGTTTTAACTGCAGCACCTTTAATCTACTACTAGTTCACTGCCTCCATACATGGCCGCCTTATCAAACGTGCTGTGTCAGGCAGAATTTTGGGTTGTTTTCATGGCTTCCACAACAAACTTGTTAACTTTGTCGCCACCCTGCTGTGTAATCCTCAAAATATACTGGCAAACTTTTACCATTTACGGATATTATTTCAGCGCTTCTTGCACATCTGTTTACATTCCCCTCACCCGCCATATTCCAAACTTTTAAGAACGCTACTACACTTAACTTGGTGCAGGCTGGGACCGAGTCTGACCCTGGGGCTGGTCATATACTGCCGACGCAGAGGATTGCGGGGCCTACCTCGGTCCAGGTGTTTCAAGCCTACTATGCCTCCTCCTCCTCCCACCCCTCCTCCACCTCCTCCTCCTTTGAATTACCATCCGTGGGCATGGCGCCATCAGTCGGTAGCTCTAGGCACAGCAGCAGTGCCGTCGCTAAGCGACAGCAGGCGGTGCTCAAACTGCTGAGCCTAGGTGATAAAAGGCACACCGCCCAAGAGCTATTACAGGGCATTCCACATCAAACTTGTTAACTTTGTCGCCACCGTGCTGTGTAAGCCACAAAATATACTGGAAAACTTTTTTCATTTACGGATATTATTTCAGCGCTTCTTGCGCAGATGTTTACATTCCCCTCACCCGCCATATCCCAAACTTATAAGAAAGCTACTACACTTGATCTTATACAAAAGGTTCTTAGAAGTGCTGTTTGGGGAGTAGCCTAGAGACAGGGGCTTGGATTGGCGAAAGCTCGCCTGGCAGCGGAGCGATCCATGCCAAGATCCAACTAACATAGTTTTAACTGCAGCACCTTTAATCTACTACTAGTTCACTGCCTCCATACATGGTCCCCTTATCAAACGAGCTGTGTCAGGCAGAATTTTGGATTGTTTTCATGGCTTCCATGTTAATTTTGTCGCCACCCTGCTGTGTAATCCACAAAATATACTGGCAAACTTTTATCATGTACCGATATTATTTGAGCGCTTCTTGCTCACCTCCTTTGGTTCCTCTCTGCCACCCATTGGTTTGAAGCCTGAGTCCATTTAGGGTATGTTGCCATGACACTCTCTAGCCTGCCGCTGCTGCCGCTGCCGCTGCCTCTGCATGCCGTCCCCTATAGTGTCAGGGTCAATTATTGGATGTTTTAGATGCTATCTAGCCTCATTCGGTCACTCTGTCATGGCCATGCTGTTGCCCATAATTTTGGCATAATGGTGCGATTAAGCAGCCTCAGAGGCATCCATGCATGCTGCCCCTGCTGTTTCCTGTCCATTTCCGTGGTGTTTCCATCCTTTTCTGAGGTTCCCAGGTGTTTGGCCAAGCTTCCCTGTGCAGAGCCTTGGTCCCCTTGAAAAATGCTCGAGTCTCCCATTGACTTCAATGGGGCTCGTTACTCGAAACGAGCACTCGAGCATCGGGAAAAGTTCGTCTCGAATAACGAGTACCCGAGCATTTTAGTGCTCGCTCATCTCTAATTATGTATAACATTCAAACAAAAAAATCTGTATCTATGAAAATATATTCATCTAATTGGCAGAACGATTTTATACTTAAATATCGTCTCTGTATTCTACAAATATCACAAATTTTACTCTGCAGTTATATGTTTGTACAATAACTATCATTGTTTGTCACTTGCTAATGTCTTGGATGTTCATTGTACAATGTAAAAAATCTTATTCATACACAACATTTTCATTCCTCACACATTTTCTACATATATTTTATCACTGGACATTAATGGATTTACATAAAGTTAAAGGAGTATTCCAGGAATAAGCATAATTCATATACACATGGGTCCTTAAAATACAAGCTAATATGTGATTAGTTGTTATTTAAAATGTTCCTACCCTAAGCAGAAAAATGCTGATGACATACACTGTAATGAAGAATTAAATTGCTACTGGCCCTTTAATCAGTCTGTTGATTTCCTCAGGACACAGGACAGAAGATGGCTACTGGTCACATGTTCTGCACCTGCCTGGCCAGGTCATGTGATCACCACTATGATTGGCTGTAGTCGGTTGGTTGCAGTACCTCCACTATGGCCAGTGTTGTGGTGATGTGCCATGATGGCAGTTACACACATAATTACTATGGTAACAGAGCAGGACAGACTATTACATCATCACTGGGAGCAGAGCATAAGACATAGGAGGAGTTACTGTAAACTAAAGGATCATGGGACTTGTAGTTTCAAGTGGCGGCCATCTTGGTGATAATTTTGCATACATTAGAGAACCAATACAATTTTGTGAATCATAAAACCAAACTATTTAAGCTCCATTTTGGGACTAATGACATTGACTTTTGTTATATTCATTTATTTATAGAAACAGGGGTTAGACGATCATATTCCCAGAATACCCCTTTAAGGATTAGACTGTGAATCTTGAGAGTGAGCAAAATACTTCAAAAAATATTTGCAGTTTAACATTTTTAATAGTTTATACTCTTTGCATTTGAAATCTTCATTTTGTATTTTACTTCATTTCACAGAACACATCTGTTCCATCTCAGATTCTATCATATTTGCTTTATAATGGAAACCATGGACAGCTTTAAAGGTGCAGTGAATGTGATCAGACATCACTGTTGATGTCCTTTATATGAGAGATCAAGCTCTTTTCATAAAAAATATATTGTCAGTATTCCATTCCTATTGCAGAGCAATAAACTGGAAACTAATACAAAGATGTAAACCCATCCTGTTAACATAAATTAGGATTGTTCAGACCCTTTTGCCACTGAACTGATCTAGGTGCTACTCCTGGAGGTGTCATCTATGTAGCCCCCTTGTATGCAGCCTCTTTAACCCCTGCATATGGATATGGAATTCACTGCAGGTAACCACCACAGGGTTACCATCCAGGTCTGCTTCTGGATCTCCATTTTATAATAACTAACCCAGAGGGGTCAAGAAATGCTGGTGTATGGCACCAAAAGGCTAGGCACAGACACATTCAGTATACACATTTCACCCTAGAATTTAAGCCAGCAGTTTAGCAAATTAAGAAGAATTTCTTAATTAAGTATTTTAGAAATATGTTTACAACACTACCCCCCTCCATTCACAGTACCTGAAATGATGGTTACTCTTTAAACAAGGGAGAAAACAATTTATACTTGAATGCTTTGTTGCCTTACGGAGTTTGAAAACTACCAGGTAGTCCTATCAGTCCCATCGGTTATATCATTAGGCTGTTCAATCAGTGATTTACAGCCCTCCATGTATATCTGTGCTTACACAATCACTAATTAAACTGCCCACATAACTAGATTATGAATAAATACATGACGAATTATAATTAATCTTTTCCTATAAAACAATATATGAATCTGATCCTCTTCTGCTGGTCCATAACATGTTGTAGATTGGTCTGCATTTTTATGGAGTCAGGTTTAGTTTAAGCAATTGGACTAATAAAATGGTTCATAAAACAGGAGTGAAAGACTGTAATAATAAGATATGTTGTATGATAAGTGCTGCAAAGCAGAGAAGCTGCATGAAGTGCCGAGGTATTGGAAACTGAATTTACACTATGGATTAAGTAAGGGAAATGTGTAGGTGTAATGTAAACCTTGAACAGAAACTGTCAAACAGAAGAAGCGACAGCTCTCCGAGTCAAGTAATGAAGAACAAACCTTTTATTCACCAAGTAGCATAGTGGCGTTTTGAGTGACTGTGAGTCTTTTTCAAGCATTTAATGGAAAAGTTTGAACGGAACCCCAGTGGTTTATAGGTCTGATGGAAAAAAGTCAAGAACATTTTGACACATCTACATTTAATGTGGGCGTTTTGAAATAAAATTCAGAGGACAGAGATACTGTATCCAGGATAGTCATTGATAAAGCAGTAAAATAATAACTATTCTGCTTTCTCTTTCCTTGCCGATCTCTTGTGTTACTTTGTCTTGCAATCATACTGTGGACCATGGAACTCTCTGCCACAACATGTGGTAATGACCCATAATTTGAACAAGTTCAAGAGGGGCCTGGATGCCTTCTGGAGAGCAATAATATCACATCGTATGGGAATAAAACTCTTTGCAAGTAGTTGCTGATGATCCAGGGAGTTATTCTGAATGTCATGTTAGGGGTCAGGAAGGGATTTTTCCCTCCTCTGGTCCAATTGCCATCAGCCTTTCAGGGTTTTTGCCTTATTCTGGATCAACACTGTATAATTTAATAGGTTGGACTTTATGGACTGATGTCTTTTTCTAACCTTCTTTACTATGAACTATACATTTCTGCAATCTTCTACAGTAGGCTGGTCACATGGACAAACCTCTGTGGGCTTCATCCCTAGTTGTGCATAAAAAGTATACTCTAGACCAGTGATGGCGAACCTTTTAGAGGTCGAGTGCCCAAACTGCAACCCAAAACCTGCACATTTTTTGCAAAGTGCCAATACAGCAATTCAAGCAGTAACTTATTGCAATCTTCTTGCTCCGTGCTGTACCACAGCTTTCAATGGGCCGGAGGGCACCAATATCTTTGTCAGAACAAGAGGAAATTTGGATTGCCACTGGAGCTTCCGTGGACAGCACCCCGGAACAGGAAGATTCAGGGGTCGGACACAAGGAGCTCCAATGATAACATGACCCTGTCCACACCTCCTCTCTCTTCCTGCAGTCTTAGGTAGACCAGGATGCTTCACATTAAAATAATGCTGAGCATGGCAAGTCCTGGGACTGCAGGAGATTCCCTGTCTGACAAACTCTACCATGGGACAACAGCCTGAGTGCCCACTGAGAGGGCTCGGAGTGCCACCTCTGGCACCGGTGCCATAGGTTCGCCACCACTGCTCTAGACACTAAGGTACAAAGATTCTATTTAAACCCATTTTCTTAGGATTCTTAATTATTTCAATAGAGAGAACAACTTCAAATTTTTAATCATTGAACTTTTATTTTACCTGTTTTTTTACATTTTAATCAATTTGTTCATTGATTGGGTTTGATCTCTTTGATAATCATTCCTATTTAGCATGTTTGATATTAAGTCTAATCATGTAATCTGTCAAATTTTATTTAATTACATTACATTTAAATAGATTGAAGCAGAAAAGCATCTACAATCTCTGGAGAAATCACTTAATGGAAAATGCCTCATCACGTAAACTGATGAAACTTTAATTTTCACTTCTTTTCTACCATATTTTGCACTATTTTTGTGTTGTACAATAGTCTATTTCTGCTCACTGATTATCTTGACTCTGACAATAACCTCCAAGAAGAAGAATGTCTCTGCCGATTTATCACTGAATGAAACTTCAGAGTCTCTGACTTCCACAATAGCAGAAATGGCTCATGCATTTTTCTTTGATAAATCTATCTTCTTCAATAGAAGAGCATCCCATTCATCTGTTTCATCTTCGGCAAAATTCCACGGTCAAATTCCTGTTCGAATATAATTTTACATGGTTTGTTGCTCTAGCTATTACAGTTGTGGAAAATACTATGCCGGAGGAAAGTCTTTGGCTAAATGTTGTAGTTAAAATTCCTAAAAGTTATATTAGGTTTATAGTTACAGTGGGGCACATTTATTAATATTTTTTGCACCAGAATTTAGCAGTGCAATCCCTGGTTTCTTTAATTTCTGCCTGTTCTGAGAGATTTAGAGAGTGTCAGGACAACAAAAATCAAATTTTTCCAACATTCACACACTTCAAGTTTCCCAGCACTTTCTTTGGCACAATTTTTGGTGCATGATAAGACCAATACATAGTAAGTCAACCAACTTCTAAACCTTTTCTTGAATGTAGTTGTAAATTTCCATTGCTCTTTCGTTCTATTTAAGGTGTACCAATTACATTAAGGCCTTGCGCCACAATATAAAATCATTGTGTAAAAAAAAAGCTAAAATCAGGTGTAAAAAACAAAACAGATTTACCAAAAATAATAAATGCCCCCTAGCAAGTCCTATTAGAGAGTAGACTACTAAACTACTAGTAGACTACTAGCCTACTAAAAATGTATGTTCTCACTTTGCAGATCTCCTTTTAGCATCTGAATATTTCCTATACATCTAGGGATTGTAAAATTAGTGGAGGGGCAATAGTTCCCCTAGTAGTATAATCTAAATTAAAATCTTTTTTAAGATACACGTATTAGTTGTAGTTTGGTGGCAATATTTTACAATACATAGGCTAACAGTGTTAGTTTTGATGTTATCAAAACATCACTGCAGACTACCCATGTACTAGTGTGTAACAATGATTTAGTTTGGCATTAATATTTGTGGCATGTAGTATGAGGTATCTTCAGAAGATCTCAAACAAAGGCTGAAAATGTCATGAACAGCTTGAAGGCTTTGATGAGATCCCTAGCCAAAGCTACACAAAATAATACTGTTTTTCTGTTAAAATGAATTAGTTTGATTTAAATTTTAGATACATATTCAATAATTCATCCTTTACACAATCTCTATGCAGGCTTTATATAATGTTATTAAAAAGTAAAAAATATTTATGAAGAATAAGGTAAAATCCCTTGGATTCATTAATTTCTGAAATTAGTGTTCTGGACTAACTAGAAACCTAGTTAAACTACCCAACAGCACAGCTTTCAGAAATCATCTGCAGGTGGGAAGTGTTTGTTGAGTAGCCCCAATTATTTCTATTTTTGCATCTAACTAAAAACCTCACCGGTAGCTATTGGAGATGTTAAATAATAAAAAGAAAGCATATTCATCACCCACCTAAACCCGATTACCGAAGCATGGCCTCTATTTCCTCTGTTCTGAGACTAGCCGGACCAGAAGTGGGGAAGCTTCTATGACCACTGCAGCCACCAGTGGAGTCACCAGTTATCTTGGCTAGAGAGTCAATGTGCAACCAGTGGGGGTCTTTTACGCTTATAGTTTTACCCTTTTTCTTGAAACTTTTTTATTACATACGTCTTTATAGCTGTTTTGCTCCCCTTGAGAGCATCAGGAGGTGGTGGTCCATTCCCATGCCAACCTCTTGTGTCATCTCCTCATCCTTATAGTCTTTAAGCTCTTGTGAGCAGGGCCCTCACTCCTATTGTTCCATATGACTGTTTGTTCTTTGTAATGTAATATTTGGATGGCGCTTTATAAATAAAGATTATTATTATTATTATAATTATTATTATTATTATGACAGCCTGGAGTCTATATAAGACTTGATGACCTGTGATCCATTGAGATCTGTAACAATATAACTGGTAAGGGGTTAAAATAATAGGGTTGAGTAAAGGTACTTTATTGCCCTGTTGAAGTTATTATGTTATTATACATTTTGTGGCAATTGCAGTTCAGTCAATTAATTTCTTAATTTGTGATAGAACAGCCCTGGCTTCATGTATTACCAAATTTCCACTTATACTTCCATATGAAAATAATAGACATAGCTACAGTATATATTAACATGTACATTTTAGGAAGAAAAAAGGTGAAAATTATAAAATAAAATATAAAAATGTAGGCAATTTTGGCTCACTTATCCTTCCCCAAATAGACAAACTGGATATGATATGAGGAAATTTTGTATATAAAATAAACGTATATACAATTCTATGTTGAAACAAATTACAGGCGGTCTCCTAATTAAGAAAACCAGACTTACAGATGACCCCTAGTTACAAACGTACCTCTGGATGTTGGTAATTTACTGTACTTTAGTCCTAGGGTACAATAAACAGCTATAACAGTTATCACAGGTCTCTGCAATTAAGATTTATTGTTCATCCTGGTTCTTATGACAATCCAACATTTTTAAAATCCAATTGTCACAGAGACCAAAAAATTTTTCACTAGGGTTACAATTATAAAATATACGGTTCCAACTTACATACAAATTCAACTTAAGAACAAACCTACAGAACCTATCTTGTACGTAACCCGGGGACTACCTGTACAATAAATCATTCAGAAGTTCAGTTAAGATGGAACATCAATGTGAGCTAAATGGAAAAACATGATAGTGTCGGATCTCTATCCTTTTAGAAACATTTTTGCCAAAGCAATTAACAATATTATGATCAGCCATGACTTCAGGCTACACATGGTTACTTGTTAGCTATCTGCTGCATGTAATAGCTTTCAAAGTCTTCTCCCAAAAGTATGTTACCTTTGTATTCTGGCTGAAATATCAACAGAACTATGTTCTTGAAATGTTATGCATTTTTAATTTTACTACTTGTAGTATAAAAGATTTTTCCCAAATAACGTATTCAGGTTACATACAGAATGAGCCTGCTTTTTGTCTTTGATAAAACTTTCTTAAAGAGTATTTGAAATCGAATTATACATTAATATTTATACATTCAAATTATCCAAGTATGCCTGTAAAATTAAAAAAATAAAACTATGCAATAAACCATTGAGGTATAAATAAATGAAAACAAGTATGGTTGAAGAGATGAAAAGGAAGACTTGAGCTTAAAGGAATGTTTCATGTTGTCAGTGGAGTGGGAATGACATTGCCTTTGGTTACTTATTAAATCCCATCTTGCATGATTGTAATTTTTTAATAAAACAGAAATTAAATGAAGTGAATTCTGCAAATGACTTTAACATGCTAATGCAGGATGAAAGACTCGAGCCAAGACTGGTTACTCATGACACCCTCAAGTTCATTGAAATTTCGCCTCTGAAATCCGTTCATGTGTTTTAATCTTTGGAGCAAATATCCCCATTAAGATTACTTATTATTGAATATATCACTTCTCACATAACACGTTGGGGCTAGAAACATTTTACCATTTCATTGTTTAGTTACATTTATAGTTCTCTGTTTGTTTATCCTTGTGGCTGTTTTTAAGGCTATAACCATTTCATGCCTACGAAATAGAGATCCTATCTTTCTCTAGTTTTAATAATGTTTTATTAGTTCTACTTTATATAAATTGATCCCGGCAGAGAGTTTTTTTGGAAGCAGCAAACATTAACGACATAATGGCAAGAATATTAACTGTGCTGATTACATGAACACTGCCTCAATGTTCTCACAAATTCATGAACAAGGATGCAAAGTAACACAGCCACAAACCGGATGTAAGATCGGATCTCTTTTGTTTAATCCTTTTTTTGCCATGAGGTATAGCAAACAATCTGGCTACATTAAAGGATCCAAAGGACTATGAAAACACAAAATACTTTATGTGATGTCATGCTACGGCTACCCACAAACCACAGATCTACCCACAAACCACTGGTTGCATATTCATTTATGAAATGTTTGCGCTAGTATTGTGCCTGCTCTGTGCATGCTGCAACACAATATTGTGCACAGAAAGGGGTGTTCCGGTCACCGGCACCGGCCACCACATTGATGTCAATGCATGCCTGATAAACTGAGTGCACCAGAAATAACTGGTGCACTTTGTTTCTGCACTTTGGGTGTAGGCTTCATGCGCCACATTAATGAGGACCGCCCTCCGGTCATTATGAATGGGGTGCTCGCTGCATACTAGTGAGGAAACAGCTGGTAATAAATGTGGGCCAGTGTGTCTGCAGTTTCTGAACCTAATGTTCGCCAAATGGACCACATGTCATCTGTATTTTTTTTGTGGATCCAGGCTGGCAAAGAATGTCAATAGCTAGTCCCAACCCCAAGGAGTGTCATATTATTTTGTTTTATAACAATTGATCCACAAATAAGGGCCACACATGGATGATCCCTGCGTGGCAACTGTATTTTCCATGTGCCCATAGACTTCTATTGGAAGGCAGTCCAGCAAATTTGGGTATGAATAGGATCCAACCTGAGTTTTGCAGCTCAGGCAGTCCTATTATGTGGAAATCACAGCCATGAAACAATGGCTAGCACATGTCTCAAATAAAAATTTGTGTGTATGAGGGCACACATCCCAGGCATACATTTTTTTGATGTGAAATAAAAATGCACCCACATATTTTATTTTACCTTCCAGGTATAGATTATCTTGCAAACGCTACCCAATCCATCAACCAGCTATACTAGCCTGCTCCTTCTCTTAGATTTCCATTGCAAGGGTCAGATCTGTCTAGTCTCAGATCTGTGGCACTTACCCTTTAAGGAAAATAGCTTGTGGGGTAGATGGTTTATCAGGACACTTATTCCAACTGATTTTTGGAGTTCAGTATAATTTTGTTAAATGCAACATTGGCATCAGCCGTATTTGTTAGATTAACTATTGAAGTGCTCACTGTCCCACTTAAAGGGATTGTTTAAGAACATATTTGAAATAGTTTTTTATAAGGAACAGTTATACAATTTCCAATATACATTGTGTATACATTTTCAAGACCTCTTCTTGCTGTCATTCTTTATGTTACTTCCAGTGGAAAGAGATCTGTCCATGGTCTTATGATGGACACCCAGGTGCACAAGCTAATTTTATTACAGTCAGTATAATAGCCATGTCATACTAACATCTCATGCATCACAAGACCATGGACAGATTTCTATCCACTAGAAGTAAACATAGAAGCCTTCTATAGGACAGCAAGCAGAGATCTTGAAAATCATGAGGGAATTTATACAGAAAGTATATTGGAAAGTTGTATAACTTTTCCTTATAAAAACCATATCAATTATTTGCTGAAAGTGGAAAACCCCTTTAATGAAATTTATTTCTACATCTCTGCCATTGAACTTTTATTTTCTATTCAATCCACTGCTGCTGAAACTCAATTGGATTATTTATATGTTAATACTTTGAGTGGTGCCATACTCTCTAAATAAAGGGGTTACCGCACTTACTTTTGACCAGGTAGCATGATCATTTCAGAGAATCAAATCATTTTTCATTGTCCATAATTTATTTTTGCACTTCTTTGGACGTTATATTGTCTCATATGTTCCTGTTGTAAGAAGGCTGTTTTATTTAAATGAACAACCCTGAACCACGCACAACTAAACCAATGTCAATGTGATTACCGAATTACGAAAAATCTGTACTGTATAATACTTGATATTAACATTTTTTCAAAGTGTAACATTCCTCTGAGGTATCTCTATAGTCAATATAAAAATGTATAATGTACTTGCTGTGAGGATTTAAGATCCCCGGCCTAGCTGATCTATCAAGCTGTCCTTGAGATTATACACCTAATATGAAAATGCTGAAAGGCATGTAATCTCCCACCGTAATCTCCATAGACTAATTAGGTGGAAGAGTCGTGTTCTATGTGTTTATGTATCACATGAGGTATCACTAAACTACTGTATGTTTATATATCAGATAGAAAAAGTGGAGAAAAGAGTTTCATATATCTAAAACAGTAAAAAGTCATTGCATATTTTATGCTATTTTTAATATGAAAGCATCAAGTATCAAGTAGGATCTTGAATAAGTCTCATTAATCACAAATCCATATTTACTTGTATGACTTGTATATTATAACTATCAACTTGTATAACTTGTATAGCTACCCTACAAGGCCAACAACATTCAAGTTTGCAGGGCTCTTGTGCCTCAAGCATTTAAAGGGGTATTCCGAGAATATGAACAAAACTCAATGTCATTAATCACAAAGTGGAGCGTAAATAGTTTGATTTTATGATTCACAAAATTTTATGGCCTCTCTAAAATATGCAGTTATCACCAAGATGGCCGCCAAGGAAAACTACAAGTCCCATGATCCTTTAGTTCTCAGTAACTCCTCCTCCATATTATGCTCTGCTCCCAGTGATGATGTAACAGACTGTCCTGCTCTGTTACCATAGTAATGATGTGAAACTGCCATCATTGTACCTTACCTCACTGAGATGACATCTCACCACAACACTGGCCATACTGGGTGCACTGCAACCAACTGACTACAGTCAAACATAGTGGTGATCTCATGACCAGTCCAGGCAGGAGCAGGACATGTGACGTGGACATGTGACCAGCGGCCATCTTCTGTCCTATGTCTGCTACGCACAGAGAACTAATGAACTGATTAAAGGGCCAGTAGCATTTTAATTCTTCATTAGGGTCAGCCCACAGCATTTTTCTGCTAAGGGGAGAAAAATTTTAAATAAAGGCTAATTACATATTAGCTTATATTTTAAGGAACCATTTGTGTAAGAATTATGCTTATTCTGAGAATATCTTTTTAAGTGCCGCAGATGCATTTGACCATGACAATTAAAGGGTCCATACCCACATTGACCAGCACCGAAGAATCCCTCTGCATGTCATGACATTAATAATACTTGTATTCCCCACAAAAATAAGCTCTGCCAGTGTATATTTAACATGAATGGATAAATCCATTTGTCAATTTATTAAATGTAATATATATATACTGAATTAGTCCTAGCAGCAAATTATTAAAAGTGCATACTAAATTGATATTACATATGAAAAATACTGAAATTTCCACAGTGGTTTCGCATAAGACACATTATCCTAGGCAAGTTAGCCCTGTCTGTATTCCATATCTATTAATACATCTGTTGGGTCCCATATTACCTTTCTGCTGCTTTTGAAAATTGGTTGTCTTCTGACACTGTGTTTCTCACATCTCTTTTATAACCTAAGCACTTAAAGCCTAAGAAATTCTTAGAATCATCTCAACAAATATACCGAACAGGGGGCTATCGCCAAGTCTATTATTTTAAAACAGTGATCAATAATGTAATTTATTTAGTTTAGAGAGAAACAACATTTTCTTCTTTTTTTTTCCATTCACAAGTATGAAATACAATTCACACTGTATATCACAGTGTAACCATTAACATCTGACACTAGTAAAAGTCATAGGATTTTGTTTAATTGTATTGTTTTTTTCGTTAATAATTTTAATTGTACATTATTCCCCAAGCTTTATAAATTTTTGGCACCATGTTTGGAATGGTAACATAACTTACCATTCTATATTGTGTCATTCCTGAAATATTCAAGTTTTAACATGAAATTATAGTACAGACAGTCACCGAGTTATATATCCAAGATAGGTTCTGTAAGTTTGTTATTATGGGAAAATGGATTGTCATGGGTGCTCCTGCGACCTACGTCCTGGGTAGCCTCCCCCCGGGTTCACTCACCTCTCTACGCTCCAGCTCCCGTTCTGGCTTCCCAGTGTGAACTTGCCTTACGACTCTGTACCTCGCCTTGGCTGCCAACGCGGACAAAGTCCCACCTGTGGAATGACCTGGTGGTACTGCGCCGCAGCGAATCCGACCACTTTGTGGCAGGCTCTGGTGCAGAACGGATACCACTTAAACTCAGTTCCCAGGTGTCGGCTTACGTCATCCCCGCGGTGGTCCAGTGGGTCCACTACCCAGAAGCCTGCCACATTGCAGAAACACTACAGTTGACCCCTATGGCTAAGGGGCACTAAATTACCAGCATCCAGAGGGCAGAGAGGTCTGTTTATAACTAGGAGACATGGAAAAGTTGTGTTCTTAAAAGACATCCACAATCAGAGGAACTGTTGGTAGACTGTCCAAACTTACATGTTCGTCCTATACACTAGGTGTTTGGCAATGTTAATGTTTAAAAATCTGTAGGATAGGAAATATGTAGCAGAACTGAATGGCTAGAGAGGTGCTGGGAGCTTTAGCAGTTTAGCTATGCCCCAGCCAGCTAGTAATGTAGTAGTACGGTAAAGTAGGTAGTGGAGTTTGTTGAGAAGCCTAGTTATATGTAGCTCTTAAGCAGTGCACTCCACTAATTCAGTTTTTTGTAGGAATTCCCTGACTTCGATAACTAACTAACTTTGATAGTCCAGGGATGTTATTTAGGAGCTGGGCAGGAGAATCTATTGCTTTCCATACTGTGAAATTAGAAAACACAATTAACTTGATTCTAGTTGTTATTTGTAATCAAGACAAAATGAAAGTTTAACTCTACCTACCTTTAACTCTTTATAGATACGCTAAAAGGCTACATACAGACCTGATTGCTTAAATATAAACCGTAAACCCCAAACTAGGCTCTTCAATCCTTTCTAAAATCCTTTTTACAAATCTACTTACAACATACCAAGATTTTGGCACTTACAGCACACAGAATTTCATTACAACAGATGAGCATGAGAAATTCCTTGAGGGGCATGCCAAAGGAGCACCAACAACTTACATTTTATAAAAATTAATTCTTGTATTTTATCAAAATGGCAAAATTAAGACTCATTAGGTTATGTTTAAGAGTTAATAAAATCTCATCAATAAGCCAATGACCAACTAAAATGAAGTATTTGTAAATGCAGTCAATTATTCTAAAACATAATGTTAGCGGTTCTTGAGGTTTGGGCCAAGTAGAAACTTTAGCTTGTATGGGGCTATGGTACCTGAATACTTTACTCTACCCTATTAATCAAGAATCATATTATTTTGTGGGAAGACTCTGTAATATTCATTGCTTCACATTGGATCCTCGTGTAATTGGGTTTCCCTTTCTATTGAAATATTCCTCCAAGTTTGTGTCTATGGAGGATGTCATTTTTCAGTGATCATTAAGTGCACTCTAGTTATTCATTAATTCAGCTGAGCTTTTATGCATCACCCTGGATATGCCTAACATAATATGATGCAACAATTTAATTGGGCAGAACAACCTTTCAGTAATGTTATCCAGTGATGATTTTAATTAGTTAAAAATTAAATAGAACATCATAAATGGTACTTAACCTTTTACTATCTACTAATGGTGCAAACTTTCAATTTCCAAGACTATCTTTCCTCGAAATTTCTATTTGATTTCACAATTTTTTCAGAGGACTTGATTACTCTCTTACAAAGCATTCAAAACCAATATTTAAAATGAATGGGAATAACATGGTGCAACGTTCTTTTTCCATAAATGTAGTTTATGGTGTATATTTTATAATTGTAATCCCAGTCAAATATTTTTTGGCAACTTTGATAATTGTTATAGCTGTTTATAGTAGCCTAAGGCTGAAGTACAGTAAATTACCATAATCAAGAGGTCCGTTTGTAACTAGGGGTCGTCTGTAACAGGGACCGCCTGTATATATATATATATATATATATATATATACAGTTGAAACCAGAAGTTTACATACCCTATATAAGGTCAATTAGGATTATAATTATGGTAATTTCCATGGCATTTTTATACTTTTGACTTTTAAAGCAATAAAATTACCTTTAAAAAGTTTGTTTTAATGATTATTCTGGCATTTGACAAATATAAAAAATTTTGGTAATCCAAATGACCCAAAACGGGAAAGGTTTATTCAGATTTCATCTCATATAGTGAGAAAAACATACATATGTGTCTTATACTGTATACAGCATAAGTAAACTTCTCGCTTTAAATGTATTTGTCAGGTGCATTCAAATACCCGTTTAAGTGACTGTAGCAAAAATATATATTCATAGGGGAAAGAAATGTACACATAAAAGAAGTATCTAGGACCATGTTGAGACACCTCTAGTCTGGATATAAGATTAATTATTGTTGGATGCGGTGGGTTTGATGCTCTGTATGATAATCTTTACCCGACTGATGTTGCAAGGGCCATGTCTATCCTACTTATCTCTAGTTGACAAAGCTGACTTAACAGGTGGCCCCATATGTGCATGTCAATAAACCTGGTGACCCAGAAGCCAAGAAGGTGTTGCAACACAAAATGAGACATTTTGGTAACACTTGCTTTAGGTGGGGGAGAATTAGCAAGTTGGCATCCCTGTTTAATGATGCACTGGGGCAAATGCATCTTTAAATTGGCTTGGATTTTACGTCTTCTTTACGACTTTTTTTACTCCTAAGACAACTGCAATTCATAATTTGCCATGGTTAAGTTTTCTGCAGTGTTTACCTGATTCCAGAAGTGTAGGTTGCATATTTTTATATATTTTATAAAAAATACTTGCCCTTGACAAGCGTAGGAGGTAGATTATAACAGTTTTTTAGACTTTTGTTAAAAAAGTGGCAAATTCACTAAAGGCCTTGACTGCTCAAACACAGATGGATTAACAACTAAGATACAAATGACCAGAAAAAATGCAGACGCACAAAACCAGACTTTGCTCCAACCATTGCAGGGTAAATAAAATATAATAATAATCTTTATTTAAATGGCACCATCATATGGTGAGAAGTTTTGCCGTTCCCACTCAGAACACACTGTTAAATTCAGCATGCAGTGAGAGGGACGGCATTCTAGCAAGAAGAGGGGGAGGACGGGATTCACTGGCAGCCTGGAGAAAACATGACTCTTCCATTCAGAAATTCACTCTTGTCTATGCATTTGCATATAAGAACTATTTTAATTAAGTTAAAGTGCCTCAGTGGCAGATAATTTTAGGTAAGTTGAGGATTCTTAACCCTTTATCAGCAGGTATTACTGGTGTGAGGGGTAAAAGGTCTTCTTTAAGAGACATTTGCCCCACTGACTCTCATAAACTGTGCAAATTGTATTCAATGTCTAGCTGACCACAATCTCTAACTAAGAGGAACACACACTAGCAAGAATTACCAATTGGGAACCTTGTTAACGTTGAACATTGATACATAGGGGGCTATTAACCCTTTACCGACATGTGACGTATTAGTACGTCACATGCCGGGTCCCGGTGCATGGAGAGGGCTTGCGGGCCAAGCCCTCTCCATAGCCGGTAAGTCTTTGCTGCAATCTGCACCCGCGATGGGTGCCGGAGCCACCATCGTTTTGAGGATTGTCGCTCCCCGTGATCCTTTTGAGGATTGTCGCACCCCTTCATCAGGGAGTGATGATCCTTCGCCATGGTAGCTTCGGGTTTCACGAAGACCCGAAGCTACTTCGGGTTAACCCATTCATTAAAATGTGCTATCAGCACATTGTAATGTATGAGTAGTAAAATACACATATGCTGCCATACTGTAGTATGGCAGTATATGATAGGACCGTACAGACACCCTAGGGTTAAAGACCTAGGGAGTCTGAAAAATAGTAAAAATTTAAATAGTAAAAATAGTAAAAAATTATAATAAAAAACCTAAAATTCAAATCACCCCCCTTTCCATAGAACTGATATAAATATAAATGAACATTAAAAATTATAAACACATTATGTTTATGATTATCGCCGCGTCCAAAAATGCCCAATCTATCAAAATATGATAACTGTTTTTCACCGCGTTTAACCCCGTAACGGAAAATGGTGCCCAAAGTTGAAAATGGCATTTTTTGCCATTTAAAAAAAAATTTAAATTCTATAAAAAGTGATCAAAAGGTTGTACAGTCCTAAAAGTGCTAACATTGTAAACGTCATCAAAATCCGCAAAAAACGGCACCACCCACAGCTCCATACACCAAAGTATAAAAAAGTTATTAGCGCCAGAAGATGGCAAAATCCCCTAAAAAATTTTTGTACAGGAGGTATACATTTTTTAATGTTTAATGAAAACATTATAAAGCCTATATAAATTTGTTATCCCTGCAATCGAACCGACCCAAAGAATAAAGTAGATGCATCATTTGGGGCATACAGTGAAATCCGTAAAATCCAAGCCCACAAGAATACGGCACAAATGCGTTTTTTTACCAATTTCACTGCATTTGGAATTTTTTTTCCGCTTCCCAGTACACAGCATGGAATATTAAATACCACCACTTTGAAGTGTAATTTGTTATGCAGAAAATAAGCTATCACACAGCTCTGTACATGGAAAAATAAAAAAGTTATAGATTTTTGAATGTGGGGAGTGAAAAATGAAAACGCAAAAAAGAAAAAGGGCTGCGGCGGGAAGGGATTAATCATTGGTTTTGCTGGGCTTTTTGGCATAAAAAAGTTGCATTGATTTTTTTTTTTTTTGAGTTTTTACTGCTAAAAAGTCACACAGGAGTATTTCCGCCCCTTCACTGTTCTGGTGTAAACATAGAACTTTTGCTTGTGGAAAGCCAAATTAATGACTTGTGACTTGTAAAAAGTAGCATAAAAAGTCTCATAGTTACTCCAGTCCCCTGCATATGTGCTGGGACTTTTTATGCATTTTGCAAATTTTTGCAACTCTTTGCAAAAATTCCAGACAGCAAGTAGAACATAAGAACATTTATTAAAGGAACAAAGCCACTTCAATGAATATGATAGAATCGGAGCTCCAAAGGCAGACAGGAATTTTCCAAGGAGCCGGCTAATGATCAATAGCTTCCATAATGTTTTGCAGCTTTCTTACATATGGCATAATTTTTAGTTTAATTTATTTCTTTTTGTCAATGATTTATTGTGAATCTACTTGTGGATACAATACTCATAGCCTTGGAGTTTTGCTTCTGTTTGTTATTTCTTCCAAAAAGGGTTGTTTTTTTTACTTTCAGTATACATTTTATTGTGTCACAACTAGAGATGAGCGAACATACTCGTCCGAGCTTGATGCTCGTTCGAGCATTAGCGTACTCGAAACTGCTCGTTGCTCGGACGAATACTTCGCCCGCTCGAGAAAATGGCAGCTCCCGCCGTTTTGCTTTTTGGCGGCCAGAAACAGAGCCAATCACAAGCCAGGAGACTCTGCACTCCACCCAGCATGACGTGGTACCCTTACACGTCGATAGCAGTGGTTGGCTGGCCAGATCAGGTGACCCTGGGATAGACTAGCCGCTGCCCGCGCTGCTCGGATCATTCTGTGTCTGGATGCCGCTAGTGAGAGAGCTGCTGCTGGTCAGGGAAAGCGTTAGGGTGTTCTATTAGAATAGTGTTAGGCAGGAGTGATTCAACAAGAACCCAACAGCCCTTCTTAGGGCTACAATAACGTTATACTTTTTTTTTTTTGTTTGCTTGTGGCTGGGCTTGCTGGCACTAGTAGTGCAGCTAGTACCATATTGTGAGGAATTTGCAGGGGGACTTGCTACCGTTCTGTTTAGCTCTTAGTGACACACATATCCACCTCAAACACCAAAGTGGGAAAATTTATTAGGGGTTTGATTTCAATTAGGCACAGTCTGCCATTTACTTTTTATTTTACGTTTATTTTTTTAATAACTCAGTGTCATCTCATCTGGCATAGCAGTGTGCTTTCATACTTGGCTAGAAAATAGCCATCGGAGAATCCAAACGGCTTACTTACGCCTACAGTAGCGTTATATATATTTGATTTCTGGTTGATCTGCTGGTGGCTGTCCTTGCTGCAGTGCATCTACTAGCAAATTGTGAGCAATTTGTAGTGAGACTTGCGACCACTGTGTTTTGCGCTTAGTGACGCACATATCCATCGCAAAGACCGAAGTGGGAAAATTTATTAGGGATTGGATTTCAATTAGGCACAGTCTGCCATTTCCTTTTTTATTTTACGTTTATTTTTTTAATAACTCAGCGTCATCTCATCTGGCATAGCAGTGTGCTTTCATACTTGGCTAGAAAATAGCCATCGGAGAATCCAAACGGCTTACTTACGCCTACAGTAGCGTTATATATATTTGATTTCTGGTTGATCTGCTGGTGGCTGTCCTTGCTGCAGTGCATCTACTAGCAAATTGTGAGCAATTTGTAGCGAGACTTGCGACCACTGTGTTTTGCGCTTAGTGACGCACATATCCATTGCAAAGACCGAAGTGGGAAAATTTATTAGGGGTTGGATTTCAATTAGGCACAGTCTGCCATTTCCTTTTTTATTTTACGTTTATTTTTTTAATAACTCAGCGTCATCTCATCTGGCATAGCAGTGTGCTTTCATACTTGGCTAGAAAATAGCCATAGCAATAGGATAGCATCGTTTGGTTTTAAAAACTAAAAAACACAAAAAAAAAACAAAAAACACAAAAAAAAGTTAAAAAAAAATTAAAGTTATAACTCTCATTTTCAAAATGTTTAACCCGAGGGCTAGGGGTAGAGGACGAAGGCGGGGGTCAGAGGCCGTGGTCCTGGGCGGGGTGAGACACCACCTGCTTATGAGGGAGCAGGGGAACGCCGCAGAGCTACACTCCCTAGGTTCATGTCTGAAGTTAATGGGACTCGTGGTAGAGCACTGTTGAGGCCAGAACAGTGCGAACAGGTGATGTCGTGGATTGCCGACAATGCTTCGAGCAATTTGTCCACCAGTCAGTCATCCACGCAGTCCACCCATGTCACCGAAATCGGCACTCCTCCAGCTCCTGCACCTCAGCCTCCTCCCCTCCAGTCTGCCCCCTCCCAGGAAAATTTGGCATTTGAACCGGCATACTCTGAGGAACTGTTTTCTGGACCCTTCCCACAGTCACAAACCACTTGTCCGGTTGCTGCTGAGCAATTTTCCGATGCCCATTTTTTCCACCAGTCGCAGTCTGTGGGTGATGATGACCTTCTTGACGTAGTGGAAGAAGTGTGTAAAGAGGTGTCCGACGATGAGGAGACACGGTTGTCAGACAGTGGGGAAGTTGTTGTCAGGGCAGGAAGTCCGAGGGGGGAGCAGACTGAGGGATCGGAGGATGATGAGGTGACAGACCCAAGCTGGGTTGATAGGCCGGGTGAACACAGTGCTTCTGAGACGGAGGAGAGTCCTCGACCAGAACAGGTTGGAAGAGGCAGTGGTGGGGCCAGACGGAGAGGCAGGGCCAGAGCTGGTGCATCAGCGCCAAATGTGTCAACTAGTGAAGCTCCCGTGGCGAGGGCTCCTGCGGCGAGGGCTAGATTTTCAGAAGTCTGGAGGTTCTTTAAGGAAACACCGGATGACCGACGGACTGTGGTGTGCAACATTTGCCAAACCAGGATCAGCAGGGGTTCCACCACTAATAGCTTAACTACCACCAGTATGCGCAGGCATATGAATGCTAAACACCCCACTCAGTGGCAACAAGCCCGTTCACCTCCGGCCGTGCACACCACTGCTCCTTCCCCTGTGTCAGCTGATAGTCAGCCCCCTGCCCAGGACCCTGCCACAAAAACCCCATCGTCGCCTCCACGATCCTCCACAGCATCCACCAGCGTTCAGCTCTCCATACCCCAGACGCTGGAGCGGAAACGCAAATATAGTGCAACCCACCCGCACGCCCAAGCCCTTAATGTCCACATCTCCAGATTGCTTAGCCTGGAGATGCTGCCCTATAGGCTAGTAGAGACCGAGGCCTTTCGCAACCTCATGGCGGCGGCCGCCCCTCGGTATTCGGTCCCCAGCCGCCACTACTTTTCCCGATGTGCCGTCCCAGCCCTGCACCAGCACATGTCAGACAACATCATCCCTGCCCTGACCAACGCCGTTTCTGACAAGGTCCACCTGACCACGGACACGTGGACGAGTGCTGCCGGGCAGGGCCACTATATATCGCTGACGGCACATTGGGTTAACTTGGTGGAGGCTGGGACCGAGTCTGACCCTGCGGCTGGTCATATACTGCCGACGCCGAGGATTGCGGGGCCTACCTCGGTCCAGGTGTTTCAGGCCTACTATGCCTCCTCCTCCTCCCACCCCTCCTCCACCTCCTCCTCCGAACTACCATCCGTGGGCATGGCGCCATCAGTCGGTAGCTCTAGGCACAGCAGCAGTGCCGTCGCTAAGCGACAGCAAGCGGTGCTCAAACTGCTGAGCTTAGGCGATAAAAGGCACACCGCCCAAGAACTATTACAGGGCATCACGGCGCAGACTGATCTGTGGCTGGCACCGCTGAACCTGAAGCCAGGCATGGTTGTGTGTGACAACAGCCGTAACATGGTGGCGGCTCTGCAACTCGGCAGACTGACACATGTGCCATGCCTGGCCCATGTGTTAAATCTGATAGTTCAGCGTTTCCTCAAGACATACCCCAATCTGTCTGATTTTCTCACAAAGGTGCGCCGCATCTGTGCGCATTTCAGGAAGTCCAGCACAGATGCTGCCACTCTCAGGGCAGCGCAGCGCCGCCTCCAACTGCCCGCTCACCGACTGTTGTGCGACGTGCCCACGAGGTGGAATTCAACACTGACCATGTTATCCAGAGTTTACCAGCAGCGCCGAGCGATTGTAGACTGCCAGATGTCAACTTCCACCAGAACTGGTAGTCAGGTCAGTCAGCTTCCTCAAGTCTACAATGAGGAGTGGACGTGGATGTCTGATATCTGTCAGGTGCTGAGTAACTTTGAGGAGTCAACACAGATGGTCAGTGGCGATGCCGCCATCATCAGCCTCACCATCCCGCTGCTTGGCCTGTTGAAAAACTCTCTGATCAGCATGAAGTCGGAAGCTTTGCGCTCGTCACAAGAGACGGGGGAAGAAGATTCCCTTGTTGATAGCCAAAGCACCCTTAGGTCTGTTTCTCAGCGCATATCGGAGGAGGTGGAGGTGGAGGAGGATGAGGAGGAAGAGGAGGAGAATGTTGGCGAGACACAAGAGGGGACCATTGTTGAGTCCTTCACTGTTCAGCGTGTATGGGCAGAAGAAGAGGAGTTGGAGGAGTTGGAGGAGGAGGAAATGGACAGTCAGGCCAGTGAGGGGAGTGAATTCTTACGCGTTGATACTCTGGCGCATATGGTAGATTTCATGCTAGGCTGCCTATCCTCGCGTTCAAAGAATTTATTCCAGCACCGATTACTGGGTGTTCACTCTCCTGGACCCACGGTACAAGCAAAATCTTTCCACTCTCATCCCTGGAGAGGAAAGGAGTGTGAGAATGCATGAATACCAGCAGGCCCTGGTGCACAAGCTGAAACAGTATTTCCCTTCTGACAGCGCAAGCGGCAGAGTGCGGAGTTCTGCGGGACAAGTAGCGAGGGAGAGTAGGCGAGCAGGCAGCTTGTCCAGCACTGGCAAGGGTACGCTTTACAAGGCTTTTGCCAGCTTTATGTCACCCCAGCAAGACACTGTCACCTGTCCCCAGTCTCGGCAGAGTAGGGCTGATCTTTACAGAAAGATGGTGAGGGAGTACGTAGCTGACCATACCATCGTCCTAAATGATCACACAGCTCCCTACAACTACTGGGTTTCAAAGCTGGACATGTGGCACGAACTGGCGCTGTACGCCTTGGAGGTTCTTGCCTGCCCTGCCGCTAGCGTCTTGTCCGAGCGGGTTTTCAGTGCAGCTGGTGGCATCATCACCGATAAGCGTACACGCCTGTCGACTGACAGCGCTGACAGGCTGACGCTTATTAAGATGAATAAAGCCTGGATTTCTCATAATTTCCAATCTCCACCAGGTGAAGGAAGCTCAACCTGAATAATTTATCCACTCCTCCTCCTCCTCATTTTCCTCCTTCTCCTCCTCTTTGTACAGTAAAGCAGAGGAAACTGGCTATTTTTTGACAGGGCCCACTGGCTCTAGCTATAGTACTTTATGCATTTAATTTTTCTGGAGGGCCACCGACCCGGTCCTCTGTTTTAAACAATTTTTGGGAGTGCCACATACAGGCACTCAATCTATTCAATTTTTCTGGAGGGCCACCTACCTGCTCCTCTGGTTTGAAAACTTTTTTGGACTGCCACATACAGGCACTCAATCTATTCCATTTTTCTGGAGGGCCACCTACCTGCTCCTCTGGTTTGAAAACTTTTTTGGACTGCCACATACAGGCACTCAATCTATTCCATTTTTCTGGAGGGCCACCTACCTGCTCCTCTGGTTTGAAAACTTTTTTGGACTGCCACATACAGGCACTCAATCTATTCCATTTTTCTGGAGGGCCACCTACCTGCTCCTCTGGTTTGAAAACTTTTTTGGACTGCCACATACAGGCACTCAATCTATTCCATTTTTCTGGAGGGCCACCTACCTGCTCCTCTGGTTTGAAAACTTTTTTGGACTGCCACATACAGGCACTCAATCTATTTCATTTTTCTGGAGGGCCGCCTACCTGCTCCTCTGGTTTGAAAACTTTTTTGGACTGCCACATACAGGCACTCAATCTATTTCATTTTTCTGGAGGGCCACCTACCTGCTCCTCTGGTTTGAAAACTTTTTTGGACTGCCACATACAGGCACTCAATCTATTCCATTTTTCTGGAGGGCCACCTACCTGCTCCTCTGGTTTGAAAACTTTTTGGACTGCTGCCACATACAGGCACTATCCAAATTAAATTGTCTCCATAGCAGCCTCCACACGTTGGGGCACATTTACTAAGGGTCCGCAGTCGCGAATCCGTCGGGTTTTTCCCGAATATTTCCGGTTTGCGCTGTATTTCACTGGATTGTGGCGCACGCGATTGATTTTTGGCGCAATCGCGCCGACTTTCGCGCGACAGAAATCGGGGGGCGTGGCCACCGGACAACCCGTAGGATTCGGAAAAACTGCAGAATTTAAAAAGCCATTTGTGTCGCAAGATCAAGCACTCACATACACCAGAAAAAAGCAGGTGAACTTCGGCGGACATCGGCCCAGCAGCGACACCTGGTGAATATCGGCGCACGGACCTTAGTGAATCCCGGCAGCACCCGAATCAGCGTCGGAGAACCCGCCGCTGGATCGCGACTGGACCGGGTAAGTAAATGTGCCCCGTTGTCTCCATTGCTACCTCCAAAAGTCGTCCATATAGCTGCCTCCATACATCGTCCCTTTATCAAACGAGGTGTGTCAGGCAGAAATTTGGGTTTGTTTTCATGGATTCCACATCAAACTTGTTAACTTTGTTGCCACCCAGCTGTGTTAGCCACAAAATATACCGGCAAACTTTTATTATTTACCGATATTATTACAGCGCTTCTTGCGCATCTGCTTACATTCCCCTCACCCGCCATATCCTAAACTTATAAGAACGCTACTACACTTGATCTTATACAAAAGGTTCTTAGAAGTGCTGTTTGGGGAGTAGCCTAGAGACACGGGCTTGGATTGGCGAAAGCTCACCTGGCAGCGGAGCGCCAGCTCCATGCCAAGATCCAACTAACATAGTTTTAACTGCAGCACCTTTAATCTACTACTAGTTCACTGCCTCCATACATGGTCCCCTTATCAAACAAGCTGTGTCAGGCAGAATTTTGGGTTGTTTTCATGGCTTCCATGTTAACTTTGTCGCCACCCTGCTGTGTAATCCACAAAATATACTGGCAAACTTTTATCATGTACCGATATTATTTGAGCGCTTCTTGCTCACCTCCTTTGGTTCCTCTCTGCCACCCATTGGTTTGAAGCCTGAGTCCATTTAGGGTATGTCGCCATGCCACTCTCTAGCCTGGCGCTGCTGCCGCTGCCTCTGCATGCCGTCCCATATAGTGTCAGGGTCAATTATTGGATGTTTTAGATGCTATCTAGCTTCATTCTGTCACTCTGTCATGGCCATGCTGTTGCCCATAGTTTTGGCATAATGGTGCGATTAAGCAGCCTCAGAGGCATCCATGCATGCTGCCCCTGCTGTTTCCTGTCCATTTCCGTGGTGTTTCCATCCTTTTCTGAGGTTCCCAGGTGTTTGGCCAAGCTTCCCTGTGCAGAGCCTTGGTCCCCTTGAAAAATGCTCGAGTCTCCCATTGACTTCAATGGGGCTCGTTATTCAAAACGAGCACTCGAGCATCGGGAAATGTTCGTCTCGAATAACGAGTACCCGAGCATTTTAGTGCTCGCTCATCTCTAGTCACAACCCCTTTTTCATGCTCAATATAAACCTCGGGAGACCACTCAGATATTATGTAAATGGATCATTCATAAGAAAGCCTTTCAATCTTTAAAATGTAAAAAAGACCTTGAAGGATAGATTTTATATTATTATTATTGGTAGACCTTGAAATCTGTTGCTTCTACTCAATGATTGACAGTTATCTCTCCATTGCCATATAATCACTGAGAGTCACAAAGTTCATGAGAACAGAATGAGCAGAAACACCAAGACATCAAGCAATACATAACATAAAAATTATCATATAAATATATACTGTATATTCATTGTAACAAGAAGGACATACATTTTCAATGCAATCATGAAGATCCCCTTTAAGAAACAAGGCAATTCCAAATCAAATTATAGTTGAACCTCTACATTTTACTAGCACAGTCGTGAGTACAAAAGCATTTAAAGGGTATTCCCACTACAGAAAATTTATGATATTGTTTTTATGATAAAAATGTATACAATTTTCCAATATACTTTCTGTGTAAATTCCTTACAGTTTTCTAGAAATCTAGTTTTCTGGAAATCTGATTCCATGGTCACACAGGTGCATGGTTTATTATAAGACACAGCTCTGATTTCTCTAACGAGCAGTGCACTTGTGTGACCAATTAATAACATTAATTTTCTGTATAGGGAATATGTGTATTGTGACTGATAGATTACAATTTACAATAGTTCCTCAAGGTTACATAAGATAAAAGGGCTAATCAGGAAGATTTATCACTGCTTCTCCACTCGTCTCCACTAGTATAGAAACTGTGAAATAATTGAAAATTCTTGAGCAATGCAAGAATTTGCAATTACAATAGCTACAGCGCCACCTCCACACCAAATGGGCATGGGAGGGGAGTGTCGGCTGGTGGAGTGGGCGAGCATTGGGCGTTTTCGCCCTGTCCCTGGTTTCTTTTTAAAAACCAGTGAAATAAAGTTTTTAAGCAGAACTACGGTAGGTTGGACCTGACGTAGTTTTGACTGGTGGCCACCATGGTATAATAAATCTCCCTCTGTGGGGGACATGTATGTTTATTTTGGCGTCCTGTTTTGGTGACTTTTTGCATTTTTGCGATTTTTCCCTACGACTTTTGTTGGTGCATTTCAAGTACACCTGTACATTTCAAGTACATATGTATCATTACTTTCCAGATGTTTCGTGCAACTTTTCACTAATGTATCACTTATTTTGCCTGTTTTTGCAACTTTTTATCTGCACCTGGTCCAGGGCAGGTGCAAAGAAAGGATTTTTTTCATGCCTCCTATTTTAACATGTAAATTGGAATTATTTCACATGCTTTAAATGTTTAAAATTTTGTAAAGTAACCTCTTTTTGGAAAATGTATAAATATTTGCATTTTCTTTTTTTCTATTATTTATTGGTTACTTCTAATGGTGAGGTCACATGTATTAGATTGCATTTTGAAACTTACTACAACAGCTGAGGAGAGGCGATTTGCCTAATTACATTACTGTTAACATTTGGGTTCACAAAACACAAAATAAACATGACTTTCACTCCTAGCGCACAAGGGCGCCACTATCTTGGATGTGTGGCCCCTAGTGATGTCATTGGGAGGGGGGCGGTGATCGGTTGCCATGACAGCCTCGGGTCTTACGAAGACCTGAGGCACTTTAATCCTAGGTTGTCTGATTGATCCTACCATAAACTGCCATACTACTGGTTAAATCCAAACAGCCTAGTGCAGTGGTGGCGAACCTATGGCACAGGTGCCAGAGGCAGCACTCAGAGCCCTCTGTGTGGGTACCCAGGCCATCACCCCAGCATGATGTTCACCAGACAGGGCTCAAAGAATCTTCCTGGAGAACCTTCCTACAATGATAAACAAATTTGCCCTCCTCCTTTCAACTGTGTTGGTGTCCTTAGGAGGCTGAAGGATTGAAAATTGTCAAAGAACAAGGAGAAATAAATGACTGCTTAAATTGCTGTGCTGGCACTTTCCAATAAATAAGTGGCTTTTAGTTGAAGTTTGGGCACTCAGGCTCTTAAAGGTTAGCCATCACTAACCTAGGGTCTTCCTAAGACCAGGCCAGAAGATGGCAAAATAAAATATATTTTTTTTTGGTACAGGAGGTTCTAATTTTTGTAAATGTGTGAAAACATTATAAAACCTATACAAATTTGGTATCCCTTGTGATTCCACCTACCCAAAGAATAAAGTAGACATGTCATTTGGGGGGCACAGTGCCCAAGCCCAAATGCATTTTTTCACCATTTTCACTGCATTTGGAATGGTATCTACATGGCCAGTTTATAGCATGGAATATTTATTCCATCACTATGAAGTGCAGCTCATTACAAGGAAAAATAAAAAAAGCTATAGATTTTTGAAGGTGGAGAGTAAAAAATGGAAACGCAAAAACAATAAAGGGCCATGACGGGAAGCGGTTAATATTAGTAGATCAGATCACAGAATTTCCAATCCATGATAAACGTTTGTGGTGAAAGGGCAGCAATTGCTTATCCTTCATCATTTCAGAAACACCAAATTAGACTTAGTTTGTTTAAGAATATTAATGAGATTAATAGGTTCAACAGCATGTAAAAGGGTTGATATGGATTTAAATGCACATAATGTACAAAACACACTTCATGACAAGTTCAAAGTTATCTTTTGACCTTAACCTCCAGACAAAGGGTCTGAAAAACAAGAGTAAGGCGAAAGTACTTTTCATAGACCTCTTGAAACAGGGTGGGTTTTTTTGGCAAGAAATAACAAGTGTACTGTCGGAGGCACATGTATGTTTGTTTTTCTATTTCTTTCTATTACTTTCTATTACATTGTTATTCTTGAAGTACCAAATTGCCTCAAGATAGGAAAATCCTCACCATTGCTTATGGATTTATATAGCCCGTTTTACATTTCTTAAGGGATCTGATTTCTAATATTCATCTAGACAAAGTTTGTGATACAAAAATGGCTGTGATCTATGTTTTTGTTCCACCAAGGACAATTTTGTGTGAGTAGGTATGTAAGTGTGCTTTTAGCTACCTATTCAGTGCTGGCACATGTACTACATGAAATGCTCTTCAAATGTGGGCTTAATGAGAAGCATAACACATTGGTTCTCTGATAACCATGACCTCTTCTTAGCATGACCTCTCCGTTTCCAAGAATATATGCATTCTATTTCTTTCCTTTATGAATGAGAAGAAAACATTTTGGGTCTGTGCTGTTCTTCATTCTGTTAGCTGTGAAAGGTGCAATACAATTCCAAGACTTTTCAAGAACGCAATTCCATTGACCTGGAAAATTAAATAAATGTGAACCATTTTCCCGAATACATCTTGCTTTAGTGATTTGAGAAATTACATGCACATCAGGAAAAGCATGACTTAATCTTTAAAACATGAACATGCTAAACAGACCTCTCAAAAATAAAATATGACTTACAAAGTGAGACTTTTATCAATAGTGTTATACCATGATTGTTTTTTATTTGGATCTCCTCTACAACAAATAAATAAAATGAAATATCAAAAAATATACTGGTTTAGCCATGTGTAAAGTCCAGTTATGCTACAATCTTAACAACAGGAGCGATAACAATAAAATACATTTTGTAATTTCAAATAAAAGAGGGAACAAAATCCCTCTTTTGGAATGCATTCTAAATATTTTTTAAAGATCTGAAACCAATAGAACTTATCGGGGCTTATTTACTAAGGGTCTCGTGGCCGCATTTTCGTCGGGTTTCCCAACTTTTCGAGGATCGGGCGGGCCATCGAACAATCCGAAGGATTCAGACTAAGCATTTACATTTAAATTTGTGTCGCAAGCCAAGCACTTACATGTGCCGGGAAGAAGAAGGTGAATTCCGTCAGACCTGAGCAGGGAGCAACACATGCAGGATATGCAGGCAGGCGCAGGATCTACATGGACCGCGGCACAGTGCATTGTCATTGTAGAGTCCGGATCAGGGATTGCGACTCATATGGGTAAGAAAATGAGCCCCATTATGTGTATTGTCTCTTGGTGAAGTAATAGTGAAGCACATGTGGGGTCTCATTGTTCAGGTATGAACTAAGCCAAAAAGCGGAAGGTGTACAAAGCGAGACATATTTATTATGCAGTACAAGCTACTTTGATAAATCTGGCTCAGTATAAGATTCTCTAACCTTGCAAGTCTAACCTTGCAATGCCTAACTTTAGTAAATCTGCCCCATTGTAATGTTAGACAATTTTATAGAATAGAAAATGCAGGATCACCTCACCCAGATGTAGTGCACGGCCATCGAGATTCCACCTATCTGGACAAAAGTATGGAAGGTCCTTTTTTCATCCAAAATAGAAATCTTTATTCAGCACACAGTAGTACAATGCATAAAAACAGCAAATGTAGGGAGTAATTCACTTATATATCTGAAATGTTTCCAATCATAAACTGGATTGTTAGTCATCTAGGCCTATGTAAGGAGATGACTTTTTCTTGTTTTTGATGCACCTTAATTATTTCAATGTGTTAATTTTTTTTAAAAAACAATATTTGTTGAATTGTCAAAATGGTATATTGGTTTTCTATTTTCTGGAATGTTACTTATTTGCTCTATTTTGTGAAAAATGTCATAATTTACATATTCTGATTCATGGGAGTTGCTATACATTCTCCATTAGTAAATGCTTTATTGTACAACATAATTTGCTGTCTTAAGACAAAAAGAATTCTAAAAAAAATATATAAAATCAATCTACAATGACAGCACAGTGTGCATCGCGATTCGCTCCCATCACTGATTTTCGCTCACCCGAGGGTCGTGACTTCCCCAAGCTCTTGGACACACTAGCGCATATATTTAAAACACTGGTGTCAAGAAATGAAATAAAAAGATTTATTAACATTGTGTGTCAGTGGAGTGGCCCCCCTTTCGTTGGTGGGAGCGGTTAGCTTAGCTATATTTATGTAAACTCACCCCCCCCACACAGTCTCCTGTACGAAGCCGCACGATAATACGATTCTGTGCTTCTTTATCTTAGACCGCGCATTGGCCAGCTTGCAGGGTGGCTGCTAGAACTACCATCAAAGCCTCGTAGTATCACGAGGCTTTGTACAGGAGACCGTGGGGCGAGTTTACATATCTATAGCTATGCTCACCGCTCCCGACAAGAAAGGGGGGGCCACTCCACTGACAATAATGTTAATATATCTTTTTTTTCACTTGAAGCCCTGACACCAATGTTTTAAATATATGCACTAGTGTGCCCAAGAACTCAGTGACGTCATTGGCTTTTAGGCGCATGAAAATCAGTGAAGAGAGCGGATTGCGGTGTGCGCTTTGTGAGGGACACAGAAGTGCTGAAGGCTAACCAGCATAATATAAGAATCGCTATTACAATGAAAAGAGTGGTTTCTGACACTATTCAATCTTCCTGCATCAGCTCATCCTGACCTGTTTAAAGGTATTTGTGAGTCAGAATGGGCATTTTTAAATGGTAGATTTCCTTTAACATAGTCTGCACCCCTATATTCCCCTCACCCTCACAGAGCCTGCACCCCCTTGTTCCTTTCTTCATCAAACAGCCAGCACCCACACATTTTACATCAAAGCAGATTCTACCGTGACACATCATGTGGTAAAATGCAGTTATTGCAATCCTAAGCACACAAACAATCACAGGAAAGCATCAGAGACAAGCTTCACCTGCTTTGGCGCTATATTAGTCTAGACTTTTTTTAGTCTAGATGCATTTTCCCAATGGCATTTATTCTCACGACCGTGGTTCAGCAATTTTCAAGGAAGCCTTATTGAGCCAATGTTTTCAATG